>NC_079495.1:45975027-46575027 GCF_030052815.1 Hevea brasiliensis
TTTTATTGTTTTGACTTTGGAAATTTTATTTGAAAATTATTGTGTTGCCAACTTTGTAAATGAAAATTTTGAGATAAAATATGATTTGTGATTTGTATGAAATATTTAAATATGGTAATTTAGAATTGTTTTGATTCACACTTGGCATGACAATATTACTATATTCCTCCTTCATTTATGGGGTAAGTATGATTATATTCCTCCTTCTTTGACTTGTCAGTCTGAGGTGAGTATGGATGATTCTTATCAGCTAGCTAACCACCTTCCTCATTGATTTCGATTAGTGGAGTGAGTATGCCTTGTCGTAGTATACAAAACAGCATGTTCGGAAATGTTTATGTCATGACCTAAGTTGAGTTATTGATTGGCAACACTGTGTTATTCAATTGTTTGATCAAATTTGTGTTATGTGAGCTTTGAAAAATTGTGAATTGTTTAAATTATAAATTGTCAGTAAAAGTTTTATATACCACATTTTAAATTATTATTGTACAACACTGAGTAAATTTTACTCAGCGATAGCTTTTTCATTGCTATCGCAGGTAGACAAGCAGACAGTGGCGAGTAAGTTTGCTTGTGCTACATTTTGAGATTTCGGTATATTGAGTATACCATATTTTTGTAATTTTGTTGTAATGTATGTACCTTTGTATGTATATATTATCTTGGTCTAGAGCGATTGTAAACTAAAATTATAAATTATTTTGGCTTTGTAAAAATATTGTGACATATTTCTCTTATCTCGACTTTTGGAAACTTGAAAATTTGATGTTGAATTGAGTTGACAAATGATGAGAAATTTATTGTTGAACTATTATTATAGTTTGGGATTGAAGAAATGTATTGGAAGTGCTTTACTGAGTTTTGAAGAACTATTTTATTCAAAATACAGATAGCACTCTGTCAAAATTTTTACAGAAATTATTAGTACTTTAGATTTGTTAATTGGTTCACTTCAGATATAAAAAAATTTATACCCATCAAAAGTGCTCACCACTGTAAAAAAAAAAATAAAAAAATGTTTAAAATCTCTTATAGTGTATTTAATGAGTTATCAGTAGGCGAAGTTTGGTAATTCATTAGGTATACTATGGGATCATGTTATGCCTTACGGAGGGGTAAAGTGTGACATGTTTTAGTGGTATTAGAGTCTGGTTCTTAAATTCTGTTTTGACCTGTAATTTGAATATTCTTTCTTCATAGTACAACTGCTCAATGTCATAGTTTGATACATACAGTACATTACATTATAAATATGCACTAACGGGAGGTATAATATCCCCTAATTGACTATGGAAGAAGGGAACCATTCAGTCGATCAATCAGTAGAGGTTTAGGTACAAAGGGAAGCCCCAGCCCTTCAAAATGTGAGTGGATCAGCTGCACCAATCCCCTCAATACCGCAGTTCCCTGCTCAATTTGCTTAGCAGATGGGTGCGATGTTCCAACAGATAGCTGGTAACATGCCCACTCAAGCCCCACTACAGACACCAATAGTACAACCACAGCCTTTAGCTAGGCAGTACGACAAGTTGATTAAATATGGTTCAAAGGGACAGTGGATCCACTAGAGGCAGAACAATGGTTGGAAAGGATGGAAAGAGTTTTTAGGAAGCTATACTGCATCGATGAGCTGAAGTTTGAGTACTCAGTCTCACTTTTACAGGGGGATACATATGACTGGTGGAAAACCATTCCCGACAGTTTGGTGGAACCTCCAGTGTTGACATGGGATGACTTTCTCAGAGAATTCAGACAAAAATATGTCCCAGATGCCTATGTGGATCAGAAACTACAGGAGTTCTTAAGTCTGAAGCAAGGGGACAGAACAGTGGCAGAATATGAGAGAAACTTCTCTCGATTGAGTCATTATGCGGGAAGCCTACTTACCACTCCTAGAGAGCGGATGTAAGCGTTTTGAGGCGAGGTTAAGGCCTAGTCTAAGAATGCAAGTTGTGGAGTTCCAACCTCGAATTTCTGAGCTAATATCGCAAGCCTTGGAACTAGAAAGAATTGAGAATGAAGAAAGCAGTTAAAAAATGTACGAGAAGAAAAAGAAAATTAGAAAGACTATCGATTAAGTTCACGATGGTGGGTCAGGAAAGAGAAAGTACTTTGGAGGATCTAGCTCACGTGAATCGGGTAGAAATAGATCTTCTGGATAGAAATCACCCTGATCGGATCAGCAAACTCGTGAAACCCGAAATGCCTTGTCCGGATCATTGTGTGAAACTTGTAGTAAACCACATAGTGGGGTATGTTATAGAGCCATAGGAGCATGTTTTAATTATGGAAAGACTGGTCATTTTGCTAGGGATTGTATAAATCCACGTCATTCTGGATCATTTACTACACCAAAGGGATCAGCCCAAGTTTCTACCCCAAAGAGTTCACCATCAGTTAGTAAAGGCAGAGGTAGAGGTAGGAGTAGTACACCTAGAAGTCAGAGTACTGTGAATCAGTCAGAACAGGATGATGCTTCAACTAGAATATACACTATCTGACACAGAGGGAAGAGGTGAAACACGACATTTTCTTTGGTACTTTTACAATTTTTAACTAAGATATATATATATGTATTGTTTTACAGTCTGCATACTTTTATGTTAGTGCCAACATTGTTTGCCTTCCTGCTATCCCTCGTATAAAAATAAATTTTGATATATTAGTGACTAGTCTTTTTGGAATTAGTTTTAAAAGAGTTTGCTAGCGAAAGACATTTCCTATAATACGATAAATTATTGGAAATCGATAGATAAAATAGTTATGGATGTAAAAATTTGAACAGTTGGTTCAAATGTAACAAAGAAATGTTACGAATATGAGAAAGATTGTTGACTAGAATGATCAGAGGACTAATAACTAGATAAATAATTTTAACATGACCTCAATGGTCATTCAATAAGAAAACATGAATGGAAATATTAGACAGAGCAATAGTAAGAGAAGATTGGTGTTATACAAACAAATTAAATGTTATATTAGATTGTTAAAAGTCTTACACAAATTCAAAGGAAAGAAGATTATATGATCACATAGAAAGGAGAAAAACTAAGTTCTCACTTCATAGGATCACACAAGGTCCTAGAAAGAGTGGATTCATTAGCACACAAAATTGCTTACCTCTAAAAAGGTGAAATGAATTTAAATTCAACGTATGATGGGGAAACTCATAAAGATCTTAGTACATGAGGTGAAACAGCTGAGAAATAAATGTATACATTTGGTTAAGGTGTTATGGACCATTATTTAGGCTAGGAAGTTACTTAAGAACGAGAGGAGGAAATGAGGAGGCAGTACTCACAGTTGTTCAGAGACTAAAATCAGGTAAAATTTTGAGATGAAATTTATTTTAAGGGCGGGAGAATTGTAACACCCCTATATTCGGTAGTGCGTTCTACTGTTCCGGTGACTAGTGTTTGTCCAGATAGCTAGAATGCCTGGAACTACACTTAAATGTTTGTGAGGAGACATAAAATAATGAAATACAATAGAAGAAAATATAAGAAAAACAAAGAAAAAATAAGAGCATTGAAATGTGATTAAGTTAAACGAGCCAAAAACTGTAGCGACGGGTGATCGCACCGAGAAGTTGCGACGTGGACCGTTGACTAGCCTTAGATTGTGAGGAACCCTAGAAAATATTTTTAAGACTTAAATAAATATCTATTAAAGTATAAATGACATTAAAAATGTCAAAGAAAAATTAAGTAATTAGTACAAAGAAAAACGAGAAATCGAGAAAACGACAAAACTCGGTATTACTGAAAAATTGGGAATGCAAACCAAATAGGGGCATTTTGGTCAATTGACACCCCGAGTTTCCTTTTGACCTAAATGTCCATTAAAAATAAATGATATTAAACTTTGAAAATGTCATAAAAATTAAAATTGTGGTACATTATAGGAATAATAAAAGAATTGAGGTAAAATGTGTAAATTGAGAAACTTTGAATATTTAAACATTAAAATTCACCTAAGTGCTCCACTAACTCAATCCTTGGGACACCTATATAAGCTAAAGTGAACAGATTTCATATCATCTTCAATATTTCCTCACCTTGTGAAACCATTTCCACCATTAAACCTCCATTGCCATACCTCAACCAAGCTCCATGCACATCACTTTAAGCCACAATTTCTTCTAAGCTTCTTCATTAAAGTTGGAGTACACACCTTGGACAGACATTTTGGGAGCAAAAGGAGAGATTTGAAGAAGATTTAACAAGATTCAAAGATAGGTAAGTGCTTGTTTTACATTGTTTCTTCATTAAAGTTGTAGTAGAGGTTGTAGGTTTTTAGATTATGGAAGAAATTATGAGATTTGGTGAGTTATTGAAGTGTACCATTTTGGGCACCATGGAAGTATAAGGTAAGTGGTTTGTTCTTATATGAATTTGATGGGTAATGAAGTTAATTAGAGTGCTTATATGTATAGGAGTGATTTACCATGTATAAAGTGTGATTGTAAGTTGAAAAGTAAAAATGGAAGTTTGATATGCATGTGTATTGTTTTGACCTCATGATGAAGATTGAATTGTTTAAATTCATAAAAAGGTTGTTGAATTATGGTATTAAAAGTGGTAGCTTATGCGTATAATTGAGTAGAGAATAAATGTGTAATTTGATGATGGAAGTAATGTATAATAATTAGGAGTGTTTATGTGTATATATTGTTGAGTTTATACTTTGTGAATTATGATTGCATTTGGTGTATTGTGAAATTATTGTATTTTGTTCAAGTTGACCTATGATGTAAAGAAATGAATGGTTATGGTTAGTGCCAAATGCATAATGGTTTGGGGAAGTGAAAATGTAGTTGGTAAATGTGTTTGGTTTGGTGTTTGAAAGACATATAGAGGGAAGTGTGCAAATGAGCCTATAACTCTAAGTGTGTAACTTTAGTATGAGGCCAATTGGAAGTGAAACTAGGCACAAAATGTACTAACTTTCATGAAGAAAGCCTACCTAAATTCTATCCATAAAGTGATGTGAGAATTGACCAAATCCGGATTATGACTTTGCAAACCTGAAAATTGACCATTTGGACAGCAGTTAGTGTTTTGGCCATAACTCATTCAAAACAAGTCCAAATGACACGAAATTTTTACCATGAATAGATTAGACATAGAGCTACAACTCTTATGAAGACACCAAAACCAGAAATGACCATAAGCAAGTCAAAATGCTTTCACATGTTCGAATATAAAAGCTATAAGAGCAGGAAATGACCTAAAAATGACCTAAGTTTGCTATTTTAGTGCAATCTGTCTAGCAATAGTAAAATGACCATAACTTGGTCTAGCAAACTCCAAATGACCTAAAATTTGTAGCAAAAGTTCACTAAGACATAGACCTACAAGTTTATAATTTGAACAGAACACAGCAGGAAACTAGGTCATCAGGCTAGGTCAAAACAGCATACCAAAATCCGATAAATTGTAATAAAATGCAATACACTTTAAAATGAAATTAGTAACATATACCAACAATTGAGGACTATAAAATGTGACATATTGGTAATATTAAAATTAATTCACCTAGTATGCATTAAAGGTCAACATTATAGATTGACTAATGAAAGGAGTAGTATCAATAAAATTTAATTATGGAACCTTATGATTAGAAATAATTTAACTGAGTACTGAAACACTTTAAATTATGTGTTTTAGTTGAAAAGGATATTGAAGAGCATAAGGAACATTGAGTCAAGGCCTAGAGGCAACTCAAACCAGGTCTGTGTACAATACTTTTTATAATCACTGCTTTTATCAGAAAATTTATTTGGAGAAATGAGTTATGAATAATTTTTTATTGTTTTGACTTTGGGAATTTTATTTGGAAATTATTGTGTTGCCTACTTTGTAAATGAAAATTTTGAGATAAAATATGATTTGTGGTTTGTATGAAATATTTAAATATGGTGATTTGAAATTATTTTGATTCACACTTGGCATGATAATATTACTATGTTCCTCCTCCATTTATGAGGTGAGTATGACTATATTCCTCCCTCTTTGACTTGAGTATGGATGAGTTCTTATTAGCTAGCTAGCTAGCCACCTACCTCATTGATTTCGATTAGCGGGGTGAGTATGCCTTTTCGTGGTGTACAACATGGCATGTTCGGAAATGTTTATGTCATGACCTAAGTTATGTTATTGATTGGCAACACTGTGTTATTCAATTGTTTGATCAAATTTGTATTATGTGAGCTTTGAAAATTTGTGAATTGTTTGAATTGTAAATTGCGATAAAAGTTTTATATACGCATTTTAAATTATTCTGTGCACCGAGTAAATTTTACTCGTGATAGCTTTTCATTCTTTATCGCGGTGAGTAGGCAGACGGACAGAGCGAGTAAGTTTGCTTGTGCTACATTTGAGATTTCGCAGGGTATATTGAGTATACCATATTTTTGTAATTTTTTTGTAATGTATGTACCTTTGTATGTATATATTGTATCTTGGTCTTGGCGATTATAAACTAAAATTATAAATTATTTTAGCATGTAAAAATATTGTGACATTTCTCTTATCTCAGCTTTTGGAAACACTAGAAAATTGATGTTGAGTTGAGTTGACAAATGTTGAGAAATTTATTGTATTGAACTATTATTGGAGTTTGGGATTGAAGAAATATATTGGAAGTGTTTTTTACAGGTTTTTGAAGAACTGTTTTATTCAAAATACAGATGGCACTCTGCCAAAATTTTCTGAAATTATTAGTACTTGATTTGTTAATTGGTTCACTTGGATAAAAAAATTTTATACCTGTCAAAAGTGTCACCACTGCAAAAAGAAATAAGAAAATGTTTAAAATCCCTTGTAGTGTATTTAATGAGTTATCAGTAGGCGAAGTTTGGTAATTCATTAGGTATACTACGGGATCATGTTATGCCTTATGGAGAGGTAAGGTCTGACAAAGCATCTGAAATTCAAATATGCTTTCAATTAATCCTACCATGAGCACTAGTTTCTTAGAACTAATAATGTGGTACTGTTACTTCTGAATTTATTAGATAGCGAAATAAAGCTGATGGTAAATTTGAACATTACAGATACATGAACATAAGTTACTCCTGAAGTACAGTTTTAGAGCATTTGGAGAGTTCAGTGTTCAACACATGATTATCAAAAAGGTTTACCTTTAACGCTGACTAGTAATATCGAACAAGCTGTTGCTAGGTTAAGTAAAAAAAAAAATTCTCTCTGCATGTATTTTTTAGTGTTAATTTATGGTTTTTATTAGATAAGTTTGCAAGAATAAGGCATCAGAGACCAAAAAAAAAAAAGCCCCAACGAGGGTATAGAAGGTTGATTTTCTTTTTCTCCTGTACCATTCAGACCTTAGAGAGCTTGGACTTTTTTGTATAAGCAAACCAATTCTACATTCTGATCTACATATTAAAGGGTAATTTTTTTCTCAACCATCCCTTAACTTTGGAGTTTGTTCCCTTATATTTATTTTGTTACCATAAAGTCCCTCAACTTAATGACTCAAAACTTTTGGAATAAAAACTTAGTTGAGTTAAGTTGAGTTAAAGTCCCTCAACTTAAAAAATATTATATAAAAATCCCTAATGCTAAAATTTCATCACATCTCCGACCAATCTAATTCGTAACAATGCGTAAAATAAAAAGAAACTTAAAAAAAAAAAAACTAAAGTGTCACAGATGAAATTCATATTATCCTCTCTCCTGTAACCTCTACCTCATATCTATTAATCATTCTCAAAAGCCCAAAATTATCTTTCTTGCTCGATTAGGGATCGGGTTATCATACCACTCGAAATATCCACAGCAATTAAAACCTTGCAATTTTATACTCAAACACATAAATGAGGCATATTTAATAAAACAAATCGTTCCAAAAGAAAATCTAGCTTTAAAATCAGAAAACCCATCTAACATACTTATCACAAATTTTTTGCACCTAAAAAAGGTCCTCAAACCTGTTTGGTTGAGTTTCGGAGGCCAAAAAGCTTTTTTTATAAAAAAAAATTAAAAAAAATATCATTTTAAATGCTATTGATAAAAACAGTTTGAAAAAAAATTATTTTATTATTTTAGTGTTTTTATGCTGAAACATGTTAAATTTATTTTTAAATCAATTTTTAATACTCTATAACTAATATAATTAAAAAAGTATTTTTCTCAATGATTATAATAGTAATGCCAAATAGACCCGACCTTTTCATTTTTTAGCGTGACACTGTCATATATCAAATTGGTCAGAAATGTGATAGAATTTTGAAATGAGTGACTTTTATACAATGTTTTTTCTAGTTAAGTGACTTCTATGTAATGTTTTTTAAGTTGAGGGATTTTTGTTGTGGATGCCTTTGTGGGCAAATCCTATGGTCAACATCATAGCAACAAGAATGTAGCCACAAGGAAGGAAAATGAGCTAGTAGATGAGCTAGCAGATCAGATTGAGAATTAAGGAGCTATTATCAAGGGGATTTGCGATCTAGGAAAGTTGATATCAAGGGACCTGCTATCAAATGACCTACTCCAAAATCTGCATTTCAAGCCTTAATTCAAGTTTTCAGAATCTTAAATTTTTAATTTGTAGTTATGATGTAATTTTTGAAAGTTTTGTCTCTTGTAATGCTGTAACCTCTCTATAAAAGGGGATTAAATATGAATAATAAAGATAAGCAGCATTTTATTCAAACTTGTCTTATGAGATTAGAGGTTTCTCTCTAACGAGAGAACAACCAGTGTTCACAATAGGTTCTTCAGGAAAAAGCAAGAACGTGAATAAAGGTAAATCAGTTTCCTCGGAATATTTCCAAGTATAATGACCTGTGATGAAATGACAACTTGGTATAAGACCCGGTCATCATGGGTGAACCAACCAATTTGGAAGAAAAGCTAAATATTTTCATGCAACAATATGAAGCCCAATTCAATGACTTGACTTAGCGATTATCAAGCTCTTTGAACTATCAACAAGGTAAAGAACCAAGATGGGACTAGTATTAGCTAATAGAATTTTGTCAATCAAAACAATGGGTGGATGGAGGGACATATAGTGCCCAAATTATGAAACTTGATTTCCCTTCATATGATGGTTCCGATGATGCATTAGGATGGCTCAATCGTTGCGAACAATTCTTTCATAACGATCACACTTGAAGGAGGACAAGGTTAGCCTAGCTACCTTTCATTTGACAGGAGAAGCTCAACTTTGATTCTACAGGCTTGAATAGGAGGAATCTAGAATATAAAGGTGAGAGTTTAAAAAGTATTGTAACTTGCAATTCAGCCCTCCTTTGCATATCAATCCTTTGGGAGAATTTGCGAACCTGAAGCAAGTTGGATCCATAGAAAAGCACCAACGCCAATTTCAAGCCCTATTGGCAAGAGCAACCCTTTGTTTAAGCGATAAACAAGTCAACCTTTTTATTGCAGGATTGTTCGAAATCATTCGCCTTGAGGTTGAAATGCAAAACCCTCCAAATTTGATTACTGTAATGAATTTTACTCAAGCATTTGAGAAGAAACAACAGCTGTGTAACGCCCTCACTTTAGATAGTTTCGTACATTCTACTGTTCCAGTGACTAACGTCTGCTCGGACAGCCAAAATGTCTAGAACCACTTAAACTAGAGTGAGAGTCATAAATTGGTTGAATAAAGATCAAGTAAAGTTAAAAGAAAATGAAAGAAATGAAGTGCAAATGGGTTAAATGAGTACAAGCCGATAGCAATGAGTGACCTCACTAGGAAGCAATTGGGAAGCGACTGTAAATTCAGTTGTCATAAGGAACCCAGTGAGACATTTATTTAGGACTTAATTAAGGGGTTAATGGAAATGAAAATGTCAAGAAAATGCAAAGAAACTTATGCTAATCGGTAAAGACAAACCATGGTCAATGAAAGGCATTTTGGTCATTTGACTTGGAGAGTTGACTTTTGACCAAAATGTTAATTAAATTAAGTGAAATTACTATAATAAAGTATGAAGAAATTTTGATAAAAATCCAAATAGAGATGTGCAATTGAAAGAAGAAAAGAAAAGAAATGAAAATTGAATTAAAATTACAATTATGACATAACTAGTGACCTAAGCATGATGCAATAAAAGTCTTCCATCAAATAGAATTTTGACAACTTCTCTACCTATTTTATTTTAACTCAAATTGGTCTTCTTCTTCTCCATATTTCTGTCGTTCCACCATATTTCTCCATTTCCTCTCTTTCTTTCTTCATTCCACTATTAACATACCACCATCCAAGCCTCCAAACACTTACCTCTCTTCACCAAAATTATTGGAAACCTTGAGGGAACTTCATATCCAGCCTTGAAGTAAAGAAAAACACACTAAATTTCAAGAGGGAAATCTGGTCAAAAGTGAAAGAAAAGGGGAAGTGAAGTTTAATTGTAGAAAAGGGTGTTTGAAGGTTGATTGAAGTTAGCACACAAGATTAGAGCTAATAATTTTAGAACTTTTGAAGTTTGATAACTAGTTAGGGTTTGATATAAATTAGGGTTTTCTTTGTCTAGTTCATATTTGTTACAATTGAACATATATTATGACTTGTGGATTCATGAATATTGGGAAAATGTTGATGAAATGGTGAAATTGTGGATTAATTGTGGAGGTGTATGTGAAAAATGATGCTAGACAGTTTGGGGCCAGTACGTTGGAATGACCATAAGTTGAGTTATATAGCTCCAATTTATATGAAATTAATTAGAGATGAAATTTAAGACATAATGCTATAATTTTCATGAAGAAAGTCTATCCAGAAAATGACCATAAGTTACCCTAATTGAGCCTTGAATCTGGAATGGCAATTCTAGACCTGGGCAGAATGACCATATAAACATTGCTTATTCAATTTTGCATAACTCACACTAGGAAACTCCAATTGGGCGATTCTTGAACCTATAAAAGGCGAGACATAGTAGAACATTTCATATGAAGAACTTAAAGCCAAACTATGAACCTAACTCAACTAAATTGCTAGGCAAAATTGGTCCAGCAAATATGTCCTGATTCTGGATCAAAACCTGAAAATCCTAAACATTTTGGCAATCAACCAGTTTTGGCAAAAAATGCCATAACTTAAGCTACAAAATGGCAAATATAGTGATTTCAAAGCCAAAATTCTCATAAGACATGGAACTATAATTTTTGTGTTTTGACCAGAACCCAGATCATAAGGCAATTTAGGAAAATTGTCAGAACAAGTTAGAAATGACAATCTTGGAATTCTTGCAATCCAACAAAATTGCCTTATGACCTCGGATAATTAACGAGTCATAACTTTTCTAGAAAACTCCGATTGAAGTAAATCAAATTGATTTGGAAACCTAAGACAAATGTCTAAAACTTTGTTTCAGGGACTTGAATCAGATTCTGAGCCTAAGATGCTCGGATGTGGGATGCAAAATTTGGTAAAAATCGACAACGATGAGAACTGCGGGGTTAGTACCTGGAGCGGCATAGTAGTTTGACCCATAACTAGAGCTACAAAACTTCAAATTGACTTATTTAAAAAGGAAATTAAAGTTAAAACAATAAGGAACAACTTCCATAAAGAAAGTATGGCCAAAAGGATTCTGCATCTTGATCAGATTGCTAGGGGAAATTAAAGCATAAATTCTAGAATTCATGAAATCTTCACAAAATTACTTGGAATGTGACTTGTACTCAACAAAAATGGATTGATGAACACATAAATCATATGAATATGTAATTGGGACTTATGTTCCCATCATAAGCGAAATGACAATGCTATGAACAATAAATAGTACATAAAGTGAAATGATAAGAATTGTGAATACTTAATGATGTTAAATTACCTATATGCGCCTAGACATTTGTGTATGGGTTGGATAGATTGGCATGCCAAGAAGGGGCGGATTTTGCGGTACTACCTATGGCTTTGTGCCATTTTGTGCCTATGGCTTTTGTGCCATTCTTCATCATGGCTTTTGTGCCATTACGTGCTTATGGCTTCTAAGCCATTACATTACATACGATATCATGGCTTTTATGCCATTACATTTGCACACACAGTAGACATTATGTATGCGATGGTGTGACGGCTGAGTAACTTGTACCAGTGCTAGTAAAACCAGCGTATCGATCCGATCGATTTTTATAGATTACTTGGACATTGAAATGAGTTAAGAAAATGTGATGATAAATAAACAAATGGAAAGAATTCCAAATGAACCAATTATTCCTAAAGATCAACAAAATGAGCATGATTCAAATATTTATTAAAAATGCATCTCTTATGATATTACAAACTTGAATTAATTATTTTAATTATTGGTTTATTTTTCTATTATTATTGCACCACTAAGCAATATGCTTGCGATGGATTTTTCTCGCGTAGATGCGAAGATAAAGCCCAATAAACTTGAATTGGGATTTGGAGGCGGATCTGCGGTAGTGTCGGATTGTGTCACCTCCTCTCAGCAGTGCATTTTGGTAGGGTCCATACGAGCCATATTAGTACATCTTTTGTACATTGTCATTAATCATTAAGTTTATAATGTAAATTATGAATTTGCATAATTAATTTGTACATGATGTAAATTAATGAATTTAGTACATTTCATGTATGAATTGATTATGAAATGGATGTGATTGGAAATGGTTTTATGATTTGAATTAGAGAATGATGATGAGATTATGAATTGGAAAGATGAGATATTAAACAGGTGATTACTTTAATAGGTCAAATGTTAATAAAACAAGGGAAACTCGATTTAAAACATAATGGGATTAAAGGTAATAATAAATAAAGTAAAATAAGATAAGGTGCTCCAACACAGAATGTAGCGTTCCTTACTCGGCTACACTGTAGATTGGGTGAGGGACGTTATAAGCTGGCTCGACCAGACACGTGGGGTGTAATTACAACAAGATCTTTTCAACATTCTACAACAATATCTATTAGGAACCAAAAGTGCAAATCTAAAGGAAGTACAGGTATTGTAGCTTCAAGTGCAGGAAGCACTTCAACTCCATTTGTCAAACATCTGAGTCATGTAGAAATGGTTGAACAGGTGTGAAGGGACATTGTTACAACTGTGATGAGCCACATTCCTTCAATTATCGATGGAAGAAACTATTATGTATAGAATTGCAGGATCCAGAACCACTGGATGAAGCATCTGAAGAAGTGGAAGTTGGAGAACCTGAAATTTCATTACATGCTGTCAACAATATGCAACATTCTCAAACCATGCAATTGCAAGCTCTAATTGGAAATTATTCTTTGACAGTCCTGGTATATTCAGGAAGCACTAATAATTTCATTAGTGCGTGGTAATGACTCGATTAGAATTCCAATTCACGACAGCGAGGGTCAAGGTTTCGGTGGCTAATGGAGAAAAGGTTCCAAGCAGAGGCATTTGTATCGCAATCACCTTACAGGTTGATATAGAACTTTTTACCACCGATTTTTATGTAATTCCCTTAGGTGGTTTTTTTGTTGTGTTAGGTGTCAAGTGGCTAAAAAATCTAGGACCTTTCTTTAGGACTTTGCTTCTCTTACCATGAGTTTCAGTTGGAAGGATCGACAGGTTGTTTTTCAAGGCCTACGACCCAATCAAGACTCCCATCTTCATTTGTTGAATGGGGATAACTCTTCTAATGTAATGTTGGAGAAATTATTAGCTAAATTTCCAGATTTATTTCAGGATCCCACAGGATTACCTCCTATCAGTTATTGTGATCACTGCATCTATCTTCTTCCTAAATCAGGACCTGTGGTGGTGCAACCTTATCGTTATCCTCATTTGCAAAGGATGATACAGAGAGACAATGTGAAGCCATGTTGCAATAGGGAATCATCCACCCCAATCATTCACCATTCTCATCTCTAGTACTATTGGTTCGTAAGCAAGATGGCACATGGAGATTTTGTGGACTACAGAGAATTAAATGCTTGTATTGTGAAAGACAAGTTCCCGATTCAGGTGGGCGAGTTATTAGATGAGTTACATGGCTCTAAATACTTCACCAAATTGGATTTGAAATCAAGATATCATCAAATCTGAATGGACTAGAATGACATTGAGAAAATTTGCATTTCAAACTCATCATGGACACATCGAGTTCCTTGTAATGCCATTCGGCCTCACCAATCGCCTTCAACTTTTCAAGCATTGATGAATGAAGCGTTTGACCTTATTTACGCATAAGTTTGTTTTAGTTTTTTTCAATGATATATTGATATATAACAAGTCATGGGTAGAGCATTTGCAGCACATTTGGGTAGTTTTTGAATTATTACGATCTCACTATTTATTTCTTAAGAAATCTAAGTGCTCTTTTGGGGAGATCCAGGTAGCGTATCTTGGCCATTTTATCACTGGTGCAGGAGTTTTGGCTGATGCAAACAAAATTAAAGCCACAACAGAATGGCCCATACCTACTTTAGCGAAAGCCTTACATGGATTTCTTGGATTGGCTGGCTACTATCACAAGTTTATACAAAATTATGGCAAAGTTGCTGCCCCATTTATGAGCTTATTAAAGAAAAATTCCTTTCAATGGAATGTAGTGCAAGATCCTTTGCACAATTGAAGGCAGCCCTCTCTAGTGCTCTATTCTACAATTACCGAATTTTGAAGAGGAGTTCGTGGTAGAATGTGATGTATCGAGTGTTAGCATTGGTGCAGTTTTGCAAAAAATGGGCATCTTATTGCTTTTTTCAGCCAGAAGTTAGCTGAACAACATTTAAAATTGCTTGCATATCAAAGAGAGTTGATCGGGTTAGCTAAAGCAGTGCAACATTGGAGACATTATTTATAGGGTCGGGTTTTCTTAATTCGCACCGTTTATTATAGTTTCAAATATTTGTTAGAACAACGGTTCACCACTTCTCCGCAGCAACATTGGATCGATAGATTAGTGGGCTTTGATTTTCGGATTCAGTACAAATTCAAGTATATAAACAAAGCAACAGATGCTTTGTCGGCGAGACAATGAGAAAGGGATCTTATGTGCTATTTCATAGCGCTAGTGCTTTGATTGATGCTTTTGAACTAAAATCGGCACTCTGATTCTTTAAAGAGCTTCAACCTCGGGTTGAGCGAATTCGTGGACAATCCAAGATGGGTTGATTCTTTACAAAAGCGCATTTATTTAATGCCAACTTCTCCTTTAATTCCTTACATTCTATCGGCAATGCACAATAGCACTCATGAAGGGATTCAAAAGACCTTACAGCGAATTAAAGAGATTTCTTTTGGAAGGGATAAAAGTCTTCTCTTCATGATTTTGTGGAAGCATGCATAGTTTGTCAATGAAACAAGGCGAGCAATTTGCATCCTGCAAGTCTCCTTTAACCTTTGATAATTCCGCATCAAGTATGGGCAAATATTTCTATGGATTTTATCAATGGTTTACCGAAATCATTTGGAAAATTTGTTTTGTTTATTGATATTGACCGATTTTCAAAAATGGCTCATCCTCATTCAGCTATTAGTGCGGCACATATATTCTTTGAACATATTTTTTGTTTAAATGGAATACATGAGTCTAATGTTTGTGATCGAGATTGATTTTACTAATCATTTTGGAGAGAGCTATTTCGCTTATGCTAAATAAAGCTCGCCTTTTTCATCAGCCTATCATCCCCAATCGAATGGACAAACGGAGGCGGTTAATTGCACTATTAAGATGTATCTTTGCTGCTTTGTTGGGGATCGTCCACGAAAATCGGTTGATTGGCTGCCATGGGCAGAGTATTGCTACAACACATCATTTCATTCCTCTCTCCGCACTTCTCCTTTTCGTGTGATCTATGATAAAGAGCCTCCAAGCCATTTATCTAATCTACTTCTTGTCTAGATGCTGTCAACCAAGGCTTAATAGACTGAGACTCTGTTTTAGTAGATATACGCCTTCGTTTGCAATAGGCTCAACAGCGTACGAAGGAGTTTTATGATCGAAAAATTGTGATTTATCTTTTTCTCCTGGTTGATTTGTTTGATTGCGTCTCCAACCTTATCGACAACATTCAGTCATTGGCAAACGCCCCTCTAAGCTTGCCCCTCGATTCCATGGTCAATTTAAAATATTACGAGCAGTGGGTTTTGTTGCCTACCAATTGGAATTACCTTCTAATAGTAAAATTCATGATTTTTTCATGTCACATTATTGCGGGAATTTAAGAGCACTCTTCCATCTTTTATTCCAATTTTACCTCCTATGGTCAATGGTAAATTCATTCCATCTCCTCAAACAGTGATGCAATCTTGATTAAACAGAGGTACCTAGGAAATTTTAATGAATTGGGCTGGTTTATCTCCAAATGATGCCACTTGGGAAATATTATCTGACTTCCGGGAAGCCTATCCAGACTTTAAGCTTGAGGACAAGCTTTTTCCACAAGAGGGGGGTAATGTTGTGTATGCCTTTGTGGCGGATCCTATGGTTGGCCTTGAACAACAAGAATGCAGCCACAAGGAGGGAAAATGAGCTAGCAGATCAGATTGAGGATTAAAGTTGATTGCTATCATTAAGAGAGCTGCTATAAAGGGATCTGCGAATTGCAATCAAGGAAAGCTGATATCAAGGGAGCTGCTATCAAGGGACCTGCTCCAGAATCTGCATTTCAAGCCTTAATTCAAGTTTTCAGAATTTTTAATTTGTAGTTATGATTTAATTTTTGAAAGTTTAGTTTCTTGTAATGCTGTAACCACTCTATAAAAGGGCATTGAATGTGAATAATAAAGATAAGCAGCATTTTATTCAAACTTGTCTTATGAGATTAGAGGGTTCTCTCTAATGAGCCGTCGACTAGTGTTCACAATGGGTCAAGAAAAAGCCGGAACATGAATAAAGGTAAATCAGTTTCCTCGAAAGATTTCCAAGTACAACAACCTGTGACAAGATCCTAACCTGTGACAAGATCCCATTCAAGGGCACATAACAATTTTATATATACTAACAAAATGAAGATGAGGAACAAAAGTTTAACAAACTCTAAAGTTGAGGGACAGTTAGTAAAAATTAGCCCAGATTAAATGGTCTAAGTTGTTAGCATTTTATTAACACACAACTGCTGTAGTTGCAGGGATGCTTGATTCCTTGTGCCTCCTTTTATTTACTTTGATGAACTTTGTTCTTATATACAGTGTTAATGTTGGATTATATGTATGGTAAATTTATGTTGGATAAATTATATATATGAATTAATAAATTTATTTTCTCTCTGAAATGATTCAAGAGAAATCAGCTGTGCTTTTTAAGCAGGTACATTGACATATTCACATCAATTTTTTTTAATATAAAACTATTTACCAACTGAGCAAATTTGTGATTTCAAAATAAGGGAACCTCCAAAACAACAAGAGAAAAAGCAGTAAGAATAGCAACAATATGCAGCATGAGCCAATAGGATATTACCGTCTGATCACCAAGCTTTTCAACTGATGTCTCTAACAGCTCATCTGGGTCATATGAGTTTCCAGTTACAAAAGGGCCAAGTGAAGCAATTAGTTTATCAGGGCTTCAATGTCTTAAATTTAAGCAATAGGTGTATTGGTCAAACGTATCAATGGAGACGCAACAACCTGGACTTTCCCCTCCGTTTCAACCTCAAACTTTACCTCAACCCAAGGCTCTGCACACTTGGGTTGGCAGTAATTGCCAGATAATATATTTGCTACGCGTGTTTGCTTCCAAGTTGGTGGGAGGATGAACTGGTAGGGCTGCACATTTCCTGCAAGAAACTAAATTTCAAATATCATTAGAGTATAAAAAAAGAACATACAACAAATACCTTCTAGATTACCGTGTACTGTATAATCTTCTCATCCCAATACTTGATTTTTCTTGTACTATTAAGGAGATGTTTGTTTCACCATGAAAACGTCCTTGAAATGGATGTAATCTGGACATCCTATTCCAAGAACCCCATTTCAATTTTAACTTTGAGATAATTAAATATAATTCAAATATTCAATGGTAAAAGTAGAAATTATACTACAAAATTAGAACCCATTTCCACCTAACTTCAATTAAACATAAAAATCTCATAAATAATTAAGATTCCTTTTATACCAAATAAGAAAATGCCATCCCACTACAGTAATTGCATTTCTTTTTTCATACCCAAATTCACAATAAAATCAAAGGTGCCATAAATGCTAGAGTAAATAGAAAAAATTGTATATGATGCTAAAAAGAAAGAGAATTTATAGATAATAACCTGCACGAAGAGCAGGGGTGTCTTTAGGAGTGGCTTTGAAAAGCACAAAGGAAGGATCTGATGAGGAAGGCGGGAGGTAGGATCCAACCTCGACCTCTCTAGCTTCTGAAATGGCAGTTTCTTTTATCAGAATGAGGGGAGACAATGCGAATCCTTGCAAAATTTGTCTCCTGAGAGGTAAATGGTTTCAGTTTTGGTGCCATATTGTGGGTGTTGTTGAGGTTTTGATGGGAGATTTTGGAGATGTGGAGGTTGAGAAAACTGGAGAGATTGGGGTTAGGGAAGCAGTGGCCATTTCAGACTTTGAGAGAGAGATGGGGATTTTGGGATGGGACTCTCCCGCTCTTCACTCTCTCATCTTTTTAAGTCTTATCCTTTTATGGATGAGACAACTTTACAAATGAAAGTGAGTTACTTTGTTTTTAATCAACTTCTTTCTACCATTGCCATTGGATTACAATTTATTAATTTATCTAATGATTATTATTTGATGAATTACATTTTAGTATCATGTATTTTAGATTTTTTAACATTGAGGATGCATACTTTGTTTTGTTATAATTAAGAATATAAACTTTAACCCTTTTTGCATTATTAAATAAACTGACATAGTATATTGATGCAGTTTTAAGTATGATAGGCGTAGATGTCACATGCTGATGTGACATCTATGTATGATATGTGACGCCATGTGTAATGTAGTATTGACATAATATGCTAGTGTCAATGTCATGTAAGTAATTTTATGTTATCATTTATTTTATCATTAAAGTGTAAAAAGATAAAAGTATATGTTCTAAATTAACGGAAAAAAAAATAAACCTCTAAATGCTAAAAAAGTAAAAATTTTAAAAGTGCATAAAAAACAAGAAAATAGAGATATAATGAAAGATGAATGAACGAGCTAGATAGAGAGAGAGAGAGAGGGGGTGATATGGAGGGTAGCTATAGATAGATGGAGAGATATAAAGACAGATTGACTCTCTCATGTCTTTGTCTTCATCTTTCACTGTTCCGCTTTCTTTCACTATGTCTTCCTTTGTCTCCATATCTCCCCCCTCCCCACCCCCCCCACCCCCTTCTCTCTCTCTCTCTCTCTCATATTATATCTCTCTCTTTATGCCTTTCTCTTCATCTATCTCCACCTACTCTTCATATCTCTCTCTCTTTTCTTATGTTTTCATGTACTTTCAAAATTTTTTACTATTTTAGCATTTAAGGGCTTAAGTTTTTATACTAAGTGACAAAATAAATAATTGCATAAAAATTACTAACGTAGTATTGATGTCAACATGACAGGACAGATCCTGTCATACATGGGTGCTACATTGATATGCCACGTTAGTGCTACATTATACATGATGCCAAATCAACATCATTTAAAACCGTTTGTCATTTATCCTTATGGTGCAAATGAAATCAAAAATTTTATCATTAATTGCAATAAAATAAAATACATATTCTTAATACTAAAAATGCTAAAGGTACTAAAGTGTATTTTACCCTTACTATTTACATAATAAGCTTTATTTGTATAAACAAACTAACCATTTAACATCTCCATCATCATCTTATTATTATTATTATTATTATTATTATTATTATTATTATTATTATTATTATTATTATTATTATTATTATTATTATTATTTTGTTATTATTGACTGTGCTATAAAAAAAATAGTTGTTATTCACTATAACTTGATTTCATTAATAAAACTTCTCGTGTACCTATGCTATATATAAATAAATTGTTTAATAAATTTATTAATAAAAAAGTAATTATAAATCAGTGGTTTGTAAGAATACAATTTTAATTTTATTCATCTCATATTTTAATGAATATATATATATTATTAAAACTGAATATGAAGGAGGACTAGAAATAAAACATAATATTTTCATTAAATAGAATATATAGGTCCTTAATTGTAACAAAATAAAGAACATGTTCTTATGCTAAAAAAACTAAAGGTACTAAAATGTACTTTACCTTTATCATTTACATAATAAGTTTTACTTGTATTTGTTATTAACAAACTAACCACAAAAACCTCACATTTAACATCTCCATCTTCTTTTATTATTATTATTATTATTATTATAAGGGAGCTGCATTTATTTAGTTATTATTGACTATGCTATAAAAAGATAGTTGTTATTCACTGTAACTTGATTTCATTAATAAAACTTCTTGTGTACCTGCGCTATACACATAAATAAATTGTTTAATAAATTTATTAATAAAAAAGTAATTATAAATTAGTGGTTTGTAAGAATACAATTTTAATTTTATTTATTTCATATTTTAATGAATATATATTATTAAAACTGAATATGAAGAGGACTACAAATAAAACATAATATTTTCATTAAATAGAATATATAGGCACCTTTATTAAATATAAATTATGTACATTAAAATGATGATAATAAAAGAAAATGTTTAGATTTATGATATAGTAAAATATTCTTACAGATAATAATAAATATGATAAATATGTGGATATCTAGTTTTATGGTAATTGAAACTGGGGGAGAGGGGGACAGGCTATTGTTGAAGGTGTAAAAACCATCTTTAGGGTAATCTTGTCTATAAAATTCTTAATGCACTGAAACAAAAAATATCAAAACACGACACTTTCCTTGCAGATGTAATTTTGAGAAGGCCATCGGTGTCTGTTGCAAGAATCTATATATATATAAGCTAAAACACCTTATAAAATTGACCCATTTGACTTATTAATATACTTAAAAATTTATCACATGTCATATTTTATAATTCACATGACTTAATGATTTGTCAAATAATATTTACTTAGCATAAATATTGATTACTTAAACTTTAATTTATTCTCCTTAATTTTAAAATTTAAATCTTTATGCCCTTTTTCTTTTTATCCATTTTACTTCTTTTAAAGTTGTAACATTTTTATTTTTAACTTAAAATATAATACAAATCATTTATTAAAATTTAGAATTCAAAATTAAATGGTATTTATGTCAATTACTATTAAATAATTTATTTATTAATATTAAAAAAATTTATTTTTCACTTCTCTTAAATATTAGAAAAAAAAATTCATTTTTCAGTACATGACTTACTGAAATCTCTCATTTTTTTATTTGTTTCTATCAATAATTTCATTATTTATATTTTTAAATTTGCATAATTATTTTTTAATTATTTATTATGATTTATTTTTCAAATTCATTATGTTTATAATAATAAATTGTTTTTTAAATTTTTGTTTTTTATTGTGTGTATAACTATAGACTATTTCAAAAAATAAACATCCTTATAAAATATATAAAGTTTGAAAATCAAGTGGCTAAAATAAAAAGATACACTATTAACCATATAACTTTTCAACGATTTATATAAAAAAATAAATGTTATTTTAAAAAATATAAAATATTGCATAAGAAAATTAAAAAATGAATATTTGCAATTGGTAATAAGTATAAAAAATTTAATTTTAGAAGAATAAACTTAAGATCTCTAAAAAAAAGAGAATCATAAAATGCAAATCATGAATTAAGAAACTAGTTGACATTTTATTATTATTATTATTATTATTATTATTATTATTATTATTATTATTATTATTATTTCTTGAATATTACTGCAATATTTAAGATTTTATTTTTGAGCATATTTATTCTTATAATTATTATGGACAAACTATATCTAATAATATATAATCTTTTTTTTTTAAATGTAATTATACTGTAAAAATATTATATTATTAGGAATATTTGGAGAAAAATAATTGATAATCATTTTAGAAATAAAAATTAAATTTAATGTTAATAGGAATATAATTATTTAAAATTTTATCATTTACAAAATATTATATTATGATTTTGAAATATAAATTTTATAAAAATAAATATTAAATTATATATTAAAATAAAAAAAGAAAAAATAAGTTGCACAATGCACAAAATAAAAGGACTAGTTAAGAGTAATTCCGTGCTACTGTTAAAAAGTGTTTGCTTTTTATTTGTGTAATCAGTTGCTGTTCATGCAACATTACTTCAATATATATGAAGCAAAACTGTAATAATATTAATAAAAAATAGTCGTTTCTTTAATTATTTAAAAATTCATTGAATCTTCCTCTTTTTATTGCTATTTGTTTAAAAAATAAAATTAATTTAATAATAAAAGAGGAAAATTCAATGAATTCTAAAATAATTAATAAATGGCTATTAATAAAAGTATTTGAAAAGTTATTTTTTTGAAATTATTTTTTATGCTAACAATGTGCAATATTATATAATACAATTATTTCATAATTCATTAAAATAATTTATTTATTATTAGCGTCTTTTAATTAATAATTTTATTGAATATTTTTTTATTAACCTAATCTAATATTTAATATTAATTCTTTGACTTTATCTTAATTGCATTAATAAAAATAAGTAGTAAAAATATTTAAAGAGTAAAATATGTAAAATTTTCTCATAAAAAATTAAAAATTTTATAAAAAAGAAAAAAAAAATTGCTTGAGTTAATGAATTACCTTTAAAAGAATTAAATTGATTTATAAATCCAAATTAGATTAAGTTCACAATAAAGCTTTTTATAAATTATTATAAGTATAGTTGAAAGAGGTAATTTTAAATGTTTTGTTGTTTATTTTATTTTTTGAAGTATCATTCTAATATGATTCATATTTTCTATTTTCTTAATAATTTTTCAAATCATCCTTAGCCGTATGAATGACAACTCACTCATGTGTACTGCGCATGTGTACAGTATTTATCAATTGTGCTCAATCAAACCATATTCCACAGTCCAAGGACCTAACGGAGATGAGTATTTTAAGGGCTAAATAATGTGTTTCACTTTTAATTAAAATGTAGAAAAATAAATAAAAAAATTCCTTTAAAATTTTAAATATTAAAACTACAAAATCAAAAAGTAATATATAATTAATATAATTATATTTTTAATATCACAATTAATAATTATATAAAATATTAATTTTTAAATTTTAAAAATATATTATTAATCCAATCAATAATAAAAGTACTAAACAACAAGAGGGTATACATATATATATATATACATATATAAATTAGTCATACTTCAGTGCTATGTGCGAATTGTTAATTGTTATAAAAATTATATAGATAAATTGTTGAATAAATTTTTTAATGAAAAAAAATTATAAATTGGTAATTTATAAAAGTATCATTTTAATTTTATTTATCTTATTTTTTAATAAATGTATAGATTTTCGTTTATTTTTCTTTGATTTGGTGATATTTTTATGTTAAAAAAAATGCAATATTATGACATACAAATCTAAAACATTTATTAAAAAAAATGCACAATGCTAAGAATTTAGCCTCTCAAGTTCTTCCAGTCAACATTGACAGGTTAATTTTTTTAAAAATTTTTTTTTTTAAACAAAGAGAAAGGCGTTATTAAATCTGACCAGAGATTGACTCGGTGAAAAAACTGGACAAATGAGTCAGTGGTTCAGTCAGTAGGTCAATGGTTGAATTAGTGAGTTATTAAAAATTAATTAAATATAGCACCTATTAATATAAATAAATATAATTAATTAAATTTTAATTATTTAAAATAAAATTTTAACATTTATAAGTTATATTTAATAAATTCTAATAGTGTTTTTAAATTTCATATAAAAATATTTAAGTAATATAATGTATAAAAATTTTATAAATGTATAATTCTCTTTTCAATATTTATGAAATATTAAGTATATATTAAAAATAAATATATTGAATTAAAAAAATATATAACTATTAAGTTAGCTTAATTGATTTTGATTTTAAAAACTTTTTATGATATTTTGAGTTTAATTCTCTATACTAAAAATAAAAAAAATAAAAAAAGAAAGATTATATTGAATAATTAAACCGGCCGGGTCAATTGGATCACACAAGTTCAACCTCTGAGTCGACCAGATCATACCGAGTCACTTCCTTATTTGGTTCAATTACAAATCCAAACCGATTTGAAGGCTAGTTCACTAGTTCACTGGTTCAACCAGTTGGTTTGGTTCAGGTTTAATAACTATGGATAGAATTAAAACAATGGCAATTGTACAAAAATATCAAACATATGGATCAATTCATATTTACATCCATAATTTCAATTTGTAAGTAAATTAGTCAAACCTTTAAGATTTGTCACTCTGACACCCTCACCCGTCTATAGCGTAGTCGAGCAAGACATGTCACACTCGGTACTAGAGCACCCTAACTTATCTTATTTTATTATTTTAGTAATTTTAAATTCGTTATATTTTAATATCAATTATTTTTCTATAGAGAAACCAGCAGAGTTTCCCCTATTTTATTTCCATTTGACGTATTTTTATTATTCACCTACTTGAAATTTTTAATAATATTCTACAATAAAAATCTTATCCATTATTCTCATAATCATCTCATATTTCAAATATCATCCATGTATTTCAATTTCATATTCATTTCCATTCATGCACAATTTATATATAGAAATTCTCATATTTTCACCAATTTACATAATATACAAACTAATTATACAAGTTCATAAATTACATATTATACAAATTAATTTCAGATACGGATGGACAGTCAAAATGAGTAATTCAGGTAAACCTAAGAACTAATTGAATTTTTGCAATTAATAAATTGAAATGATAGTAACAATGTGAATTATGTGATAGATCCTGGAGGATATGCTAAGGAGTTGTGTCATTGAGTTTGAGGAGTTGGGATAGATACCTTCCCTTGGCGAGTCGCATACAACAATAACTACAAAAGCTAGAATTCAAATGGCTCCGTATGAAGCACTGTATGGGAGGAAATGTAGAACCCCAGTGTGTTGGACTGAATTGGGCGAAGATAAGCTGGTAGGACTAGACACAGTGAAACAAGCGAGGAGAAAGTAAAGATAATCAAAGCTAACTTTGAAGGTTGCCTCGGATAGGCAGAAATCTTATGCCGCTTGAAGAGAAAAGAGATAGAATATGTAGTTGGCGATAAAGTGTTTCTCAAAGTCTCACCATGGAAGAAAGTACTGACGTTTGGGAGAAAGGGTAAGTTAAGCCCTAGATTCATTGGCCCATATGAAGTCATTGAACGTGTGGGACCAGTGGATTATCGGCTAGCTTTACCACCAGAACTAGATAAAATACACAATGTATTCCATGTTTCTATGCTGAGAAGATATCGCTCAAATCCTTCACATGTCATTTCCATGGAAGAGATTGAAATCCAACCGGACTTGACATATACAGAAGAACCTATATAAATCCTAGCTCGGGAAGTGAAGGAACTAAGAAATAAACAAATTCCACTGGTGAAAGTACTTTGGAGGCACCACAACACTGAAGAGGCAACTTGGGAAAGTGAAGAGATAATGAGGCAACAGTTCCCTCAACTGTTTGCATCAGGTAAATTTCGAAGACGAAATTTTTATTAGAGGGGAAGAGTTGTAACATCCTCATTTTATCTAGTCCATACAGTCTACTGTTCCGGTGACCAGTGTCGGTCCGGACAGCTAGAATTCGGAAAAATATTTAAACTAAAGTGAGGAACCAAAAAATTAACTCAAATAATTAATAAAAAAAAATTAATAAAAAAAATTTAGAAAAAAATTATAAAATAATTCTTGGGACCCTAGAGAAGGGTCATTGATGTTCTTATGGCATTAGAATGCCAAGAAAATACTTAGAAAAAATTTTCAATCGGTACAAATAATTTTGGCCCGTTAAGCCAAACGGAGGGCATTTTGGCCATTTTGTCTTCAGAGATGATTTTTGGGCCAACTTGTCCAGTTAAATAAATAATTTATATAACCTAAAATATGATTAAATGTTTTTAAAAATTTAATTGAAATTAATTGGACAAGAAAAGGATGGAAAAATGAAAGAAATTGAAATTATGACATCATAAGGATGTCATTAAAAGTCTCCAACCCAATCAAGTGTTGACACATGTCACCAAGGTATTTAAAAAGACTTAAGTGGCAGAAAAAGAAAGAAAAAGAAGCCCAAAAATTCGTGAAGCTCCTCTCTCCTTCTTCTTCATGCCACCCCCTTTGCCCTCCATAACCAAGCTTTACCCAAGCTTGATTTCTTGGGTTTCTATCCATTAAAACCTAAATTTCCTAACACAAAAAGTTGTTATAGCATCTTGGAGATTCTTTTGGGAGCAAAAAGAAAAGGAAAGGAAGAACTTTAGCCAATTGGAAAGCTCACTCCTTTAAGGTTAGTGACCTAACCCTAAATTTTTACTTTGAATACATGTTTAGGGACTTGAATAAGTGTGAATTGCAAAGAAAAATTATTGAATACCATTTGGATGGAAACCCTAGATTTTGGGCAGCCATGGTTAGGGTGTGACACCCCTTACAGTGTCTGATATGCAGAGTAAGTAATGCCATACGATTATCTTGGCACACTCTAATATACCTTACTTAATTTGTGTCATGCCTTTGAAGCCAATTTATGAAATATGATTTATTTAAGCCATTTATCAAAATTATTATTCATTTGAGGTTCCGAAGATTTTAAAGAAAATCGGTGAAGTCTAGGCTAAAAGTGGAGAAAACAGTTCTTCGGAACCTGTTAAAACACTTCCAATATTCAATTTCATTCATTCTCAACTCCAATATCATCAATAAAACTCAATATCTATATCTCAATAATTTGTCAATTTCAGGTCTCAACAACCTTTTCATTTTTCAAAACATCCCTTTCTCAGGGTTCTCATATATATACAACCATTAAATACTCAAATTAATACCATACATAACCATAAATCTTTATTATTTACATGAACCTCAAAATACATTACATAAATCCCAAATACATATGAGAAAATAAAAAGTTAATTACAAAATGACAAAATGACATCTAGTGTCCTACCAATGCCTTTGCGGTGGCGAGGTGACACGGACCTTGGCGAGTGCCGGATGGACTCACCCGATCTGTGGTCTCTTTGGGCTCGCGATCGGGATCTCGGTACCTACGCGTGGCAAAAGCAACGCGCTAAGCAATAATGCTTAGTGGTGCAATAATATAATAAAAGAAAATAGTAAGAAAATAAATGTGTATAGAATGTGTATGCTTTCTTTGTTTGGTATTGATATATTCATTGTTCCATTAACGTTGTTCACTTTTATTCATTTGGTTGCCCCAAGTAACCTACACTAGACGACTGGACTGGATTGGATAGCAGTAAGCGCGCTGGGTACCTAGTACCTCGGGCCGTCACACCATCGGTCACATATGTATCTCGGTGTGTGAGCAGGCTAACAAGCTGTAAATAATATCAGGCACAAGGCCAAGTCTCAATACAAAGTCAGAATGGCTAAAAGCCATGAAATCACATAATGGCATTTTTGCCATGTGCAGTACTGCTAACTGAACCCTATTGGCATGCCAAACTATCCAAACCAATCTTGTTAGGTATACTAGGGCATTTGAAACTCTTAAATTTGTCAATTTGTGAATTTCAATTTTTTTGGTGTCACTATTCATCATTGGTCAACAAAAATGTTGACTTTTGGAATAAAAATGTGTACATCAACTTTGGCACTCCCAACATACCACATTTGGTGTTTAAAACTTGTTGGCATTAAGTGTTTTTGCCATTCCAAAGTGTAACTCAACACAAACAGATTTTTCAGTTTTGGTGAGTCAACTTCACTGTTCCATTGGACACTGTTACTGTTAGAATTTGAGGAAATGTAAAACATGAAAGTTGTTCCTTATTTTGTCTAGTTGAATTTCCTTTTTTGAATCACTCCATTTGGAGTTTTGTAGCTCCAGATATGGCTCAAAAACCCAAGCTGTCCGGATATGCATTCTGCAGAATTTTACCATATCTACAGTGCATGAACAGTAACTTGAGTCACTTGGTTGAATGGGTTCTGGCCATAATTTGGGGTAGGTTCCTTCATGAAAGTTGTTTTTCTATGTCTTAACTTGTTGCTGTAAAAATTTCAGGCCAATTGACCAAATCTACAGTGAGTTATGGCCAAATGAACAGTTACTGTTCATTTGGTCAATTCTGCAGAATTCAGTGCAGGGTATCCGGATTGGGGCTGAGTTTTGGTCCTCTTGCTTTGGTCTTTTGGGCATGGTTTCTTCAGCAAAAATGTGCCATTATAAGCCTAGTTTCATGTCCAATTGGCCAAACTTCAAATGGACTACCACTGCCCAAGTTATGGCAGTGCAAAGGGACTGAATTTTTAGTCCCTATGCTGCTGTCTTAGGCAGCCTGCAATCCTCACTTTGCAATCTCATTTTTCTGTCCCATTTATGGTCAACACATCTAAAATGGTCACTAATTGACCATTACAATGTGCCCTAACAATTTCCTAAGCCAAGTCACATTTTCACCTTTCCAAACCCTAATTTCCATATGAATTTTCACAACATGCTTTAATTAACTATCTCATTCAATAATCACATGCATACATGGTTTAATCTTGATCTCTAGTCCATTTTAAGTCCATCAAAACACTCATTCCTTTTCATTCAATAGGGCTGCCGAAACTTAGGGCATGGATAGACATGGATTTCATTCATTTTAGTTACAAATTCCTACTTATTCCAAGTCTCTAACATAGAATTTAAAAAGCTTTAGATGTATATATGCACTAACCTTGTTTGGGCAGAATTTCCAAAGCCCTAAACTCCAATTTCCTTCCTCTTGTTGGCTGCCAAGAGCTTGTTTAAGGTGTGGGGTAAAGTTTTAATGAAGAGGGGTTAGGGAAATATGGTGGAATGATAGAGATCTAAAGCTTGAAAAAGCTTGAATGGAGGTGGCTATGGAGGTGAATTTCGGCTGGTCTCTTGGGGAGGGTGGCTGCTGCACTTTCTTTCCTATTTTGGTCTTCATTTTGTCTTTTTATTTGTTAGTCAATTGATAGCTTAATTGTGATTGGTTGGTGGGTAAGTGAGTGACCTCATATGATGTCATTTTTACATTATTTTGCATTTTCTTTTCTTTTCTTTCACTACTCAATTTCAATTTAATTTCTAGCAATATTTCTTCATATTTTATGTCATATTAATTATTTACTCAACTGGACAAGTCGGCCAAAAATCACCTCGGAAGGCGAAATGACCAAAATGCCCTCCGTTTGGCTTAACGGGTCAAAATCGTCTGTACCGATTGAAAAATTTTTCTAGGTATTTTCTTGGCATTCTAATGCCATGGGAACCTCAATTACCCTTCTCTGGAGTCCCAAAAATTATTTTATAATTTTTCCCCCGGGTCTAGGGCTCCTCGTTGCGAGAACCGCAACTTCCCTCCGGTTACCCATCGCTTGGGCACCGGCTCGTTTTGCTTGGTTGTATTTTATTTCTAAAATTTTTACTAAATTTTTCTTATTAATATTTGAGTTAATTATGGTTCCTGACTTTAGTTTAAATATTTTTCCGGACATTCTAGCTGTCCGGATCGACACCGGTCACCGGAACAGTAGGATGTACAGAGTGATTACCGGGAGGGTGTTACATAGGGTTTGATTGGGTTGAGTTTAATGAAATTAAAAGACTATTATGGCTGCCCACAACATGTATTTACTAAGTGGATTGATGAAATGCAAGTTAAATGCATGATTTGAGAAGTTAGGGTTAGGGTTTGGGTATAAAAAGGGGATTTTGACCATGTGATGATGAAAATAGATTTTAATGGTCAATTAGTGACCATTTAGTTCTGTTTAAATTAAAAATGAAGTGTGTTGAGTGATGGGATTGGGTTTGGTGTGGCTGCCATGAAAGGGACCTACAGAATGGAGTGACCTGCAGAATTTGGACTTGAGTCCAACAGGTTTGGACAGCCATAACTTGAATTGTAGAGGCTCAATTGGTGCAAGGCCAATTTGACATGAAACTAGACACATAATGGCACAACTTTGGTGAAGAAATCATGCACATAAAGCCAAACCAAGTGGACCAAAAGCTTGCTCAAATCCGGGTGACACAGAGGTACATTTTACGGTATGACCAAATAAACAGTTTAGCCATAACTCAATGTAGAAAGGTCCAATTGACCTGAAATTTTACCAGCAGCAAGATAAGATATAGACCAACAACTTTTATAAAGAAATCTACCCCAAATTATGACCAGAACCTATCCAACAAGTGAGTTGTAGTCGGTGACCTACAGTCTGATTCTGAAAAATGACCAAATGAACTGTGCAGTGACTGTTCATTTGGCCATAACTCAATGTAGAAAAGTCCAATTGACCTGAAATTTTACCAGCAATAAGATAAGATATAGACCAACAACTTTCATGAAGAAATCTACCCCAAATTATGACCAGAACCTATCCAACAAGGGAGTTGTAGTCACTATTCACTGCACTATAGATATGGTCAGTCCAGAAAAATTCTAATTCGGCTAGTTGTGGTTTTTGGACCATAACTTGAGCTACAAAACTCCAAATGGAGTGATTCAAAAAAGGAAATTCAACTAGACAAAATAAGGAACAACTTTCATGTTGATCATTTTGCCAAATTCCTGCTGCAAAAATGACTAATGAAACAGTAAAAATGAGGCACGAAAATTGAAAATTCTGCTTACTTAACATTAAGCTTAGAAATGGTATTGGCAACCAATACCAACAAAATTTGAATGCAAAATATGGTATGTTGGGAGTATTAAAACCAATGTACCTATTGTCTATGCAAAAGTCAACATTTTGGTTGACTAATGAAGTGAATAGTAACACCAAAACTTGAAATTCAAAAATTGTAAAACTTAAAAATGTAATATGTCCTAGTATACCTAGCAAGATTGGTTTGGATAGCTTGGCTTGCCAATAGGGTTCTGTTAGCAGTACTGCATATGGCTTTATGCCATTCTATATTTCATGGCTTTCCCATGCCATTCTGTGACATAATAGCCTTTGGCTATGTTATTGAGTTAATATACTTGGGTTTTGACCCTGATAATTATTACAGCTTATTAGCTGTTTTGTTGCACACCGGGAGACACAATGTGACCGATGGTGTGATGGTCCGATGTACTTAGTACCCAGTGCCAGTTTACCCGTTTATCCAGTCCAGTCAATTAGTATGGGTTACTCGGGCAATGATAATAAACCTTACCAGAGTTTAATCAAATAATAATGAAATTAATATCAGAAGTTAAGTCTACCAAAAATGTAAACACACATTCTGCATATTTGTTTCATTTTATGTTATTTTATATTATTTTATATTGTCACCACTAAGCAGAATTGCTTAGCGCGTCGCTTTTGCCACGCGCAGTGCTTGGAGACCTAGCTAGGGAGCCAGCGGACATCGAGCAGGTGAGTCTTGAGTGCATCGAGTCGAGTTGCCTCACATCTGCACTGCATATGGTAGGACATTAGGACTATAGGTGGCCCTTTTGTATTTTGCATTTTGTATTAGTTTGGATTGTAACTATAAACTCCTGTAATTTTGTATTAATGTAAATATATGAAATTTCATATTATTGAGATTTTCTGCATTATTTATGTTGATAAATGAAATGTTGAGAATTATTTGTGAATATGCTTCAAGTGATGAAGTGAACAGAAAAGTTTTGAAAATAGTATCGTGATTGAGATTGAGATTTTGAGATTGACTTGAATATATATAATGGATTTTGGATTTTGAAATTATTTTGGAAGTGTTTTTAAACAGGTTCAGAAGAACTGTTTTTTCAATTTACAGCCGGCACTCTGCCGGATTTTCTATAAAATTTGCGGATAAATTCAGATTTATCAAAATTGAAAATAAATGAATTATAAAGGGATAAATTTTAATAGAAATATAAATTGGTGCTCCGGCACACTGAGTGGCATAACTTGCTCAGCTACACTGTAGACGGGTAAGGGGTGTCACACCTTTTATTAATAAAAATATGTACAAGATACATACTAAATGATAGCTTCAATCCATTTTAAAGAGTCTATATCTGATATAGCTTCTTCATAGGTAAGTAGATCATCTCTATGATCTACTTCTTCATGAGTAAACAACTCTTGTTCATCTTCATGAAGAAAACCATATCTCACTGGTGGGTCAGATATCCTGGTTGCTCTGCAAAGAATTACTGTAGATGTTTCATCAATATGTGTAGATTGACTAAATGGATCTATATCCATTTGATCTATTGGTTTGTCAGAATTCTCTAATTCTAACTCTATTTGCCTTCCTTTGCCTCCTTCTTGAATAAACTGTTGTTCAAGAAATATGGTATCTCTGCTTACCATAACCTTTTGTGATGCAAGCAAATAAAAATAATATCCAAAATTTTCTTTTGGATATCCAACAAATCGACCCTTTTCTGATTTGGTTTTCAATTTATCAGTGTTCAGCCTTTTGATATAAGTTGGACAACCCCAAATCTTAACATGCTTAAGACTTAGTTTTCTTCCATGCTATATCTCATAAGGTGTGAAAGAAACTAATTTTGATGGAATCCTATTCAGAATATGCAAAGCTGATTCTAATGCAAATCCCCAAAAGGAGATTGGCATATCAATATAGCTCATCATACTACTGTCACACCCTACCCCTCTGTAAGGCATAACATGATCCCGTAGTATACCTAATGAATTACCAACTCCGTCTACTGATAACCCATTAAATACACTACAAGGGATTTTAAAAACTTTTCTTACTTCTTTTCTGATGGTGAGCACTATTTAGAGGTGTTAAAGACTTTGGTGAACTGAAGTGAAACAACTAACTCATTTGGTTTATTTGGAATTTCTGTAAAAATTTTGGCAGAGTGCCATCTGTATTTTGAACAAAACAGTTCTTTAGAAAACCTGTAAAAAAGCACTTCAATAAATTTTCAAATCTCAACTTCAATACATTTCTCAACACAATAATTTATCAACTCAATTCCATAGAAATTTTTCAAAGTCTGAGATAAGGAAATATAATACAATTTTTACAAGTCAAATAACTCATAATTAATTTACAACTTCAAGGTACAATTTGAATTTACAACTGCTCAAAACCAAAAACAAAATGTACATACAGTGTCATACATTCTGATACAAAATGCAAAATCTTGGTATACTCATTATACCGAGTAATCCCTCATTTGGATGTATATGCGGCCTAGTCTGCTTACTGTCTCTCTACTGCGGACAATAAAAGCTATCATTTGAGACAATGTCTCAGTGGTGCACAACATTAACCAAATATAATTTAAATCACAATTCATAAGTCATGTAAATAGTGGATACTTAAAATTATAGTTAAATTCAAGACAGTAATTGTCAACAAGAATTTAAACTCCATTTGTCAATATCACAATAATTTTCATAAGTTAGATCATGTTTGAATTCAAAAGACAGTATATGTCAATGAGAGTTTAAATCCATTTCACAATCTCACCATACATATCAATAAATCACACACAGCTTAATCATGATCCATAGTTCAATTCGTCCCAAAAGCCAATGGCTAATGAGGTATTCAATTCGTCCCAAAAGTCGATGACTAATGAGGAATAACATAGCTAGCTAGCAAAAATATGAGTACTCATCCAATTCGTCCTCAACAGGTACACACCTCAACACTTCAGCCAGAGAGGGAATTCAATTCGTCCCACTAGACAAGCTAATGAGGAATACAATCAATATACATGATAGCTGTGGTTTCAAACCATTTCGAATGCTTTTAAATCAATAAGTATCCATCAATGTCATTCAAACAATTTCTCACAGTTTCAAATCATTTACAATGCTTTTCAAGCAATAAATATTCATTCAAATACATTTCCACAATTTAAAACAATAATATACAAATAGTCAATATTTATTTCAATTGAAAATAATTCAAAAGAAATAGTTGTTGTGCACAAACCTCTGATATTTGTCTCCTGGTCTTGACTCAGTATTTCTTTCCCTTTTGCTGAGTCCTTATTAACTGAGAAACACAATTTGAAGTGTTTCAGTGCTAAATTAATTTGCCTCTAACGATAATGTTCGATAAACAATTCACTGAATACTTTTATTTGCTTAATCACCTAATATACCGACCCTCGATGCGTTTTAGGTAAATTAGGTCTTAGTGTCAATAATATGTCACATTCGATAGGGTTTTAGGTTTGGTACGTGTTACCAAACTCAATTCTATGTATATTGCGTTTTCTTGCATTTTATTGCAAATTGCTGGATTTCGGGATACTAGTTTGACCTAGCCGGACGATCTAGTTCCCTCGGTTTTCGGGTTTTGGTCAAAACTACAAACTTGTAGATCTAGGTCTTATGGACCGCGGTGCAAAGTTTAGGTCAATCGGAGTTAAGTAGACCAAGTTATGGTCATTATACTACTGCTGGTCAAATGGTATCAATTTAGGTCAATTTGGTCAACTCTGGTTCGGCCAGTTTTTGGACCCGAACTTGTGCAAGCTTTTTGACTTGCTTCTGGTCATTTCTGGGTTTTGGTGTCTTCATAAGACTTGTAGGTATGGGTCTTAACTATTCATGGTTAAAATTTCAGGTCAATTGGACCTGTTTTGAGTGAGTTATGGCCTAAACACTCACTGCTGCCCAATTGGTCATTTTTCAGGTCCTAATTGCACCTAATCCGAATTGGTCATTTTCTTAGGTCACCTTGCAAGCAGAATTTTGGTATGTTTTCTCAATGAAAGTTGGCACATTTTGTGCCTAGTTTCACCTCCAATTGGTCTCATACCAATTGAGGTTACACATTTAAAGTTATAGGTCTATTTGCACACTGTCCTCTATGTGTCTTTCAAACCCCAATTCAAACACACATTTAACTTGCTCTACCTTAAATCCCCATACCCAATTCTGATTTTATACCATTCCATATTCATTTATCACTTCTTACTATGGTCAATTTGGACAGAATACAAACATTCTCAATACATCAAATACAACCCTAAACCACAAAGTCCAAATTTAGCAATATATGTACATAAATACACCTAATCATTACATATAATTTCCACTACTACTTTACATACACATTCATCAATTCTTCTATGTCAACATTCTGCCAACACTTCCATCAATACATACATTTATTCAAGTGTCCCCAAGCTGCGAAATCTTCTTCAACACCAAATTGCCCTACAATTCATCAATTCTCATCCAAGTGCCAAAAATCACCATATAAATATGAAGTAATTCACTAGGTTATTAAATCATCATGATCAACACCATTTCTCATCAAATATATGCACAAATATCTCATCAAATATATGACTCCATGGCTGTCCAAAATGAACACAACAATAACTCTTCAAACTCAAAATTTTCCTTCACAAAACCAATACCCATAACATGCACACAAAACTTAACAAAGCTATCTTCAAAAACACTAACTTACCTTATGGTTGGAGCTTGTTAAACCTTGCTTAAACCTCTCAAATTTGGTATCAAACTCTTCCTTGTGATGAGTAGACAAACTTTCATGAAGCCACTTAAGGGATTGGAGTTGAAAATGGAGAGTTATGAGAGCTTGCATGAAAACGTTAATGGTGGATTCTTCACCTCTTCATTTCGGCTTGGATGGGAAAATGGGGAAGATGAAGTTGCTGCTGGAGATAGTGAACTTACATCAGCCCCATTTAGTGTTTAATTAATCCTGTAGTGGTCCACTAACTAGGTTTAAATCATATAATAATCTAATTGTTCACTTAATCCCACATTAACCCATGATTTTAGCTATTTACTTTAGGTACCACCAAATTAATTTTTCATTTCATTTTCTAAGTGTAATATTATTTATTTTTAATGGACATTTAGGTCAAAAGACACTTCGGGATGTCAAATGACCATAATGCCCCTGTTCGGGTGGCATTCCCGATTTTTCGGTAACACCATATTTTGTCTGTTTTTTGATTTCTCACTTTTCTTTGTACTAATTATTTAATTTTTCTTTGATCTTTCTAATGATATTTATTCTTCAATAAGGGTCTATTTAAGTTCAAAAAATGTTTTCCAGGGTTTCCCGCAGTCCAGGGCTAGTCAACGGTCCACGCCGTGACTTCCCGGTGTGGTCACCCATCGCTAGGGTTTCCGGCTCGCTTAACTTGGTTACATTTCTTTGCTATTATTTTTCCTTTGTTTTTCTTGTATTTTCTTTTCTTGTATTTCATTATTTTATGTCTCCTCACTCACATTGAAGTGTAGTTCTAGGCATCCTAGCTGTCCGGACAACACTGGTCACCGGAGCAGTAGAACGCACTACCAAACTTAGGGGTGTTACAACTACGTACCATATCTAATAGGGTACAAATTCTCCTTTCAGATATACCATTCAACTATGGCATTCCTGGAGGAGTCAGCTGGGAAACAATGTTATGCTCTTTCAAGTATTCATCAAATTCAGTACTTAAGTATTCACCTCCACAATCAGATTGAAGAGTTTTAATACTTTTTCTTGTTTGATTTTCTACTTTAGATTTAAATTCTTTGAACTTTTCAAAGGATTCATATTTGTATTTCATGAAATACAAATACCCAAACCTTAATTTATCATCTGTAAAGGTTATTTCCTTAAATGGACCACATACATCACTATGTATTAGCTTCAAAATATTTTCAGCTCTTAGTCCTTGTCCAATAAAGGGTTATCTAGTCATTTTTCCTTGAAGGTAGTATTCACAAGTTGGAGTAGGTTCAGAACCCAATGAGGATAAAATCCCCATTTTCTCCAGTTTTGCAATCCTATCTGATATTCAATCTAAATGGCAAATATAGTGGCTCTGATACCAATTGGAGGAGCAGAAGCATGGTGATTAGTTCATTAGAGCATTGAATTTCAAAATTTTTCTTACTCAATTGCATATTAAAACACTTTTAATATATATTAGGATCTATGTTTGCCATTCAAGATTGTGAATTAATAAATTAATTCATTTAAACCCTAGTTTAAAAGAGGAGTTAGTGCACTAACCTCTTTGATGCACTATGGATGTAATTGGCACCTTTAGGAAGCACTAGGACCCCAAGTGTTGTCCCTCTAGCTTGTCTACACCAAGATCACCAATGGGCAGCCCCCAATTTGCTTCTCAAGCCTTTGCCAACCAATTATAAATTGGATTTTTGCCTTTAGAGAGGTAGTATGTATGTATAGGGCACTAGAAATAATTTCTAGCAATTTTAATTTAAAGGATTTTGAGCAATTCTCTTTGAATTGATGAGATAAGATGAAGACGAGAGGGAGAGAGGTGTGCAACCACTTTGAGGAAGAGAATAAGAGTGTTGTGTTTCATCTTTTCTTTTCCCTTTTATATAATTAGGTCATTAAGTCATTTAAACCCTATGCCACATGTCACTACCTCATTGCATCTTATTTTTAATTGACTCAATCACATTAAGCCAAGTATCAAAGCTAGACTTAATCTTGACTTTGATCATCTTACATGATAGGAAGACAAATGGCAAGCTTATATGATGCCATGTGTCACCATTTCATAGTGCCACATGTCACCATCTGAAATGAACAAATTACCCTTATGTTGTAATTTTGAGTTCTCAACACAAAATCATTATTTCTCCTCTTCAAATCAATTTATATCAAATATAAATTAATTAATTAATCTTTATTAATTAATTTCTCACAAGTAAATTCATATTTAAACACTTTAAATATAAATTTAACTTATACTATATATCCAATAACCTAGATTTGGTTTCAAGTCATGCTAGGGACTTTACAATCTTATTGCAAACTAAACCTAATTAATTAATTAATTAAACTCTTTAATTAATCAATTAAATCACATTTTACTTGGTGATTATCTTGTACATGTGTGTGACTTACTAGGCTCATCACTAATTGACAATGAGATTTGATATTAACTCTTAATATCATCAGAACTCTTTCTTACCATAAATGATTTCTTTAAATCATTTTAAGCATCTCATAGACTATCATACCCTACTCCTTCATAAGGCATAACATGATCCTGTAGTACACCGAATGAATTACCGTACTTCTCCTATTGGTAACCTATTAAATATACTACAAGGGATTTTGAAACAATTTCCAATCATTGTTATAGTGGTGGAACGTTGAATATTTATTAAAAGGACTTTATTTGAAATTTTGATCATGGATCAAATCCTCGATTAAAATCTAGTGTTAAGAAATTTTTTTTAAAATTTCGGCAGAGTGCTGGCTATATTTTGAGAAAACAGTTCTTTAAAACCTAAAACGAAACACACTCTCAATATTTTTACTCAACCACAACTCCAATAAATTTTATTTCCCCACACAATTCAATCCCAACAATGAATAAATCATTTGCAGCAATCAACTCAGCTTATTTTTAAACCAACATTGAACATCTCAATTCAGAAAAGGAAATAATTTATCATTCATAAAATAAAAAAAATTTAATTATTTACATTGATTACAAAACTCAGAAATAAATTTAAATATTACAATAATTTGCATTTTAATTACATACCCAAAATAATATTACAAAAGTTCTTGTACAACTGCTCAAATAAATTACATACATATAATTACATGCATACATCAAAATCTATGTACAAGGGTATACCTCTAATATACCCGAAGCTAATCCCAATGAGTCTTCAAGGCGTAGCTACCGGAAATCTCACTCGACTGCTCTATCTTTACTTTCACCTCTGATAGCATATAAAGCTATCGCTGAGTAGTGAACTCAGTGGTGCACAACTATAATTTAAAACATAATATACAATACCTTGCCAAAATTTTAGTAAAGAATTTGGAAATCTTAAAATTCAATCAAAATTCCAAAAATCAAAATATTCACTGCCAATAACATAAATCATTTGTTTAAAATGACTTTGCTCAAGAATTTCAATTTATCAAATCATAACTGAACATTTAAAGTAATTCCAGTAATTTATGGAAACAAATCTTAATTTCAATAAAATCAATTATGCATAAATCTCATTTAAAATCACAATTCTTTACTATTCAAAAACCATTCTTTATCTCACTAACTATGCAAGAATAATCCGTAAGGGCCATCTTTGGGACAATTCTAACTCCATATGGTCGGGGAGATCAAATCGGGATTCTAACTCCCTATGGTCGGGGAGGTCGAATCATCGTGCACAGTACATGCCACAATAATGAAACTTCCGAAAGGGCCAATGAAAAACTTAGATCTAACCTCTAATAAGAGAAAAATCTAAGCCTGTGCACGTACCATAGTAATCAAAACAATGCTAACTCCATTGTCTCCTCAACAAATGAGAGAGACGGGTGATAACCCAGTCAAGCATCTATAGTGAGATATAAACCAATATCATGAATCTCTTTGTCCTTTTTGTGAGCATAAATCACAACACAATTCCATTCAAAGTCAATTCTAATATCTAATAATTTTTTAGCCCATCACAATTCAAAACATAAATTTGTATTTTTCCATGCAAATCCCATTTCAATCACAAATTTCCGAAACCAAACTCATTCAATCCATATATAAAATAAAATCATAACTGAACCATTTTCCCATAACTAAACTCATTTATACTATAACAAATTTTTAATAATCATTGAAATAAATTCGATGCTGGATAATCATAATAAATAAAGAACATAACGCTAATTAATAATATGAAATATTCAGAATAAAATCAATTAAAAACTAGTTGTGCACAAACCTCTTTGTTGACTAATTTACTCCAAATTTTCGTTTCTCCTACGAAGATTCCTTTCCAGTCTCTTTTTCAATTGAAACACATAATTTATAGTATTTCAGTACCATATCTCATAATTAATCTATTAATTTATTTCATGCCTACTTAGTTATAGCCTTAAATTTGCTTAAAATGGTATCATTTGAATTTTGCATTTTGAGTCACTATTCATTGTACTATTCAAGTCAAAATGTTGACTTTTTCATACTTAATAGGTTTATTAATTCTAATTGTACTCATATACCACAATTTGGGCATCAATTTTGTTGGCCTTGGTTGCCATTTCAATTTCTAATTTCTCTAGGTGCAAATCCAAAATTTCAGTTTTGGTTCACCGTTTTATCTTATTCCATTGATCTAAAAACTAGGGAATTTGGCTAAGTGTCCTTTATCAAAGTTGTTCCTTAATGTGTCTTCTTTAATTCCCTCTTTGAATCTCTCCATTTGGAGTTTTTTAGCTCAAGATATTGCCATTTTCCTAAGGCTATCCAGATTGGTATCTACCTAGAATTGCAGGCGGGTTTTTGGTTACAGCGATTTTGGGCAACTAATTTTGGGTGGCAAAATGACTTGGTTATGGGCAGAATTTGGGTTGGTGTTGTCCATGAAAGTTGTAGTGCTATGTCATAGCTTTCTAATGGTTCAAACATCAGGTCATTTGGACCTGCCTAGGCCAAGTTATGGCAAAATGAACAAACACTGTTCATTTGGTCATTTTTGTACAGTAGCAGTGTGCCAATTCCGGGTTTGACCTAATTGTTCACTAACTTAGAGTCATTTTCTTAGCATAGTTTCTACATGAAAAATGTGTCATTATGTGTCTATTTTCATCTTCAATTGGCCTCACATCAATTGGGATGGCAAAATTATAGTTTTGGTCCTTGAAAGGGACCTAGAGCAAGCTTTCCAGTAGTGACCCCTCACCAATCCGAATTTGACTTAACTTCTCACCATTCAAACACATTCTAAATTACACCATTTAACCATTTTAAACCTTATTTAGGTCAAAATATATTAATTTACTAAATTCTCAAATTTTCCCTCCAAAACCCTAAGGGTCAAGAACCCTAATTCACTAATTGTTACATCTCACTAAATCAAAGCATATAAACATGATCAATCAACTCATTCAAGCTCATTTCCACTTCTAATTCCAACAAATTCTATAAAATCCTAATGAATTGAATGCTGGCCGAAATTCACTCTTGGAAGTTTACACATAATTTCTTTAATTTTTGACTTATTTCATGCATCTCTCAACCTATTTCTAAAGATTAATGAGGAAAAAACATTAAAATTAAACTAACATTGGGTGAAGCTTTCCTATCCCTTTAATTCTTCAAATTTTATTTTCTTCCTTGTGCCCAATCTGTAACACCCTCACTGTATCAATTCTGTACATTCTATTGTTCCGGTGACCGGTGTCGGTCCGGACAACTAGAATGTCTGAAAAAAAAAACATTTAAACTAAAGTGAGGAACCATAATTAACTCAAATATTAATAAGAAAAATTTAGGAAAAATTTTAGAAATAAAATACAACCAAGTTAAATGAGCCGGTGCTCTAGCGATAGGTAACTTAGTGGGAAGTTGCGGTCATCACAACTAGGAGCCCTAGACCCGAGAGAAAATTCATAAAATAATTTTTGAGACTCCAGAGAAGAGTCATTGAGGTTTTTATGGCATTAGAATGCCAAGAAAGGTTTAGAAAAATTTTTCAATCGGTGCAGACAATTTTGGTCTGTTAAGCCAAACGGAGGGCATTTTGGTCATTTCGCCTTCAGAGGTGATTTTTGGCCTACTTGTCCAGTTAAGTAAATAATTATTATGACATAAAATGTGAATAAATATTGCTAAAAATTAAATTGAAAATGAGTAGAGAAGAAAAATAAAGAAAATTAGATTAAATGACAATTTTGACATCATATGATGTCATCAACCCTTTCTCCACCAATCACATTAAATCACCACTTAATTAAGTAATAAAAGAGGATAATTGAGACAAAAAAAAAAAAAATGAAAGCCAGCTGCTCTTCCTCACAAATCAGGCATCACCCATTTCCCTAACCCATTCCTCCATGAAAGCTTAAGGTAAGCTTGAAACCACCCACCAAATCACCTTGAAACCACTACCTTGCTTCACAAAAAAGTGATCTTGCATCTTGAACAACCTCTAGCCAGCAAAAAGAAGAAGAAAGAAGGAAGTTTTGGAGACTTGGAAGAGTGAGCAAAAGAGGTTAGTGTCCAATCTCTTAGTACTTTTACTTGATTTATGCTTAATGTCATGAGATAAGTAGAAAATGTAAGAAAAACAAAATAAAAATTATGTGTATCCATCCCTATAAATTTCAGTAGCCTAGGGGTGGTTAGGGTTTGATGAATTTACTTGAAGTAAAGTGTTTATGAGCTGCCCATAGCATGAGATGAGTGCTTGAACATGATTGTGTAAGTGAAATACAAGTATAGTGCATGAATGAACTTGAGAATTTGGACATTTGAATAACATTAGGGTTTGCTCATGTAATGATATTTTAACCTTGTAATGGTCAATTAGTGACCATTTGAATGTGTGTGAGGAGGAATTGAAGTGAATAATGATGTTAGAGTGGAACTTAGGCATGCTGCCCTTGGTGACCTGCAGGACTAGGTGTGAGTCCAGTAGGTATAGGCAGCTATAAATGGAGTTGTAGAGATTCAATTAGTGCAAAGCCAATTGTACATGAAACTAAACACATAATGGCAGAACTTTGGTGAAGAAACCCTGCCCAGAAAATCAAACCAAGTTGACCAAAAAATTGCCCTAATCTGGGTGACTTGCATTCTGCTTGGGCAAAATGACTAAATGAACAGTGTTTATTTATTTGATCATAACTCAGTGTAGAAAATTCCAATTGACCTGAAATTTTATCAACAGATAGCTGAGACATAGACCTACAACTTTCATGAAGAAACCAAACCAAAATTTTGATCATAACATGTTCAAAAACTAACCTGCAGTCAGTGTACCAAAAAGGGCAAAATTGGTTCTGCCCAGAAAATCTGAAAAATTTACAATCCGGCCAGTTATGGTATTTAGGTCATAACTTGAGTTACAAAACTCCAAATGGAGTGATTCAAAATGTGATTTGTTGCCAACTTTCATGAAGACAATTTTGCCAAATTTCTACTGTACAAATGACCAATGGAACAGTACACTTAGTGCTCAAAATTTGAAAATTGTGAATAACTAACACTATGCTTTGAAATGGAATTGGCAACCAATGCCAACAACTTTAGAATGAAAAATGTGATATGTTGGTGATATTAGAACCAATATATCTATTGTCTATGAAAAAGTCAACATTTTAGTTGACTAATGAAATGAATAATAGCCATAAAATTTCAATTTCAAAGAATTACATAAATTAAAAGTGTTAAATGCCCTAGTAGGCCTAATGTGATTGGTTTGGATAGGTTGGCATGCCAACAGGGTTCTGATAGTGGTACTGCGTATGATATATGGCTTCATTGCCATTCTGTGATGATAGCCTATGGCTATACTGATTATGATGTTATACTTGGCTTTATGCCTTATTGTTTTTATGGCTTATTAGCCATTCTGTTTGCACACCGGGAGACACAATGTGACCGATGGTGTGACGGCCTGAGGTACCTGGTACCCAATGCTAGTTTACCCGTTTATCCAGTCCGGTCAATTTGTATAGGTTACTTGGGCATGGAAAAGTATAATTGCAATTAAATTGATTATTAAAGAAATTAAGGAATTTAAAAATCAAGATAGAGATCAAGAATGATTACAATAAAATAAGGAAGCTCAAAATCATCAAGAAAACAATTAACAAAATGCATGAAGAAGTTAATATAATAAAATGTAATTAGTCTGCGACTAAACAATAAGTTAGTAATTATTCATTTTTTTTATAAACATAATAACCAGGAAATTATTATTTTTATTTGTATATTATATTTTCTTATATTATTGGTACCACTAAGCTTTATGCTTAGCGCGTCACTTTTGCAACGCGTAGGTACTGAAGATTTGGATAGAGAGCCCAGTAGACCACAGACTGAGTAAGGCCGTTCACAGTTCTGCATAGTGTCTGTGTCACCTCACAGGCTACAGTGCATTGGTAGGACACTAGGTCCCATTTTGTATTTTGTGATTTTTGTAAGTTTTGTAATTAAACTCTTATTTTATCATGTATATTTGAAACTTATGTAATATAATTTTGTATTAATGTAAGTATTTGTAACTTTGTGTTTATAAATAACATATGAGAATTTATTTATGATTTGAGCCTGATGATGATGTGAAATGAATGAATGACAAATGGAGGAATTGTTAAGAAATTGTTGTAAATTAATGTGATACAAATGGAGTTTGAGAATGATTGGAAATTATTGGAAGTGTTTTCTACAGGTTCCGAATAACTGTTTTCTCCATTTTTAGCCGGCACTCTGCCGGATTTTCTATAAAATTTTTGGAGTCACAAATTAATTTATAATTTCAATAAATGATTTAAATGAGATCAATTTTATAAATTTCACTTAATAACTATAATAAATAAATTAAGAACTGATATATATCAATGAGATAAGTTATGGTGTTCCGGTACACTGTGTGGCATATCTTGCTCAACTATACTATAGATGAGTAAAGGGTGTTACACAATCTCTTGTCCAAGCTTGATTATCAAAGTTTTGTTGAGGGAACTATAAATTTTATGGTGAAAATTTAGGGTTTCTAAAGCTCAAAATTGAGCTTTAATGGAGTTTGGAAGAGAGAAAGAGGAGACAGAAGAGGCTCACGGCAATATGGAGGAAGATGATAGAAAATTTGCTTTTAATTCTTTTATTTTTTTGTATATTTATCTCTTATTTGACTTAGTCAAAATTAATTAAATGGAAATTCATTTTTTGATGTCATTGCTTATGTCATTCTTGTGATGTCATAATTCAATTTGCTTTTCTTTTTCTTTTTCCTTTATTTTTCCATGGTTCTTTAATTTAAATCTACATTTCAAAATTTTCATTTTTTAGATTTTATTGGACAGTTAGATCATGAGTCACCTCTAGGGGTGAATTGACCAATTTGCTCCTCGTCGGTCTGATTCGGTTTACTAATAATTCAGTATTTTCTTCCAGAACCCTGATCTAATTATTTGATCCTGTTCTCTATATTTTTCTGTGATTTTCACATTTTTCCTAGCTTCGCAATTTTTCTTAGGCCTACGGTGTCACAATGGCCTGCACGAAAATAGGGTTATAACTGACCTCGCAATCACTTCCCGGTGCGATCACCTATCGCTGTGACCCCTGGCTCATTTAACTTTTTATGCTTTGTTTTTCTTATTTATATTTTTCCTTCTTATAATTGTTATTTATTTTTATCTATGACTTTTCTGGATGTCACAGATATAGCTCCAGACGTCTTAACTGTTCGGGCAGACATCAAGCGCTGGAACAGTAGACTATATAGGAGTGTCCAATGTGAGGGCGTTACAATTCTTCTCTCCTTAAAAGAAATTTCATCCTCAAAACTGTGTCTATTATCCATCCTTAAATAGTCATACATTTTGTTTTCTCATGTTTTTCTCACATTTCTATGTAGCTTCATAGTCTACATAATAGTCCATAGCACTTTAACTAATAATATTTACTTATCGATTGCTCACATCGTATGCCAAGTTTCTTATTAGCTTCTATCATAAGTTAAATTTGAATCCATTTCAATTCTAGAGGTAAGCAAATTTGTGTGCTGACGGATCCACCCTTTTTAGGACCTCATATAACCCTATGAAGTGAGAACTTAGTTTTTCTCTCTTATAATCTTCTTTTTTTTGAGTCAATGTAAGACTTTTAACAATCAAATACAATGTTTAATTTGTGTATATAACACTAATCTTCTCTTACTATTTTTCTATTCAATATTTCGATTCATGTTTCCTTATTAAATGACCATTGTGGTCGTATTTGAAATTCTTATCTAGTCATTGGCCATAGATTCAAAACTGTTATCTTGCCAACTTTATTTCGAATCTAGCTCTATGTGCCATTTTACACCATCTTGTTTGCTTTTGTTTAACTCATTTCTTACTGTTCTATTTGTTTCTTTTTCCATTCCACAACTTAACTGTAACACCCTCACTATAGCAATTTCGTGCATTCTACTGTTCCGGTGACCCGTGTCGGTCCGGACAGCTAGAACGTCTAGAAAAATATTTAAACTAAAGTGAGGAACCATAATTAACTCAAATATTAATAAGAAAAATTTTAAAAAAAAATTTTAGAAATAAAATACAACAGAGTTAAATGAGCCAGTGCCCTAGTGATGGGTAACCCAGTGGGAAGTTGCGGTCCTCGTAACTAGTAGCCCTAGACCCGGGAGAAAATTCATAAAATAATTTTTGGGACTCCAGAGAAGAGTCATTGAGGTTTCTATGGCATTAGAATGCCAAGAAAATGCTTAGAAAAAAATTTCAATTGGTACAGACAATTTTGGTCTATTAAGCCAAACGGAGGGCATTTTGGTTATTTCGTCTTTAGAGATGATTTTTGGCCAACTTGTCCAGTTAAGTAAATAATTATCATGACATAAAATGTGAATAAATATTGCTAAAAAATTAAATTAAAAATGAGTAGAGAAGAAAAGAAAAGAAAATGAGATAAAATGTCAATTTTGACATCACATGATGTCATTAAACCCTTTTCCACCAATCACATTTAACCAAGCCCACTTAAAACAAATAAAAGGAGATAAAATGGGAGAAAACAAAAAAAAAAAGAAATCTACTTTCTTCTTCCTCACTTTCCGTCCACCATAGCCAAGAAGCTTTCTCCATTTCCTCTTTTAAAGCTTGATTTTCCTAAGCTTCCTCCCCACAAAACCCTAAACTTACTTCACTAAAAATCATTCCCACATCTTGGAGAAGCTAGTTGTAGCAAAAAGAAGAGAAAGGATTGAAGTTTTGTTAGCTTGAAATTCTGCCCAAAGAGGTTAGTGTCCAATTTCCCATCTCTTTTACTTAATTCATGTTTATTGGCATGAGATAAGTGGAAAAGTGTAAGAAAAATAAAATAAAACTTATATATATTCATCCCTACAATTTTGGTAGCCTAGGGATGGCTAGGGTTTGATGAATTTACTTGAAGTAAAGTGTTTATGAGCTGCCCTTAGTATTAGATGAGTGATTGAACATGTTTGTGTAAGTGAAATGCAAGTATAGTGCATGAATGAACTTGAAAACTTGGACATTTGAACAACATTAGGGTTTGCTCATGTAATGGTATGTTAACTTTGTAATATTCAATTAGTGACCATTTGAATGTGAGTGAGGAGGAATTGAAGTGAGTAAGAATGTTGGAGTTGAATTTAGGCATGCTGCCCTTGGTGACCTACAGGACTGAGTGTGAGTCCAGCAGGTTTGGGCAGTTATAAATGGAGTTGTATAGGTTCAATTGGAGCAAGGCAAATTGGACATGAAACTAGACACATAATGGCACAACTTTGGTAAAGAAACCCTGCCCAGAAAACTAAACCAAGTTGACCTAAAAATTACCCTAATCCGGGTGACTTGCATTCTGCCTGGGCAAAATGACCAAATAAATAGTGTTTATTCATTTGGTCATAACTTAGAGTAGAAAGGTCCAATTGACCTAACTGATAGCTGAGACATAGACCTACATCTTTCATGAAGAAACCAAACCCAAATTTTGATCATAACATGTTCAAAAATTGACCTGCAGTCAGTGTACAAAACACTATAGATTTGGTTCTGTCTAGAAAATCTGGAAAATTTATAATCCGGCCAGTTATGGTATTTAGGCCATAACTTGAGCTACAAAACTTCAAATGGAGTGATTCAAAAAAAGAAATGTAACTAAACACAATAAGAAACAACTTTCATGAAGACAATTTTGCCAAATTCCTACCGTACAAATGACCAATGAAACAGTAAACTTAGTGTTTGAAATCTGAAAATTGTAAATAACTAACACTAAGCTTAGAAATGGTATCGGCAACTAATACCCACAACTTTAGAATGAAAAATGTGGTATATTGAGAATATTAGAACCAATATACCTATTGTCTATGTAAAAGTCAATATTTTAGTTAACTAATGAAATGAATAGTAACACTTAAACTTCAATTTCAAGAATTGTAAAATTTAAAAGTGTAACATGCCCTAGTACACCTAGTAAGATTGGGTTGGATAGGTTAGCATGCCAATAAAGTTCAGTTAGTAGTACTGCACATGGCATTATGCCATTCTGTGATTTTATGGCTTTTAGCCATTCTGATACTATGATGATTCTTGGCCTTATGCCTAATGTTTACTACAGCTTATCAGCTGTTCTGTTGCACACCGGGAGATACATATGTGATCGATGGTGTGATGGCCCAAGGTACTTGATACCCAATGCCAGTTTACCTGTTTATCCAATCTAGTCATCTAGTATAGGTTACTTGGGCAACCAAAAATGAAAATTGATAAATTTAATGAAATAATGAATATAACAAGTACCAAATAAATAAGACCACAAATAATTATCGAAAATTTGTCTGCATGAGACATCAATATATTTACTGCATATTTATTTACTTTTAGTTCTTTTTATTTTATTATTGGTACCACTATGTATTATTGCTTAGCGTGTCGCTTTTTGCCACATGTAGGTTCTGGAGAGATAGACAGAGAGCCCAGCAGACCACAGACTGGGTGAGGCCGTCTACAGTTCTGCATAGTGTCTGTGTCACCTCACAGACTTTAGTGCATTGGTAGGACACTAGGTCTCATTTTGGTATTTTGTAATTAACTTTTATTTTCTCATGTATAATTGAGACTTAAGTAATATATTTTGGTATTAATGTAAATAGTGAAAATTTGTGTTTATAAATGAAAAATTGAGTATTTATTTATGACTTGTATATGAATATCATGTGAAATGAATGAATGAGAAATGGAAGTATTATTGAGAAATATTGAGACTTTGTTGATATAATGGAGTTTGGGAATGATTGAAAACGTATTAGAATTGTTTTTCACAGGTTCTGAATAACTGTTTTCTCTATTTTTAGCCGGTGCTCTACCGGATTTTCTATAAAATTTGCGGAACCTAAAATAAATTTATAATTTCAATAAATGACTTAAATGAATTATATTTCATAAATTGGACTTTATAACCATTAGAAATAAATTAAGGAAAAATAAAAATGATTGAAATAAAATATGGTGTTTCGGTACACTGTGTGACATATCTTACTCGGCTATACTGGAGACGGGTAAGGGGTGTCACATTTAGTGGTATCAGAGCACGGTTTAGGCGTTTCTGGGTCTAGATCGAGTCCATACCATGCATTGCATTTGTAAGAGTCGAGGTGACACTAATGCAGATCTATTTGTCTTTGTTATTTTCATTAGGATATGGACCCTACATCTCAGAGGGTAGTTGAGGAGGAAGTGGAGAGTCATGCTTCACCTGCAGCAGGTGAGACTGGGGGTAGGGGAGAACTTGCTGCACCAGCTCCAGCAGAGCCTGGTCAGCCTCTACAGGCCATGTTCCAGCAAATGGCTGAGTTCTTCAGACAAATGGCTGGGGTAATGCCACCACCACCACCTTCACAGTAGAAATCACATCTAGAAAGACTGGGAAAATTTGGAGCAGTGAATTTCTTTGGCAAGAGAGAAGATGATTCTGTTGCAGCCAAAAACTGGTTCAACAGAACAGGGAGAGTTTTAAAACAACTCCACTGCACTCCAGAGCAAAACCTAGAAGCTGTTGTATCTCTACTGCAAGATGATGCCTACTAATGGTGGGATACAGTGTCTAGTGAAGTGGAGCCAGAATTAATAACTTAGGACTTTTTCCTCTCAGAATTCAAAAAGAAGTATGTGGGTAGTGCATACTTGGAAGAGAGAAGAAGAGAATTTATTAACCTGAGGCAGAGACAGTTGACAGTGGCAGAGTATGAAAAGGAATTTGTCAGACTGAGTCGTTATGGAAGGGAGATAGTCCCTAATGAGGCTGAAAGGTGTAAAAGATTTGAAGAGGGACTAAATGACAACATAAAGATAATGATCACTGCCTTGGGAATCACAGACTTCACCAAGTTAGTGGAAGCTGCATTAAAAGTTGAGAAAGTTAGAATAAGTGAGCAGACTAGAAGAGAGAGATAGCAGAAGAGGGGCCTGGGCCAGTCTAGCTCATCTCATGCACCGGGAAAGAAGTTCAAAGGTCCACCTGCACAGAGTTCAGGTCAACCTCAAGGTTAGTCCCAGGAGCCCAGGCCACAGTTCACCCCTTGGAGAGATTAGTTCACACCATCAGTGGGCTATTCTCCAGGGACGGGGTTCAGGGGACTAGCCCTAGCATCTTCTGCATGTCTGCATTGCCTGAAGTGGCATAAGGGGGAGTCTTGGAGAGTGACAGGTGCCTGCCTAAGGTGTGGGTTGACAGAGCATCAGTTAAGGAACTGTCCACACAGAACTGCTATAGCTGCTCTAACACAAGCAGATAGACCAGCTCTTGCACCTCAAAGGGGTAGGAAATCTGGCAAATCTGAGGTAGTGGGACCATCACAGAGACCTGCATCTGAGCTAGTAGAGAGGCCAGAGGTCAGAGCACCTGCCAGAGCCTATGCCATAAGAGCTCAAGAGGAGCAAGATACCCCGAATATCATCAGGGGTATGTTCTCCCACTACAACACATCTGTGCATGCATTAGTGGATCCAGGATCTACTCATTCATACATCTGCATCAACTTACCCAAAGAAAGGGACATACTAGTAGGGGAGAGTGACCAAGACATCCTAGTCACTAATCCATTGGGCCACAGTGTAGTGGTGAACAAAGTGTACAAGGGTTGCCCGTTAAGGATTCAGGGGTATGAATTCTTGGCAGACCTGATTGAGTTGCCTTTCCATGAGTTTGACATGATTTTGGGAATGGACTGGCTGTCACGTCATCAGGCTATGGTTGATTGTAAATTGAAGAGAATTTCCTTGAAAACTCTTGAGGGTAATGAGATCACAGTTGTGGGAGAAAGGACAGATTTCTTGTCCAATGTCATCTCAGCCACAGTTGTAAGAAAACTGATGAGAAAAGGCTGTGAAGCCTACCTACCACATGTGATGGATACTAGGCAGGCTAAGCCAAGCCTATGTGACATACCCACAGTATGAGACTTCCCAGATGTGTTCCCTAAAGATTTGCCTGGCTTGCCACCAGGAAGGAAAGTTGAATTTGCTATTGAGATACTGCCGGGTACAGTACCAATCTTTATTTCTCCTTATAGGATGGCACCCACAGAATTGAAGGAACTGAAAATCCAGTTACAGGAGTTGCTAGATAAGGGGCTCATACGCCCCAGTGAGTCGCCATGGGGAGCCCCAGTGTTGTTTGTGAAAAGAAAGATGGGACTTTGAGGTTATACATCGATTATCGGCAGTTGAATAAAGTGACTGTGAAGAACAAATATCCGTTGCCTAGAATTGATGATCTGTTTGATCAGTTGAAGGGAGTAGGAGTATTTTCAAAAATTGAACTCAAATCAAGGTATCATCAGTTGAGGGTGAAGGATGCAGATGTGCCAAAGACTGCATTCAGGACCCGGTATGGGCATTATGAGTTCCTGATGCCCTTTGGCCTAACAAATGCACCAGCAGCATTCATGGACCTTATGAACTGTATCTTCCATCCATACCTAGATCGGTTCGTAGTGGTTTTTATTGATGATAGTTTAGTGTATTCTAAGACCAGGGAAGAACATGATGAGCATTTGAAGATTGTTCTGCAAACCCTGCGAGAAAAGGATGTTAGTAGTATGCCCTAGAGCATATCATTTAGTATGTATATTGTATATATTTTATTAATAAAAGGCATTTCCACTTTTTTGTTTACATAATATATTTATGTGTAATAGAAAAGGTCCATTGATATTTTGTTAGAAATTCTATTCTTAAGTTGTTAAGAATATGAGTGACAGTATTTCTAGCACAAAGTATCATAAATGGGTTCACAATCCAGGATACTTCACAATAAGGACATGACTTATCCAGAAAGATCGTATTCATGTTTGTTCCCAAGTTATTTATATGAGATATAAATAAGATAGAATGGTGAGTCTCATGCCATATGACAAACATGATAGGCACTTATACATGATAAGTAGGTCAAACCAGTGACACTTAAGACAAGCACATGGAGTTTACTCTTGTCAATGTATTGTCATAAATCATATCAGTGCATATAATCTTTGGACCTAAGATAACAAAGTTATCTTGTATATAGGTGGTTTGAGTTTGATACTACTTTCATACTTGTACTGTGTATGGGTATATGGGCATGTGTTGGCTCCTACTAGTTATATATGGAGGTAGGTGTTGATCAAGATAGAATCTGTTCCTCTAAGTAAATATGGATAAAATCCTATGTTCATTTAATTGTTCTTGATGTTTCAAGTTCCTGGCCAGTACAGATAGATTTAATCAGAAAAGAGTTTTTGATGAGAAAATCTTTTTAATCAAGAACTGGAATTAAAAGAGAACATAATATTCATAGCAAATGGGGTTTGACATAAACCATGACTCTAGCTTAAATTGGGATTTTGTAACAGAGAGATTCTAGTGCATGGTAACATATGATTATAGGTTCATTTAAGGTAAACCTTATTACTAATTGGGTGGCCATAGCATGCTATGCTAGGTGTTAACCATGGTCTATGAGGTGCATAAAATGATTTAGAGAATTCATTTATAGTAAGAAAGAGTTTTGATGATATTAAGAGTTGATATCATATCTCATTGTCAATTAGTGATGAGCCTAGTAAGTCACACACATACACAAGTAATCACCAAATTAAATATGATTTAATTAATTAATGAAAGAGTTTAATTGATTAATTAAATAGGTTTGATTTGCAATTAGATTGCAAAGTCCCTAGCATGGCTTGAAACCAAATCTAGGTTATTGGATGTATAGTATAAGTTAAATTTATATTTAAAGTGTTTAAATATGAATTTAATTAATGAGAAATTAATTAATAAAGATTAATTAATTAATTTATATTTGATATAAATTGATTAGAAGAAGAGAAATAATTATTTTGGGTTGAAAACTCAAAATTAAGACACAGGGGTATTTTAGTCATTTCATAGGGTGACATGTGGTACCATGAGATGGTGACACATGGCACTACACATAAGCTTGCCAAATGTCTTTTAATCATGAAAGATGATTAAAGTCAAGATTAAATATAGGTTTGACACTTGGCACAATGTGATTGGGTCAATTAAACCTAGAACCGTTCAGAGGGTGACATGTGGCAAGGGTTTTAAGTGGTGACCTAGCTATATAAGGGAAAGGATGAAAAGAAAAATATCTAGCTGCTATTTGTTTCATTGGTGCTGGCCCAAAGCACCTCTCCCTTTCATCTTCTTCATCTCTCATCAATTCCAAGAGATTAGCAAACAATCTCTTGAATTAAAAATACTAGAAATTGTTTCTAGTGTTCTGTTTACATATCTAACCTCTCAAAAGGTAAAACTTGATTTTCTAATTCATAGAAAAAGTTTAGAAGCTGTTCAAGGGCTGCCATAGGTGATATTGGTGTGGACATGCTAGAGGGACAACATCTGGTGTCCTAAAGACGCATCCCAAAGGTGCCAAACACACTGCAGTGCATCAAGAGGTTAGTGCACTTGTTCTTGATCTAATCTAGGGTTCTTAAATTAATCTGATTAATCCTAAAATCTTAAATGGCAAATATAGATCCAAAAACATAGTAAAAGAGGTTTAATATGTTGTTTATCATTGAAATCAAATAGATAAAAATAAATCTTGCATGATGCATGTGACCCTAGGTGAAAATTTTTGAATTTAATGATATAAACTTGTGTTTTTCATGCTTCCACTCCTTCAAAGGAGCTGTATGCTAAGTTGTCCAAGTATGACTTCTGGTTGAATGAAATTGCATTCCTTGGACACATGTGTCACCTGATGGGATTAGAGTGGATCCCAAGAAAATAGAAGCAGTGATGGAATGGAAGCCTCCCAGGAATATAACTGAGGTCAAAAGTTTATTTGGGCTAGCTGGGTATTACAGAAGATTTGTGAAGGGATTTTCTTTAATATCTTCTCCAATGACCAAGTTGTTACACAAAAACGTCAGATTTGACTGGAATGATAAGTGTCAGGCCAGTTTTGAGAAGTTGAAGGCTATGTTAACATAGGCACCAGTGTTAACACAGCCAGTGTCAGGAAAGGACTTTGTGGTCTATAGTGATGCCTCTCATAATGGGTTAGGGTGTGTATTGATGCAAGAGGCGAAGGTGGTCGCCTATGCTTCCAGGCAATTGAGGCCACATGAACAGAATTACGCTACCCATGATCTAGAACTTGCAGCAATTATCTTCGCATTGAAGATATGGAGGCACTACTTGTATGGTGAAAAGTGCTACATTTACACAAACCATAAAAGTCTAAAATATTTGCCAACGCAGAAGGAGCTTAACCTTAGACAGAGGCGATGGATTGAGTTCCTGAAGGACTATGATTGTGTGATTGACTACCATCCTGGGAAGGTAAATGTAGTTGCTGATGCTTTGAGCAGAAAATCCATCACAGCTTTGAGATCATTGAATGCCCGCCTATCTTTGGCTCGAGATGCAACTATTTTGGCTGAGTTGCAAGCGAGGCCAAACCTGCTACAACAGATTTTAGATGGGCAGAAGGTAGATAAGAAATTAATGACTACTGTGAGTAAAATCTCAGAAGGGAAAACAACTGACTATAAAGTGAAAGCAGATGGGTGTCTATACTACAAAGGAAGAGTATGTGTACCAGATGATGGGGAATTGAAAACTGGTTTTCTGAAAGAGGCACATACCATTGTTTATGCTATGCACCCAGGAAGTACAAAAATGTATCATGACTTGAAGCTTTATTATTGGTGGCCTGGCATGAAGAAGGACATAGCTGACTATGTGACAAAATGCTTGACATGTCAGCAAGTCAAGGCAGAACATCAAGTTCCATCGGGTTTGCTATAGCCTTTACGCGTACCTGAATGGAAATGGGATTGGGTCACCATGGACTTTGTAAGTGGTCTACCTCTCACCCAGAAGAAGCATGATGCAGTATGGGTGATAGTAGATATATTAACGAAGTCAGCATACTTTCTGCCAGTTAGGACTGACTACTCACTGGAGAAGTTAGTAGAATTATATATCAGTAAGATAGTTAGGCTGCATGGAATTCCACTTTCCATCATATCTGATCGAGACCCAAGGTTTACATCAAGATTTTGGAAGAAGTTACATGAATCCTTGGGTACACAACTCCACTTCAACATAGCTTTCCATCCTCAGACGGATAGGCAATCAGAAAGAGTAATCCAGGTCCTTGAGGATATGCTGAGGAGTTGTGTCATTGAGTTTGAGGGAAGTTGGAATAGATACCTCCCACTTGCAGAATTTGCATACAACAATAGCTACCAAACTAGCATCCAAATGGCCCCGTATGAAGCACTGCATGGGAGGAAATGTAGAACCTTAGTGTGTTGGACTGAATTAGGCGAAGATAAACTGGTAGGGCCAGACCTGGTGAAATAGACTGAGGAGAAAGTAAAACTAATCAAAGCCAATCTGAAGGTTACCTCAAACAGACAAAAATCTTATGCTGACCTAAAGAGAAAAGAAATAGAATATGCAGTTGGTGACAAAGTGTTCCTCAAGGTGTCATCATGGAAGAAGGTACTAAGGTTTGGAAGAAAAGTTAAATTAAACCCTAGGTTCATTGGCCAATATGAAGTCATCGAACGTGTGGGTACAATGGCCTACAGGTTAATTTTACCACCAGAGCTGGACAAGATCCACAATGTGTTCCACGTATCTATTCTAAGAAGAAACCGCTCAGATTCTTCACATGTCATCTCCATGGAAGAAATTGAAGTACAACCGGATTTGACATATGAAGAAGAACCCATACGGATCCTGGCTCAGGAAGTGAAAGAGTTGAGGAATAAGCAGATTCCACTGGTGAAAGTGCTTTGGAGGCACCACAACACCGAGGAGGCAACTTGGGAAAGTGAAGAGACGATGAGGCAACAGTTCCCTCAATTGTTTGCATCAGGTAAATTTTGAGGACAAAATTTTTATTAGAGGGGAGGAGTTATAACACCCTCATTGTAGCAATTCCGTGCATTCTGCTATTCCGGTGACCGATGTCGGTCTGGACAGCTAGAACGTCTGGAAAAATATTTAAACTAAAGTGAAGAACCATAATTAACTCAAATATTAATAAGAAAAATTTAGGAAAAAAATTTTAGAAATAAAATGCAACCAAGTTAAATAAGCCGGTGCCCTAGTGATGGGTAAACCAGTGGGAAGTTGCGGTCCTCGCAACTAGGAGCCCTAGACCCAGGAGAAAATTCATAAAATAATTTTTGAGACTCCACAAAAGAGTCATTGAGGTTTCTAAGGCATTAGAATGCCAAGAAAATGCTTAGAAAAATTTTTCAATCGGTATAGACAATTTTGGTCTGTTAAGCCAAATGGAGGGCATTTTGGTCATTTCGGTCATTTCGTCTTTAGAGATGATTTTTGGCCAACTTGTCCAGTTAATTAAATAATTATCAAGACATAAAATGTGAATAAATGTTGCTAAAAAATTAAATTGAAAATGAGTAGAGAGGAAAAGAAAAGAAAATGAGATAAAATATCAATTTTGTCATCACATGATGTCATTAAATCCTTTTCCACCAATCACATTTAACCAAGCCCACTTAAACCAAATAAAAAGAGATAAAATGGGAAAAAAAAAGGAAATCTACTTTCTTCTTCCTCACTTTCCATCCACCATAACCAAGAAGCTCTCTCCATTTCCTCTTTTAAAGCTTAATTTTCCTAAGCTTCCTCCCCACAAAACCCTAAACTCGCTTCACTAAAAATCATTCCCACATCTTGGAGAAGCTAGTTGTAGCAAAAAGAAGAGAAAGGATTGAAGTTTTGTTAGCTTGAAATTCTGCTCAAAGAGGTTAGTGTCCAATTTCCTATCTCTTTTACTTAATTCATATTTATTGGCATGAGATAAGTGGAAAAGTGTAAGAAAAATAAAATAAAACTTATGTATATTCATCCCTACAATTTTGGAGCCTAGGGATGGCTAGGATTTGATGAATTTACTTGAAGTAAAGTGTTTATGAGCTGCCCTTAGTATTAGACGAGTGATTGAACATGTTTGTGTAAGTGAAATGCAAGTATAGTGCATGAATGAACTTGAAAACTTGGACATTTGAACAACATTAGGGTTTGCTCATATAATGGTATGTTAAATTTGTAATGGTAAATTAGTGACCATTTGAATGTGTGTGAGGAGGAATTGAAGTGAGTAAGAATGTTAGAGTTGAATTTAGGCATGCTGCCCTTGGTGACCTGCAGGACTGGGTGTGAGTCCAGCAGGTTTGGGCAGCTATAAATGGAGTTTTATAGATTCAATTGGTGCAAGGCCAATTGGACATGAAATTAGACACATAATGACACAACTTTGGTGAAGAAACACTACCTAGAAAACCAAACCAAGTTAACCTAAAAATTGCCCTAATCCGGGTGACTTGCATTCTGCCTGGGCAAAATGATCAAATGAATAGTGTTTATTCATTTGGTCATAACTCAGTGTAGAAAGGTCCAATTGACCTAAAATTTATCAGTAGATAGCTGAGACATAGACCTACAACTTTTGTGAAGAAACCAAACTCAAATTTTGATAATAACATGTTCAAAAATTGACCTGCAATCAGTGTATAAAACACTATAGATTTGGTTCTGTCCAGAAAATCTGGAAAATTTATAATCCAGCCAGTTATGGTAATTAGGCCATAACTTGAGCTACAAAACTCCAAATGGAGTGATTCAAAAAAAGAAGACAATTTTGCCAAATTCCTACAGTACAAATAACCAATGGAATAGTAAACTTAGTGGTTGAAATCTAAAAATTGTGAATAACTAACACTAAGCTTAGAAATGGTATTGGCAACTTATACCCACAACTTTAGAATGCAAAATGTGGTATGTTGAGAATATTAGAACCAATATACCTATTGTCTATGCAAAAGTCAATATTTTAGTTGACTAATGAAATAAATAGTAACACTTAAATTTCAATTTCAAGAATCAACATTTTAGTTGACTAATGAAATGAATAGTAACACTTAAACTTCAATTTCAAGAATTATAAAATTTAAAAGTGTAACATGCCCTAGTACACCTAGTAAGATTGGGTTGGATAGGTTGGCATGCCAATAAGGTTCAGTTAGCAGTACTGCACATGGCATTATGCCATTCTGTGATTTTATGGCTTTTAGCCATTCTGATACTATGATGATACTTTGCCTTGTGCCTAATGTTTACTACAGCTTATCAGTTGTTCTGTTGCACTTTGGGAGATACATATGTGATCGATGGTGTGACGGCCCGAGGTACTTGATACCCAGTGCCAGTTTACCCGTTTATCCAGTCTAGTCATCCAGTATAGGTTATTTGGGCAACCAAAAATGAAAATTGATAAATTTAATGAAATAATGAATATAACAAGTACCAAATAAATAAGACCACAAATAATTATAAAAAATTTATCTGCATGAGACATCAATACATTTACTGCATATTTATTTACTTTTAGTTCTTTTCATTTTATTATTGGCATCACTAAGAATTATTGCTTAGCGCGTCACTTTTTGCCACGCGTAGGTTTTGGAGAGACAGACAGAGAGCCCAGCAGACCACAGACTGGATGAAGCCGTCTACAGTTCTGCAAAGTGGTCGTGTCACCTCATAGACTTCAGTGCATTGGTAGGACACTGGGTTTCATTTTGGTATTTTGTAATTAACTTTTATTTTCTCATGTATAATTGAGTCTTATGTAATATATTTTGGTATTAATGTAAATAGTAAAAATTTGTGTTTATAAATGAAAAATTGAGTATTTATTTATGACTTGTATATGAATATCATGTGAAATGAATGAATGAGAAATGGAAGTATTGTTGAGAAATATTGAGACTTTGTTGATATAATGGAGTTTGGGAATGATTGAAAACGTATTGGAAGTGTTTTTCACAGGTTCCAAAGAACTGTTTTCTCTATTTTTAGTCGGTATTTTGCCGGATTTTCTACAAAATTTATGGAACCTCAAATAAATTTATAATTTCAATAAATGACTTAAATGAATTATATTTCATAAATTGCACTTTATAACCAATAGAAATAAATTAAGGAAAAATAAAAATGATTGAAATAAAATATGGTGTTCCGGTACACTATGTGACATATCTTACTTGGCTATACTGTAGACGGGTAAGGGGTGTCACATTAACTTTAATTATTTTATTTCTCAATCTTATCTTCTTCCTTAACTTGACTGTCGAGTCATGATTTAGCACCTCTTATCACCCGTAATAAATCCGCTATACTTCAATATTACTTTGATTTGGTCCTTTGACCATTTTAGTCAATACTTTTACTAATATTTGTAACATTTCTTTGTTACATTTGAGCCAATTATTCCAATTTTCATTTACACCTTTCTTTTATCTATCGATATTCAATAGCTTATTTTTCACTGATTTACAATCATTACTTCCTCTTGTACTGAACTATAACCTATCCTTTAATACCCTAATAAGGGAACCTGCAGATCTGTCCTTTTTCTCTTGTCCTGTACCAATCATAATCTATTCATTATGGTCTGCACAATAGAATTGTGCTCTTTCTAAGAAATACATGACCAATTATTCTTATCATATCCTTGTATTTATTAGAACATCATTTTATAAGCTATGATGATCATCCATAGCATCCTGCCCCATTCAGAGGAATAAAATTTTTCTTTGTGCTTTGCTGTTATACTTTTATAATACTATTTTTTGCTAGAATTTAGGTGTAAAATCCATAACAATACCAAAATAATTGTAAATCCCATATCCGAGACAGGATGACCTTGCACTATCAATGTTGTCTTTAATTTATGACTATCTCGAAATCTCTAATCTTATAGCAATTCCTGACGTATCGTAGCTCGGATTAGATAACTGAGTTAATGACTCTAGCTATCTTATAACTATAACCTCTCGATATTCTAACTTTAGAGTTTTAAATCCCTACGTAGGAATTTCAAACTCATTTCCAATAAGAAAAATCTATCTTGTCATAACTATACCAAAATAGATGCCATTTGCGAGTATCCTTATCTTAGTGCACTATCGGGTAATACGCAGCTCTACACAATAATCCTAAGTCGGTACTGTAATCTGCAGCTTACAGTACAAACATTAAGAACATTACATAGTTACTACGATACATTCCAAAAGTTCAAACTTTCCTATATTTTATTCTTTTTGAACTTACTAATATTTGAAACTCATTATGATTACAATATCCTTTAACAATTACTAACAGTAACATTTTTTCCCTCATCTAGAGCAATTCTATTACTGTAACTTACTTTTAGGTCCTCTTGCCTTACATTAAATAGGCTCACTAATTAGTTTTATAATTTTTGGTGTGTTAGAAAATACTTTTGGCTAACAAACTCTTCCAAAATTAATGTCAATCACACTTGTTGTCGTAGTTTATATACTAAAGGACTAGTTACTAATGCATCAAAATTTATTCCCATACAAAGGAATAACAGTAAAACATATAATTAAATTCGTAACACCAGATTTTAAATGGAAATCTATAATCATATGTTACCATGTACTAGAATCTCTCTGTTACAAAATCTCAATTCGAGCTGAAGTCATGGTTTATGCCAAACGATTTGCTATGAATATTATGTTCTCTTTTAATTCTAGTTCTTGATTAATTAGATTTTCTTGTCAGAAACTCTTTTTTGACTAAATCTGTCTGTGCTGGTCAGGAACTTGAAACATTAAGAACAATTAAATGAACATAGGATTTTATCCCTATTTACTTAGGGTAACAGATTCTATCTTAATCAACACCTATCTCCATATATAACTAGTAGGAGCTAACACATGCCCATATACCCATACACAGTACAAGTATGAAAGCAGTATCAAACTCAAACCACCTATATACAAGATAACTGTGTTATCTCAGGTCTAAAGATTATATGCACTGATATGATATATGACAATGCATTGACAAAAGTAAACTCCATGTGCTTATCATATGCGTTACTGGTTCGGCCTACTTATCATGTATAAGTGCCTATCATGTTTGTTATATTGCATGAGACTCACCATTTCATCTTATTTATATCTCATATAAATACCTTGGGAACAAACATGATTACAATCTTTCTGGATAAGTCATGTCCTGTATGAAGTATCCTCAATTGTGAACCAATTTATGATACTTTGTGCTAGAAATACTGTCACTCATATTCTTAACAACTTAAGAATAGAATTTATAACAAAATATCAATGTACCTTTTTTATTACACATAAATATATTATATAAACAGAAAAGTAAAATTATCTTTTATTAATAAAATATGTACAAGATATATACTAAATGATATGCTCTAGGGCATACTACTAACAATTTCAAGCTCAAGTGAAACAATAATGGAGGAAAAATGGCTTGAGGTGTGCCGGCCATGGATGGAGAGAAAGGAAGATGACATTTTCTTTCTTAATTGGTGTAACACCCTCCCTGTAGCAATTTCGTACATTCTACTGTTTCGGTGATCGGTGTCGGTCCGGACAGCTAGAACATCTGGAAAAATATTTAAACTAAAGTGAGGAACCATAATTAACTCAAATATTAATAAGAAAAATTTAGTAAAAATTTTAGAAATAAAATACAACCAAGTTAAATGAGCCAGTGCCCTAGCGATGGGTAACCTAGTGAGAAGTTGCGGTTCTCACAACTAGGAGCCCTAGACCCAGGGGAAAAATTATAAAATAATTATTGGGACTCCAGAGAAGGGTTATTGAGGTTCTTATGGCATTAGAATTCCAAGGAAATGCTTAGAAAAAATTTTCAATCGGTACATACAATTTTGGCCCATTAAGCCAAACAGAGGGCATTTTGGTCATTTCGTCTTCAGAGATGATTTTTGGCCGACTTGTCCAGTTAAGTAAATAATTATTATGACATAAAATGTGAATAAATATTACTAAAAATTAAATTGAAAATGAGTAGAAAAGAAAAGAAAAAAAATGAATTAAATGGGAATTTATGACATCACATGATGTCATTAGTGTGCCTTCACCCAATTACATGGTGACACATGGCATAAACTAACTTAAAAGAGGTCAAATGGGCTGGAAAATGAAGAAAATCAGACTTTTCTTTCTTTCTTCTTCCTCTTGACGTGAACCATTCCACCATAACCACCATTAACAAACTTCTAAACCTCCATTTCCCTAGCTTTCTTCCACCAAAAGCCCTAGTTGTCTTCAAAAAAAATTCACCCCACACCTTGAGGAAGCTTTGGGCAGCAAAATTTTGAAGAAAAATTAAAGCTTTGGTTGGCTTGGATTTGAGCTAAAAGAGGTTAGTGACCTAAACCTTAAATTTCACTTTAATTTCATGTTTAAGAACTATGAATATGTGTAAATGACAAAGAAATTTGATGAAACACCATTGGTATGCTAACCCTAAATTTTTGCAGCCATGGTTAGGGTAATATGATGATGATTTTTGGAGAGCTAACATGCTAGTATGGCTTCCCTTAATGTGTATCTTATAAGTGAATTGATAAATGCAATGATAATGCATGGTTTGGAAATGTTGAGTTAGGGTTTGGGTTGAAGAATGAGACTTTGATCTTGTGATGATGGGAGTAGGTTTTAATGGTCAATTAGTGACCATTTGGTTTGGTTTGAATAAAAAATGAAGTGAATTGGGTTGTGGGAGTTGAGGTTGGAGTGGCTGCCTTGTGTGAACTGCAGGTTTGGATGTGAGTCCAGCCTGTTTGGACAGCCATAACTGAAATTGTAGAGGTTAAATTCATATTTGGCCAATTGTAAATGAAATTAGACACAAAATGGAACAACTTTGGTGAAGAAACCATGCCCATAAGACCAAACTAAGTGGACCAAAACCTTGCTCCAATCCGGGTGACCTGCAATCTGCCTGGGCAAAATGACCAAATGAACAGTATTTGGTCATTTGGCCATAACTCAATGTAGCAAGGTCCAATTGACCTGAAATTTTACCAGCAACAAGTTGAGATATAGACCAACAACTTTCATGAAGAAACCTGACCCAAATTATGACTATAACCTAGTCAAATTGTCAACCAAACTTGAGTTATCAAATCTGGCAGAAACAATTTTACCCAGAATTTTGGAATCTGTCCAATCCGGCCAGTTATGGTTTTTAGGCCATAACTTGAGCTACAAAACTCCAAATGGAGTGATTCAAAAAAGGAAATTCAACTAGACAAAATGAGGAACAACTTTCATGTTGAGCAATTTTCCAAATTCCCACTGCAAAAATGACTAATGGAACAGTAAACCCAAAGCTTAAAAACTGAAAATTTTGTCCAATTCACATTAAACTTAGAGATGGTATTGGCAACCAATACCAACACGTTTAAAATGCAAAATATGGTATGTTGATGATATTTAAACTAATTTACCTATTGTCAATGCAAAAGTCAACATTTTAGTTGACCAATGAAATGAATAGTAATAATAAAAATTCAATTTCAAAGAATTACATAAATGAAAGTGTTAAATGCCCTAGTAGGCCTAATGTGATTGGTTTGATAGGTTGGCATGCCAATAGGGTTCTGTTAGCAGTACTGCATATGGCTTCATGCCATTCTGTATTTCATGGCTTCCCATGCCATTCTGTGACATAATAGCCTTTGGCTATGATATTGAGTTGTTATACTACGGTTTAATCCCCGATAATTATCACAGCTTATTAGTTGTTCTGTTGCACACCGAGAGACACAATGTGACAGATGGTGTGATGGTCTGAGGTACTTAGTATGCAGTACCAGTTTACCCGTTTATCTAGTCCAGTCAACTAGTATAGGTTACTCGGGCAGTATTAATAAATCTTACCAAACTTCAATTGAATAATATTGCAATAAACATTTGAGACTTAGTTCACCCAAAAATGTAAACATACATTCTGTACACATGTTTTTATTTTATTTTATTTTATATTGTCACCACTAAGCAGAATTGCTTAGAGCGTCGCTTTTGCCACGCGCAGGTACTGGAGACATAGCTGGGGAGTCCAGCAGGCCTCATACAGGGTGAGCCTTCATATCTGCACTCAGAGTTCAGAGTCACCTCACATTGCAGTGCATTTGGTAGGACATTAGGCCACTTTTGATATTTTGATATTTTGATATTTTGTATTTTGTAACCTTCTGTAATGTATATTATAAATTCATGTAATCAAGCTTTTGATGTAAGTATCTATGAAATATGTTCAGTAATAAATTGAGCATTTTTCATTGAGTTGACTGTGTTTTGAATTGAATTGAATTGAATTTTGAGATACTGAAGTGAATTGAGAAATTGTTGAGTATATATTGGAGGTTGATTGAGAATAATGTGATGATATTATTGGGAGTGTTTTTAACAGGTTCAGAAGAACTGTTTTTCCCATTTATAGTCGGCACTCTGCCGGATTTTCTATAAAATTTGCGAAAAAATTTATATTTATCAAAAATTATAAATAAATGAATAAAAAGGGATTAATTGAAATTGAAACATGAATTGGTGTTCCGACACACTGAGTGGCATAACTTGCTCTGCTACACTGTAGACGGGTAAGGGGTGTCACATTTAGTGGTATAAGAGCATCGGTTTAGGCGTTTCTGGGTCTAGATAGAGTACATACCATTGCATTGCATTTGTAAGTGTTGAGGTGACACTAATGTAGATTTGTTTGTTTTCGTATTTTGAATAGGTTATGGATCCTACTTCGCAAAGAGCAGTTGATAAAGAGGTGGAGAGTCATGCTCCACCAAGGGCTGAGTCTGGGGGCAGGGGAGAATCTGCTCCACCAGCAGCTGAGGCACCTGCTCAACCTCAGTTTGCTCTATTCTAGCAAATGACCGAGTTCTACCGGCAAATGATGGGGGCAATTCCACCACCACAACCACAACCACAACCTCCACCAGCACCACAGAAGTCCCATTTGGAGAAATTGCGAAAACATGGGGCTGTAGACTTCTTTGGGAAGAGGGAGGATGATCCCATGGCTGCAGATTGGTTGGACAGAACCATCAGAGTACTGAAACAGCTAAACTGCACCCCCGAGCAGAACCTTGTGGGTGCTGTGTCCCTACTTCAGGATGATGCATATCAGTGGTGGGAAACAGTAACCAGTGAGGTGCAACCTGAACGGATCACCTGGGAATTCTTCCTCACAGAGTTCAGGAAGAAATATATTAGTAAAGTGTATTTAGAAGAGCGAAGAAGGGAATTCATCAGTTTGACTGTGTTTTGAATTGAATTGAATTTTGAGATACTGAAGTGAATTGAGAAATTGTTGAGTATATATTGGAGGTTGATTGAGAATAATGTGATGATATTATTGGGAGTGTTTTTAACAAGCTCAGAAGAATTGTTTTTCCAATTTATAGCTGGCACTCTGCCGGATTTTCTATAAAATTTGCGAAAAAATTTAGATTTATCAAAAATTATAAATAAATGAATAAAAAGGGATTAATTGAAATTGAAACATGAATTGGTGTTCCGACACACTGAGTGGAATAACTTGCTCGGCTACACTGTAGAGACGGGTAAGGGGTGTCACAATTGGTCTTATTTTATATCTCCCTTATCCCTTAATGTAACTTGTTAATTTCCCATTGGTTGAATAATATTAATTGATGTCATTATGACATCATTTATATATATATTAATCTTATTTCTTTTCTTTTCTTTTCTTTTCTTCATTTCTTTCACTCATTTTTTTTAATTATTTTCTCATAAATATTAATTCATATTTTCTATCATATAATTAACTCACTTAAATGGACACGTTAGTAAAAAATCATCTCTGAAGGCAAAATGACCAAAATGCCCTTCGTTTAGCTTGATGAGCTACAATTGTCTGTACCGATTAATAAAATTTTCTAAGCATTTTCTTGGTATTTTAATGCCATCAAAACCTCAATGACTCTTCTTTAGACTCCCAAAAATTATTTCACAGGGTTTCCCTACGGGTATAGGGTCGATAATTATCTTACAGTTGCTTCCGTTGGGTCACCCATTGCCGGGGCACTGGCTCATTTAACTTTGTTGTATTTCATTTCTAAAATTTTTCCTTTTTTTTAAATTTTTTTCTTACCATTATTTGAATTATTTATGACTCCTCACTCTAGTTTAATTATAGTTCCAGTCATTCTAGCTGTTCTGACAGACATTGGTCAGCGAAACAGTCGAATGCATGAACTAGCTAAAGCGACGGCGTTACAGTCACAATTGTATCTAAAGAGGTAAAATTGATATTGAAAAGTTAATGATAAATTACAATATAAAACCTAAAATTTTATTTGAGTAACATATAAAAATTTTGGATGTAATCGTGATTTAATGTAAACGTTTGGTATTTTCAGTCAATTAATTAAACTTTATATTAAAAAAATCTATTTTATATGTAACACCCTCACCATCAGTAGTCCGTACATTCTACTATTCTAATGGCTAATGTCTGCTCGGACAGTCAGAATGTCGGGAGCTACATTTAAACGATAGTGAGGAGACATAAAATGATGGTGTATATGATGAGAAAATGCAAGAAAAAAATTTAGAAAAAATAAAAGACATAAAATGAAATTTGGTTAAAGGAGTCGTGTCCCGGACCTTCGAGGAACCCTAGAAAATAATTTTCAGGGTTTAATTAAAAATTTACCGAGGTGCAAATGACATTAAAAATATCAAAGAAAATTTAATTAATTGATAAAAGTGAAAATAAAAATAAAATAGGCAGCATAAAAATTAAAAGAAATCGTCCGATTGGGAATTTGATCAGTATTTCCGAAAAAGAGGGACTTTGACCCAAAGAGGAGCATTTTGGTTAATTGACACCTAAAGTTGACTTTTGACCAAAAAGTCCATTAAAAATGAGTGATATTAAAATTTAGAAAACCCCATAAAAATCCCATGAAAATATGAAATTTTAAGTAGTGTAATTAAGGGAAGTTAAGTGGGGTTAAGTAGAATTTTTAAAATATTGATTTTTATATTATTAATGCTAAGTTAGTGGAGGATTTTTTCTCATATATAAGGTACTTAAGGACAAAGAGGACAGCTGCTTCACTCATCTTCTTCAACCTCACTCTCTTTGCCAAAATGAAATGCTCCCAAGCTTCCTCCATGGCCGTTTCCATGGCAAGCTTCATCTACCCATCTTCAAGCTATTTTCCTTCAAAGTTCCTTCACTAAATCTTGTCTACACACATTGGGCAGCTTATAGGGAACAAAAAGGAAGAGTTTTGGTGAAGTTTTGGTCAAGCTCAAAAAAGGTTAGTTCTAGTTTTTCATCCCTTGCTTCATTAAACTTTGTATTAAGGTTGAGATGAGTTGATTTGCTAAGAAAAATTGAGAAAATGGTTGAGTATTGGGGAGCCATAAAAATCGGCACCATGGGAATTAAGGGACTTTAATTTATTTTGATATGTAATGGATGGGTAATGATATTGATTGAGGTAATTAGATGTTTGGGCAAATTGATTTCATGTGTAAGTTGAGATTGGGAATTTAAATGAGGTTTTTGAAAGAAGTATGGAAGATTTGTATAATTGTCAAATTGGCAGCTTGATAAGCTTGGATATGGATTAATTTGTGCATATAATTGTTGATTAATGATGTTAATTAATGTGATTATAAGTATTAGAATTTAATGGCAACTGTACATGTGAGGTTAACAATGTGAAATGGATACCTTAAAGAGGATTGTGAATTGAATATGGAAGTTTGGAGTATATGTACAATTGGGCAGCCTTGATGTACTTAGGAGAGCCTTGATTTTATGTGTATTAGTGATTTTGACCAATTGAATTGGGGTTTGGAATTGGTGATTTGAGAATTGTATAAATTGTTGGACACTTGACCTAATTGAATTGAGTGAATGTGTTATTGTTGGATACTAAACAAATTGAATTGTTGTTGGACATTTGATTTAATGGAATTGAGTTGTTACTGGGTATTTGATTACATTGAGTTGTTATTGGACAATTAACCAAATTGCAATGTGAATAATGTCCATTATAAGTGCTAATTTTCAATGCAGATTGTGTTTGTTGAGGGCAGTATACATTTTAGGCTATAAATAAAATTGTGTGACCCCAATTGGTATGAGGCTAATTGGAGGTGAAATATCACCTATAATAGACCAATTTTCATGCAGAGGTGGTCATGCCAAAATTCTGCATAGAAAGTGACCTAAAAAGTGACCAAATCCGGATTGCCTAAAATGTGAACCCAGAATTTGACCATATGAACAGTAATCAGTCTTTTGGCCATAACTCACTCAAAACAGGTCCAAATGACCTGAAATTTATACCATTGGAAAGCTTAGACATATGGCTACAATTTTCATGAAGATCACAGAACCTAGAAATGCCTTAAACCAAACCAAATTGCTGGCCTAAGTTGGGTCACAAAACTGTCCAGACTTATATTGCCCAAAAATCGCTGGACATAAACTTACCCGACCAGAAATCAAGAGAACTAGGTCAACTTGCTAGAACAATTCAAGACATCAAAACCTGGAATCTGCCCAAACTTCACTTGACCCCAGTACAGTCTTTTAGTCATATCTCCTACTAGGAAAATCCAACTGGGATAATCCATGCCTTTCCAGAATCCTGAGAAATAGGGCTACAACTTTGTTTTAGGAACCTTCCTCAAATTATGAATTTAAGAATCTCAAAAAGTCACCTGCAATCACTGACCTGAACTGAACACCTGTTAGCACAGGGTACATGAGTCCAGGTCAGTTAATTGGCCATAAATAATTCCACAAAACTTAAAAAATTGTGATACAAATTTCTCAATGATCACAAAACATAGGAAAACAATTTCTATTTAATATCACCATGCCTAAAAGTGACTGCAACATATTCCATTAATTAGGTAAATTTTAAGTCCAAAAGCTGCCTAGTTAAGGAATCAAAATCTAGAAATGAACCAGTTATGGTTATTTGATCATAACTTGAGTTTTATAAACCCAAATGACATGATTCAAAAGGGAAAATAAAGATAAGACATAGAGGAACAACTTCCATGAAGGAAGTGGGGCCAAACAATGGCTACAAACTGATCAAATAGATAGGTAAAAGTTAGTGCACAAAAACTGGAAATGGCACAAGTGTGACACCCCTTACCCGACTACAGTGTAGCCGAGCAAGTTATGCCACTCAGTGTGCTGAGCACTCTATTTTATCTTAATTCATTTTTTATTCTTCCTTATGAATATAACTTGTGAAATATAATTTATTTAAGCCATTTATCGAAATTATAATTTATTTGAGGTTCCGAGAATTTTATAGAAAATCCGGCAGAGTACCGGCTAAAAATAGAGAAAAGAGTTCTTCGGAACCTGTGAAAAACACTTCTAATAATCATATTCATCTATTCACAAACTCCAATATCAAAATCTCAATATTTTTCAACCATTCGTTTCTCAATCATTCATCACATTTGATAGTCATATATAAATTACAGATACACATTCACTTTTCCTTTCACAAACACAATTTTCTTAACAATTTCTCTATTTGTCATTCATTCATTTCACATCATCATTAGACTCAAATCATAAAAAAATTCTCACATGTGATTTATAATCACAAATTACAAGTACTTACATTAATACAAAATTATATTACATTTGTTTCAAATACACATGATAAAATAAGAGTTTAATTACAAAATTTACAAAAAATCTCAAAATACAAAATGGGACCTAGTGTCCTACCAATGCACTGTGGATGGTGAGGTGACACGGACACTATGCAGAACTGTGAACTGCCTTACCGAATCTGTGGTCTACTGGGCCCTCTGTCCAAATCTTGGCACTACGCGTTGCAAAAGCGACGCGCTAAGCATAAAGCTTAGTGGTGCCAATAATACAAGAAAATATAATATGCAAATAAAAATAATAATTTCCTTGCTATTGTGTTCATAAGAAATGAAAAATTACTAACTTATTGTTTAGTCGAGGGCTAATCATGTTTTATGATATTAACTTCTTCATGCATTTCGTTAATTATTTTCTTCATGATCTTGAGCTTCTTTGTATTTTTGTAATCATTCCTGATACTTAATTTTCATATTTTCTTTAATAATCAGTTCAATCACAGTTATACTTTTCCATGCCCAAGTAACCTATACTGGACGACTGGACTGGATAACGGGTCGTTGGCACTGGACACCGCGGTGCCTCGGGCCGTCATACCATGGGACGCAGAACGTCAACCATGTATGCAGCAGTATGGCTAAAAAGCCATGATATCACAAAATCGGGCATAAAAGCCATGAATACGGGCATAAAAGCCATGAATACGGGCATAAAGCCATGAATACAGGCATAAAGCCTTTCGCAGTACTGCTAAAACAATACCCTATTGGCATGCCAAACTATCCAAACCAATCTTGTTAGGTATACTAGGGCATTTGATACTTTAAAATTCTTCAATCTTTGAATTTCATCTTTTGGTGTCACTATTCATTTCATTGGTCAACAAAAAAGTTGACTTTTGCATAGAAAATATGTACATTGACTTTGGCACTTCAAACATACCACATTTTTCATTTAAAACTTGTTGGCATTAAGCATTAATACCATTTCTAAGCTTTAACCAAGGGAAACAAAATTTTCAGTTTTTGAAACTTAACTTTACTATTCCATTAAGCACTGTTGCAGTGGGAATTTGAGGAAATGGTAAACATGAAAGTTGTTCCTTATTTTGTCTAGTTGAATTTCCTTTTTTGAATCACTCCATTTGGAGTTTTGTAGCTCAAGTTATGGCCAAAATAAGTTTACTGTTCACATACATAATCGCTCATGCCGAGATTTTGGTCCGCAGATTTTTGGTCCAACTTTGGTCAGTAATTTGATCAAGTTAATTTCATAATTTGGTCTAACTTTCTTCATATGAAATGTTCTACCATGCCTTAGGTTTCTATCGGTTCAAGAATCGCCTAAATCCGAGTTTTCTAGAGAGAGTTATAGCCATCCAAACATTACTGTTCAAATGTAAATCTGCAGAGTTGCAGGTTTGATAACTCAACTGTTTCCTTATGAATATAACTTGTGAAATATAATTTATTTAAGCCATTTATCGAAATTATAATTTATTTGAGGTTCCGAGAATTTTATAGAAAATCCGGCAGAGTACCGGCTAAAAATAGAGAAAACAGTTCTTCAAAACCTGTGAAAAACACTTCTAATAATCATATTCATCTATTCACAAACTCCAATATCAAAATCTCAATATTTTTCAACCATTCGTTTCTCAATCATTCATCATGTAACACCCTCCCGGTAGCAACTCCGTACATTCTACTATTCTGGTGACCAGTGTCGGTCCGGACAGCTAGAACGTCCGGAAAAATATTTAAACTAAAGTCAGGAACCATAATTAACTCAAATATTAATAAGAAAAATTTAGGAAAAATTTTAGAAATAAATACAACCAAGTTAAATGAGCCGGTGCCCAAGCGATGGGTAACCGGAGGGAAGTTGCGGTTCTCGCAACGAGGAGCCCTAGACCCGGAGAAAATTTCATAAAATAATTTTTGAGACTCCAGAGAAGGGTCATTGAGGTTCCTATGGCATTAGAATGCCAAGAAAATATTTAGAAAAATTTTTCAATCGGTACAGACAATTTTGACCCGTTAAGCCAAACGGAGGGCATTTTGGTCATTTCGCCTTCACAGGTGATTTTTGGCCGACTTGTCCAGTTAAGTAAATAATTATTATGATCTAAAATATGAATAAATAATGCTAAAAATTAAATTGAAAATGAGTAGAGAAGAGAAGAAAAAAAAATGGAAGAAAATACCAATTATGACATCATATGATGTCATTAAACACTTACCCACCAATCACATTTAGTCAACACTTAAATTAACTAATAAAATATGTATAAGAATACAACAAAAGCTCCTAAAATTCCAGCAGCCATAACCTTCACAAAGCTCACCCGTAGCTCTCAAATTCCATAGCCAAACCTCCATTGATTTTCAACCAAAGCTTCATTTCTCTCCTCTTTTCACCATAATTCCTCCTACTCCTTTCACTAAAATTTATCCTTGCACCTTGCATAACCTTTTGGCAGCTAAGAAGAAGAAAGAAAGTGAAGTTAAGCTTGGGAAAATTCTTCCCTACAAGAGGTTAGTGCACCTATCTACTTAAAACTTTTATTTTCCATGTTAGGGACTCAAAATCAACATGAATTTGTGAATTAAATGAACCAAATTTGTGTATATGCCTACCATGAATTTCGGCAGCCCTAGGGAAGGAACAATGATGGAGTGTTTTGATGGACTTAAAGTGGATTAGAGATCATGTTTAAAGCATGTATGCATGTGGTTAGTGAATGAGTTAGTAATTAAGGTATATTGTGAAAACTTATAATGGAAACTAGGGTTTTGAGAAGTGAAAATTTGACTTGGCTTAGGAAATTGTTAGAGAACATTTTAATGGTCAATTAGTGACCATTTTAGGTAAGTTGACCATAATTTGGACTGAAATATAGCATGGCAAAGTGAATGAGTATGCTGCCTAGTGAGTGCAGCAGGGTGGCTGTGATTCCAGCCCACTTAGACTGCCATATCTTTGGCTGTGTTGGTCCAATTGGTGTTTGGCCAATTGGAAATGAAACTAGACTTATAATGGCACATTTTTGCTGAAGAAACCATGCCCAAAAGACCAAAGCAAGATGACCAAAAGTTGGCCCCAATCCGGGTACCCTGCAAGCCAATTCTGCAGAATGACCAAATGAACAGTAACTGTTCATTTGGCCATAACTCACTGTAGAAATGGTCAATTGACCTGAAATTTTTACAGCAACAATTTAAGACATAGAAAAACAACTTTCATGAAGAAACCTACCCCAAATTATGACCAGAACCTAACCCAAATGGCAGTCACAGTCACTGTTCATTGTACTGTAGATTTGGTAATTCTGCAGTTTTTCCAATCCGGCCAGCTGTGGTTTTTGGACCATATCTGGGGCTACAAAACTCCAAATGGAGTGATCCAAAAAACGAAATTCAACTAGACAAAATAAGGAACAACTTTCATGTTTACCATTTCCTCAAATTTCCACTGTAACAGTCCCTAATAGAACAGAAAACTTATGGTACAAAAACTGAAAATTCTGCCACTTAGTGTTAGGCTTAGAAATGGTAATGGTGATCACTTCCAACAAGTTTTAAATGCAAAATGTGGTATGTTTGGAGCGTCAAAACCAATGTACCTATTTTCTATCCAAAAGTCAACATTTTTGTTGACCAATGAGGTGAATAGTGACACCAAAACATGAAATTCAAATGTGAAATTAGAAATGCATTTAGGGGACTTTAAATTGCAATTGGCAATTAATACTAGCAAATGTAAAACTCAAAATGTGGGATCTTGGTGTAATTAGAATTAATATATCCATTAAGTGTAAAAAAGTCAACATTTTGGTTGACTAGTAAGGTGAATAGTAATCAAAATGATTAGTAAATTAAGATGAAGACCTAGAACTAATTCTAAGCTTAAATGCTTAGAATTGTATGACAAATATGGACTATGCATCCTAGTCAAATTTGTTAAAAAGAAATTAAGGCTATAAATTTGAAATCCATGAAATATTTATGGATTACTTGAAATATGAAAAATAAGTCACCTAATTGATGTGAATAAATAGTTATGGCTTATATGGCCATCACAAATGGAATTCATAAAATATTAATAACTCAACTTGAAATATAAAAATTGTAATTACATGAGTAGATTCTTGAATGTATAAATGAGAAAGGAAAAATGTTTTGAATACAATGGTACATGTGAACCATTGTTTAGAATTGTGATCAATATGAATAACATAATGAATAAATAAATAAACCATATTAATGTATAAATGAGACATTAGGTCTCATTATTGTAGAGAGGAGGAGTATTTTGAGTAAAATGGTATAAAAGGATAATTGATGTGAATTGTGATCATATAAATGATCAAATGAATATATGAATTATAATTGAAATTTATCATGAAACAATAAAGTCATAAAACACAATATATTAATATTTAATGATATTATGTGCCCTTGTATTACCTAGACATGTGTGTCAGATTGGATAGTTTGGCATGCCAATAGGGTATTATTTTAGCAGTACTGCGAAAGGCTTTATGCCTGTATTCATGGCTTTATGCCTGTATTCATGGCTTTATGCCCGTATTCATGGCTTTATGCCTGCACTCATGGCTTAATGCCCGATTAGGTAATATCATGGCTTCTTAGCCATACTGACTGCATACGTGGTTGACGTTCTGCGTCTCATGGTATGACGGCCCGAGGCACTGCGGTGTCCAGTGCCAACGACCCGTTATCCAGTTTAGTCAGCCTGTCATAGGTTACTTGGGCAGTGAAATTTATTGAGATAAGTTAAGAATATTAGCAATTAAAAATATTAGAAAATAAATAAAATAAATGAGTAAGATGTGTCTTAAAATAAATTAGAATAGTTATTTATTAGAAAGAATCGAAATGAACTGGACCGATATCAAAATTTACTTATTATGAAACAATCTGAGACAACCTAGCAAGTATAGAGGAAATGCTAAAAGATTAGCAAAGAAAATTATAACATAAATAAATATTGCAAATGTGACTTATATAATAATATAAGCATAAATTTATTATTTTTAGATCATTTTTCCTTGTACATTATTATTGTACATTGGCGAAATAAACACTTTCAAAGAAGATTAAATTAGGATAAAACATATTAAATTTTAGAAACCGCATGTGAAGTATAAATAAATCTTAATTATTTGAATTATGTTTTATTTCTATCTTTATTTGTATATTATTTCCTTGTTATATTATTGCACCACTAAGCAGCAATGCTTAGCGCGATGGAATTGTTTCCTCGCGCAGGTACTGAAGCTAGAAGCCAATGGACGTTTGACTGGGAATTTTGGGAGTTTTGATCTGCAGAGTGTCAAAGTTGGTCACCTCTCAAGAATGCATGTAGATAGGGCCCATATAGATCATATTTTATATTTTGTATAAAATGCTTAGATATTGTATTGTAATGTATATTATGAACAGGTAATTAATAGGAATGCGATGTAAATTAATTAATTAGCTTTTTCATATGTAATTAATTTATATATCATGTAAATTATGAAATTTTGTAATTATTTTGTAAATTATGTAAATTAAGGAAATTTGAAAATTTTGCTTATGTAATTCGAGAATGTTTACACATGAATTGAGTATGAATGGAAATGATAATGAAATTGAAATGTATGAATGAGATTTGAAATATGAGAAAATTATGAGAATGATTAATGAGATAATTATGATTAGCATGGATAAGATTGTATCTTAGAAATATTGTTGAAGTTCAAACAGGTGAATATTGAAATACGCCAAACGATAATAAAATAGGGGAAACTCCGCTGGTTTCTCCATCGAAAACTAATTGATATTAAATTAAATGAATTCAAAATTATTTAAAAAAAAATAAAGAAAGATAAGTTATGGTGCTCCGACACCGATTGTAGCATGCCTTGCTAGGCTACACTGTAGTCGGGTGAGGGGTGTTACACATCACATTTGATAGTCATATATAAATTACAGATACACATTCACTTTTCCTTTCACAAACACAATTTTCTTAACAATTTCTCTATTTGTCATTCATTCATTTCACATCATCATTAGACTCAAATCATAAAAAAATTCTCACATGTGATTTATAATCACAAATTACAAGTACTTACATTAATACAAAATTATATTACATTTGTTTCAAATACACATGATAAAATAAGAGTTTAATTACAAAATTTACAAAAAATCTCAAAATACAAAATGGGACCTAGTTTCCTACCAATGCACTGTGGATGGTGAGGTGACAAGGACACTATGCAGAACTGTGAACTGCCTTACCGAATCTGTGGTCTACTGGGCCCTCTGTCCAAATCTTCAGTACCTACGCGTTGCAAAAGCGATGCGCTAAGCATAAAGCTTAGTGGTGCCAATAATACAAGAAAATATAATATGCAAATAAAAATAATAATTTCCTTGCTATTGTGTTCATAAGAAATGAATAATTACTAACTTATTGTTTAGTCGAGGGATAATCATGTTTTATGATATTAACTTCTTCATGCATTTCGTTAATTATTTTCTTCATGATCTTGAGCTTCTTTGTATTTTTGTAATCATTCCTGATACTTAATTTTCGTATTTTCTTTAATTATCAGTTCAATCACAGTTATACTTTTCCATGCCCAAGTAACCTATCTTCGACGATTGGATGGATAACGGGTCGTTGGCACCGACACCGCGGTGCCTCGTCGTCATACCATGGGACGCTAACGCCAACCATGTATGCGAAGATGGCTAAAAAGCCATGATATCACATAATCGGGCATAAAAGCCATGAATACGGGCATAAAAGCCATGAATACGGGCATAAAGCCATGAATACAGCATAAAGCCTTCGCAGATCGCTAAAACAATACCCTATTGGCATGCCAAACTATCCAAACCAATCTTGTTAGGTATACTAGGGCATTTGATACTTTAAAATTCTTCAATCTTTGAATTTCAACTTTTGGTGTCACTATTCATTTCATTGGTCAACAAAAAAGTTGACTTTTGCATAGAAAATATGTACATTGACTTTGGCACTTCAAACATACCACATTTTTCATTTAAAACTTGTTGGCATTAAGCATTAATACCATTTCTAAGCTTTAACCAAGGGAAACAAAATTTTCAGTTTTTGAAACTTAACTTTACTATTCCATTAAGCACTGTTGTAGTGGGAATTTGAGGAAATGGTAAACATGAAAGTTGTTCCTTATTTTGTCTAGTTGAATTTCCTTTTTTGAATCACTCCATTTGGAGTTTTGTAGCTCAAGTTATGTCCAAAATAAGTTTACTGTTCACGCAATCGCTCATGCCGAGATTTTTGGTCCAGCGATTTTTGGTCCAACTTTGGTCAGTAATTTGATCAAGTTAAATTCATAATTTGGTCTAACTTTCTTCATATGAAATGTTCTACCATGCCTTAGGTTTCTATCGGTTCAAGAATCGCCTAAATCCGAGTTTTCTAGAGAGAGTTATAGCCATCCAAACATTACTGTTCAAATGTAAATCTGCAGAGTTGCAGGTTTAATAACTCAACTTTGTTCAATAATTTGAATGTGTTAATGGCATAATTTGGGGTGTTGTTCTTCATGAAAGTTGTTTATCTATATCATATCTTATTTCTGTAAAAATTTCAGGTCAATTTGACCATTCTACAGTGAGTTATGGCCAAATGAACAGTCTGTTCATTTAGTCATTTTGCAGGGGCTGTTTGCAGGGTATCTGGATTGGGACCAACTTTTGGTCCTCTTGCTTTGGTCTTTTGGGCATGGTTTCTTCAGCAAAAATGTGCCATTATAAGCCTAGTTTCATGTCCAATTGGCCAAACACCAATTGGACCAACACAGCCCAAGATATGGCAGTCCAAGTGGACTGAAATTTCAGTCACTCTGCTGCTGTCCTTAGGCAGCCTACACATTCACTTTGCCATGCTATATTTCAGTCCAAATTGTGGTCAACTTACCTAAAATGGTCACTAATTGACCCTTATAATGTTCTTTCACAATTTCATAAGCTAAATCCAAGTTTCACACCTCAAAACCCTAATTTCCATTATAAATTTTCACAACTACCTTAATTAATCACTTTCATTCCTTACATATATATATATATATATATATATATATATATATATATATATATATATATATTTAAACATACTCTCTAGTTCACTCTAAGTCCATCAAGACACTCAATCATGTTCCTTCTTTAGGGCTGCCAAAAATCATGGTGGACATACACATAACTTTTATTCATTTAAGTTACAAATTCATACTTGTTTCAAGTCTCTAGCATGGGATTAAAGAGTTTTAAGTATATATGTGCACTAACCTCTTGTAGGGCAGAATTTTCCCAAGTTAATTTTCACTTTCTTTCCCTTTCTAGGCTGCCAAACACTTCCCAAGAGGTAGAGACAAGTTTTTAGTGAAGGGACTTAGGGTTTTGGGGTGAGGAAAGCATGGAAATTGAAGCTTTAGAAAGTTTGTTAATGGAGGAGTGAGGGAGGAGGTGAAAAACGTTTTTGAAGGAGAAGAAGGGCTGCTGTTTGCTTTTTAATTCTTTGGTCTCTTTTGACTCTTTTTATTAGTTAATTTGATGGTTAATTAATTGTGATTGGTGGACAATTTTAAATGACCTCATAATATGTTATAATTGGCATTTTATTGTATTTTCTTTTCTTTTCTCTTCTACTAACTTCAAATTAATTTTTCATCAACATTAATTCATATTTTATGTCATAATAATTATTTACTCAACTGGACAAGTCGGCCAAAAATCGTCTCTGAAGGCGAAATGACCAAAATGCCCTCCGTTTGGCTTAACGGGTTAAAATTGTCTGTACCGATTGAAAAATTTTTCTAAATATTTTCTTGGCATTCTAATGCCATAGGAACCTCATTGACCCTTCTCTGGAGTCCCAAAAATTATTTTATGAATTCTTCCCCGGGTCTAGGGCTCCTCGTTGCGAGAACCGCAACTTCCCTCTGGTTACCCATCGCTTGGGCACCGGCTCGTTTGACTTGGTTGTATTTTATTTCTAAAATTTTTACTAAGTGTTTCTTATTAATATTTGAGTTAATTATGATTCCCGACTTTAGTTTAAATATTTTTCCAGAAGGTCTAGCTGTCCGGACCGACACTGGTCACCGGAACAGTAGACTGTGCGGAATTGCTACCGGGAGGATGTTACAACAAGTGACCATTAAACCCAGCATATTCATTTAAGCATAATTCCCATTAGAAGTCTTCAATTGAAATGAGCCATACCAATCTGGAAAGCTAAGAAATAGACCTAAAACTTTGTTTCAGACATCATTCTCAAATTATAAATGTATGAAGCCTAAATTTAAGGTCAAGCTGTTGACCTCAACGGAAAGCATGTTAATATAGGCTATTTGAATTCAAGCCAATAATGTGACTAAATAATTCCATAAGGCTTGAAAAATTACAATTAAAATTTCTAAATGAATAAGACATAAGGCAACAAATCCTATGGAAAATACTGGGCATAAATATTACTACAAGCTACAAATCCTATGGAAAATACTGGGCATAAATATTACTATAAGCTATCCAAATAAATTGTTCAAATTGGTTTGCAAAAATTAAGATACAAAAAAAAAAAATTGAACCTAAAGAAAGGTTCTTGACATAAATTATTGACTTATTCCTAATAAGTCAATATATGCCAAATCTCATAAAATAGTTATGTGGGACTCATTTTCCTACAATACATGGACATATAAATTCTGTTAAATGATTATTAATACTTAATTGCCCATAGTAAACCTAGGCCTATATTTATATAGTTGGATCGATTGGTATACCAATTAGGGATTACAGATAACAGTACTGCTTACAGAGCAAATCATGAACTGACAATATATGTCTGTTATGATTGTTCTACAGGCTATATGCCTACTCATTGGCCATTGTGTCACACTTTACCCCTCTGTAAGGTATAGCATGATCCTGTGGTATACTTAATGAATTATCGAACTTCGCCTATCGATAACCCATTAAATTTACTATAAGGGATTTTAAAACAATTTTATCTTCTTTTGTAGGTGGTGAGCACTTTTAACAGGTCTTACAAACTTTTATTTGGAGTTTAAATGTTAGGTAAAAATTTTGACCATTTTTATTTTTTCATAAATTTTGTAGAAATTTCAGCAAAATGCCGCCTGTAATAGAGAAAAACCAAAAATTTAACCTGTAGAAAAACACTTCCAATAATTCACTTCATCAAATCCAACCTCCAACACACTCAAATCAATACAATTTACTCAACTTCCACAATTATATTCAAAATTTAACAGTTCACAATTCTCAGCTCAAATATTTTCAAAAATAATATTAAAAAATTTCATACACATTTCATTAAGGAAAAATTTATTCTCATTCACTGGTCTTAATTTACAAATAAGAAATCCAAAATAATATTATTACAAGTTACTGTATAACTGCTCAAGACCAAATTACAAAGCATACATACAGTCCTATACATCAAAATAAATATGTACAAAAAGGGTATAATTCAATACCCGACAAAATCCAAAAGTGTAGCATTGTGGTCCTTAGCAGCTCACTTGGCTGCTTTACTAGTCTCTCTACCTGTGACAACAAATAAAGGCCATCGCTGAGTACAATTACTCAGTGATGCACAACATAACAAAAATACTAATTTATTCATATATTAAATCACAATTATTCTAAATACCATGCTAAAATCATTAAACAGACACAAAACACAATTTATAATTTTAGTCAAAGAATTTTTCAATTCTGAAGTCACAAAACAATTTTTATAAATTCACACAGTCATATCATGCCATCAATATATATTTTTCATCTCAATAGCCAAAGGCTTATAAGGAATACCAATGCTAGCTAGCTCAAATCTATGGGTACCCATTCAAATTTCTTCCTTTACTGGCACACACCTCAACGCTTCAGCCAGAGAGGGAATACAAAACTAATTCCTCCCACTAGTCAAGCTAGTGAGGCATTTAGACATTTGGTCATGATATTGCGATTTCAAACTATTTTAACAATTTTCTAAACAGTAATTTGCAAATCAAACACATACAATTTGTTTTCCCAACAGTTTAGGTCAATAGCATATTGTTCCTTTAAATCAAAATTTTCTATACAAATAAGTCACAATTTAATTGTCACAATCCATTTCACACAATTTGCGAAAGAAATTTAAAGATAGTTTTTATGTTGTGCACAAACCTCGTATGAGTCACCTCTTGGCCTTGACTCGATGTTTCCTTTCCTTTCTTAGTAGCCTTTTCAACTGAAACGCACAATTTACAGTGTTTCAGTATCATAACTTATAATAAATCCAATAAATAAATTCATGTTTACTAAATTCTAGCCCTAATATGCTTAAATTAACGTTCTTTGAAATTTGTATTTCGGGGTTACTATTTATGGCACTATTAAGTCAAAATGTTATATTTCTCATGCTTAATAGGTATGTAAATTCTAATTACACCTACATACCACATTTTGAGTGTTAAATTTCTTGGTCTTCGTTGCCATTTCAATTTCTAACTCTCCTAAGAGAAATTGCCATTTTTACATTTGATCCCTATTTTGTACTGTTCCATTAGTCTGGTTACAGTTGGAATTTGGCTAAGTGTCCTCCATCAAAGTTGTTCCTTATTGTCTTATCTTTAATTCTCTTTTTGAATCACTCTATTTAGAGTTTTGTAGCCTAAGTTATGGTCATTTTTCTAAGACTGGACGAATTGGTTTTTAACCTAGAATTCTGGGTAACTTTTAGGTCTCGCAGTTTTAAGATACCAACTTTGGTGTGCAATTTCACTTGGTTATGGGCAGAATTTGAGCCATTGTTCTTCATGGAAGTTGTAGTGCTATGTCATAGCTTTCCAATGCCGCAAAAATCAGGTTATTTGGACCTATCTAGACCAAGTTATGGCCAAATGAACAATTTCATTTGGTCATTTCTGTATAGTAGCAGTGCACATTACCCAGATTTGACCTAATTGTTCACTATCTTAATGTCATCTTCTAGGCATGGTTTCTAAATTAAAATTGTGTCTTTATGTGTCTAATTTCATTTTCAATTGGCCTCACACTAATTGGGTTAGTAAAATATCAGTTTTGGTCCCTGAAAGGGACCTAGGTCAAACTGCCAGATTAGGACCCCTCACTAATCCGAATTGCATTCCATTTTCCCTCATTCCAACACATCACAATTGATCCCAATTGACCATTTTTAACCTCAATTAGGGTCAATTGCATCAATTGACCATTTCCTACAATTTTTCTCCTAATTTCAAGAATTCAAGAACTCTAATTTACACTATTCATTCAATTAATAAAATTAAAGTACATAATCAACATCTATACACTTAATTCAACTTCTCTAACACTTTAATTCCTTCAAATTCAAGCAATTTCTATTCCTCTTAAGGCTGGTCATAAATCCCACTTAGTCCTCCCATGATGGTTTTGTTTGAATTTAGGTTAAATTCTAAGCAAATTGAACTAAAAACATAAGTATTAAACTAAAATTTCAATTTAAATCACTAACCTCAATCTTTGATTTCCAATCCTTCAATTCTTCCCTTTTCTCCTTTCTTTTCCTTCTTCAATCTTCTTTTCTAGTTGAGATAGCAAGGTTTTATGGGGTAATTTTGGGGAATTTAGGGTTAACTTGTAGAATTAAAAGCTCGGATCAAGCTTTAATGGAAGAAAAACTATGGAGATGGCAATGGTGAGGTTCGACCGGCTGGTTGGAAGAGAAAGGTGAGTGAATTTCTTTTAATTTCTTTTGTTTTTTATGTGTTTTTAAGTTAATTTTGGCTTGGTCAAAAAAATTTGGGAAAATAAAATTTAATTTTGACATCATATGTGATGTCATTCAAGTGATGCAATAATTCAATTTTGATTCTTTTTCTTTTTCCTTAATTTTTAATAGTTCTTTAATTTAATTCACTATTCCAAAATTTTCATTTCTCTAATTGTAGTGGACAGTTAGGTCAGGAGTCACCTCTAGGGGTGAATTGACCAATTTGCCCCTCGTCGGTCTGATCTAGTTTGTAATTAATTCAGTATTTCTTCCGGAGTCTTGACCTAATTATTTGACCTACTATCAACTCTTTTATGTGATTTTCTCTTTTTCACTAGTTTCATAATAGTCCTTAGGACCGCGATGTCACAATTTCCCATTCCAAATTAGGGTTAGGACTGACTTCACAGTCACTTCCGGTAAGGTTACCCATCGCTGTGACCCCCGACTCATTTAACCTTTTATACTTTATTTTTCTTATTTATACTTAACATTCTAGTCAACACTATTTATTTTCATTGAAGGCTTTTCTAGGTGTCTTAAATGTGGTTCTAATCCTCTTAATTGTCCGGACCAATATCGGTCATCGGAACAGTGAAATATACCAGGCTATGCATATGGGGGTGTTACAATTCTCCCCCTTTAAAATAAATTTCATCTTGAAATTTTACCTGGTATCAGTCTCTGAACAGCTGTGGGTGCTGTCTCCTCATGTCCTCTTCTTGTTTGCAAGTAGCTTCCTGGTCTGAATGATGGTTCCACAACACTTTAACTAATGGTATTTGGTTGTTCTGTAGCTGCTTTACCTCATATGCCAGAATTTTAATAGGTTCTTCCTCATATGTGAGGTCTGGATTCACCTCAATCTCTTCTACTGGTAGTACATAAGATGGGTCTGATCTATACCTTCTTAACATGGACACATGAAAGACATTATATATCTTCTCTAACTCTAGAGGTTGTGCTAGTCGGTATGCCAAGGGACCCACTCTATCCAGAACCTTATTTGGTCTAATGAAACATGGACTCAGTTTCCTCTTTCTGCCAAATCTCATAATTTTCTTCCATGGGGAAACCTTGAGGAATACTTTCTCACCCACTACATATTCAATATCTCTCCTCTTTAGATCGATGTAGGACTTCTGATGGTTCGATGCAGCCTTGAGTCAATCTTTGATCAGTTTGATTTTCTCCTCTGTTTGCTGAACAATCTTTGGCCTAATCATTTTTCTTTCACCTACTTCATCCCAGCACAGGGGAGTTCTGCACCTTCTGCCATACAAAGCTTCATATGGAGGCATCCTAATGCTTGATTGGTAGCTATTATTGTAAGCAAACTCAATCAAAGGCAAGTGTGTATTCCAGCTGCCTTCAAACTCAATCACACGAGCCCGTAGCATATCCTCCAATATCTGTATTACCCTCTCAGACTGGCTATCTGTTTGTGGGTGGAATGCCATGCTAAAGTTCAATCTAGTTCCTAGGGCTCTCTGAAGACTACCCTAGAATCTAGAGGTAAACCTAAGATTTCTGTCAGATACAATCAATACTGGCACTCCATGTAGTCTCACAATCTCATCCATATATAATTTGGCCAATCTTTCTAAACTATAGTCCATCCGGACTGGTAAAAAATGAGCAGACTTGGTCAATCTGTCCACTATAACCTATACTGCATCATGGCTCTTCTGTGTCCTCGGAAGTCCCATCACAAAATCCATAGTTATCTGTTCCTGTTTCCACTCAGGTACTAGTAATGGATGTAACAAACTAGCTGGTACTTGATGTTCTGCCTTCACTTACTGACAAGTTAGGCATTTGGAGACAAAATCAGCTACATCCCTTTTCATACTCATCCACCAGTAATGCTCTTTTAATCCTTTGTACATCTTAGTACTACCAGGGTGCATAGCAAAAGGAGACTCATGTGCTTCCTTCATAATGATTTGTCTCAAGTCAACATCATTAGGAACACACATTCTACCCTGGTGCAGCAGTAGGCCATCATTTCTCACTGAGAATTCAGGTTTTTTGCCCTGCTAGACTTCTTCCAATAGCTTTTGATATTTTTCATCATTCTGATATGATCAATGAACACTGGCTATACATGCCATGCAACTGCTGTCTGCCCCTCATCATTAATCTCTAAGCTGGCATGCAATGCTCTCAACTCATGTACCATAGACAAAGGAGAAATTCTTAGACTTGCCATAGTCTTACGACTTAAGGCGTCAGCCACCACATTAGCTTTCCCTGGCTGATAGTCTATCAGATAATCATAGTCTTTAATCAGTTCTAACCATCTCCTCTGTCTCAAATTCAACTCTTTTTGAGTGCCCAGATACTTCAAACTCTTATGATCTGTGTAAATGTAACACTTTTCCCCATATAAGTAGTGTCTCCAGATCTTATGAGCAAATACAATAGCTGCAAGCTCCAAGTCATGTGTCGGATAATTCCTCTCATGCGGTTTTAGCTGGCGTGATGCATATGCAATGACATTTTGATCTTGCATCAGTACACAGCCTAACCCACTGCGAGAAGCATCACTATAAACTATGTATTCTTTACTCGGAGTAGGTAAAGTCAGGACGGGAACTTCTGTCAAACATCTCTTCAACTCATCAAAACTCTGCTGGCATTTATCCGTCCACTGAAATTTCACATCTTTCCGAAGTAGCTTGGTCAGTGGAGAAGCTAACATAGAGAATCCTTTCACAAACCGGCAGTAATATCCAGCTAAACCTAGAAAACTGTGAATATCTGTGACATTCTTGGGTGGCTTCCAATTAAGGATAGCTTCAATTTTACTACGGTCTACCTTAATGCCCTCTGCCGATACTATGTGCCCCAAGAAAGAAATGTCTTTAAGCCAAAATTCACATTTCAACAATTTGGAGTATAGTTGTTTCTCCCTTAAAGTCTGTAATACAATCCGCAGATGTCTATCATACTCCTCTGCACTCCTCGAATGCAGCAAGATGTCATCAATAAACACCACCACAAACTGATCCAAGTATGGTCAGAAGATAGTGTTCATTAGATCCATAAATGCAACTGGAGCATTAGTCAACTCGAATGGCATGACCAGGAACTCATAGTGGCCATATCGAGTTCTAAAAGCAGTTTTTGTGATACTCTGCTCTTGCACCTTCAGCTGATAATAACCCGATCTCAGGTCAATTTTGGAGAAAACGGCTACACCCTTTAACTGATCAAACAAGTCATCAATGCGGGGTAATGGATATCTATTCTTTATTGTCACCTTATTCAACTATCGATAATCAACACACAAACGTAGAGTGCCATCTTTCTTCTTAACAAATAACACTGGCGCTCCCCAAGGTGACGCACTAGGGCGAATGAAGCCCTTGTCAAGTAGTTCTTGCAACTGCACCTTTAACTCTTTCAATTCTACTGGTGCCATTCTATATGGTGTTATGGAGATTGGATCCACACCAGGCGTAACATCAATCTCAAACATCAATCAGAACTCATCAGGGAACACATCCGGAAAATCACATACTGTAGGGATGTCCCTCAATGCTAGACTCCCCAGTTGGGTGTCTATCACATGTGCCAAGTATGCTTCACACCCTTTTCTGATCATCTTCCTGGCTAGTGCAGCCAAAATGATGTTTGATGGCAATAACTGCCTCTCCTCATGTATTACCACATTACTGTACAGAGGGAGACAAAAAGTAACTATCTTCAATTTACAGTCAATCATAGCGTGATACCAGGCTAACCAATCCATGCCCAAGATGATATCATAATCTCTGAAGGGCATTTCAATCAAATCGGACAGAAAAATATGTCCTTGGATCACCAAAGGACAATCTCTATGCAATCTGTTGACCTTGACCTCTTGTCATAATGGACTTATTACCAGCATCTCAAAACCCATTTTGACACACGGAACAGTAAGGGAACTAATGATGCTAGCACTAACATATGAGTGGGTAGAACCTGGGTCAAATAACATAAATACTTCTTGATCAGAGATAGAGAATGTACCAGCCACAATGTCAGAAGTTTCAGCTTTTTCTCTATGTCTCATCATGTAGACTCTGGCCAGAGCACTACCTTGTTCTGACTGGTTTATTGTACCCTGGTTGACAGAGGTGCTGCCCCAACGTCTGCCTTTGCCTCTGCCTTTGCTAACTGGTTGTGAACCTTTATTAGCAGAACTCTGAATGGATCCTTCTACAGTAGTAGGAGGTGGCCCAAATCTACGAGCACTGGTACAGTCTTTAGCGAGATGCCTTGTACCCCCGTAGTTAAAACAGGCTCTCGAAGCCCAATAACATATCCCACATGGGTCTTACCACATGTCTCATAAGGGTAGGGAGGGTGAAAACTCCTAGTCGTCTGCTGATCAGACTAAGGGGGTCTCTGCCCAGAAAATCTACCCCTACCAGACCTTCTACCTCTGCTTGATCCCCCAAAATTCTTTCTCTTACCAGTAGCACCACTGGAACCTTGATCCGCTGACTTTCCAGTTTTCTCTTTTTCTGATTTCTCTGTCTTCTCTGTTTTCTCTTTCACTGGTGCCCCTTCTGACTCAATTCTTTCTAACTCAAGTGCCTGGGAAATAAGTTTAGAGAAGTTATTATGTTTGAATCCAACCACTTGCATCCTCAGACTAGGTTTCAAGCCGATTTCAAACCTCTTACATCTTTCTCTACTGGTAGAAAGGAGGTTCCCTGCATAGTGGCTTAGGCAGGAGAACTCCCTTTCATATTCTGCCACTGATCTGCTTCCTTGTTTTAGACTTAAAAATTTCTATAACTTCTGATCCACATAAGCATCTGGGATGTATTTTTGTCTAAGCTCTCTGAGGAAGTCGTCCCAGGTCAGCACTGGAGGTTCCAACAAGCTATGGGGGATGGTTTTCACCAATCATACGCATCCCCTTGCAGCAGTGACACTGAATATTCAAATCTTAGCTCGTCTGTGCAGTGTAGTTTCTTGAACACTTTGTCCATTCTCTCTAACCACTGCTTTGCCTCTAAAGGATCCATTGTACTCTTAAACTCTGTAGCCCCATAATTAATTAGCTTGTCATACTGCCTGGCTAGGGGCTTAGGTTGTACCACAGGTGTCTGAAGTGGAGCTTGAGTAAGCATGCTTCCAACCATTTGTTGAAACATCGCCATCTGCTGGGCAAATTGTGCAGGAAACTGCAGCATTGGTGGGGGCTGGTGCCACTGATTCGCTTACATTTTGAAGGGCTGGGGCTACCCCTTATGCCTCAGCCTTTACAGATTGCTCAACCGAGCGGTCTCCTCCTTCTATTTCAATTCGAGGGTATTATACCTCCTGAACAAATAACACAAGGAGATTTCCCTCTATTAGTTCATATTTATAATGTAATGCACCTTATGTATCAAATAAGGACATTGAGCAGTTGTACTTATCAAAGAAAATATACAAATTCACAAGTCAAAACATACTTTAAAAATTTGCTCTGATACCACTAAAACATGTCACACCTTACCCCTTTATAAGGTATAACATGATTCCGTAGTATACTTAATGAATTACCGAACTTCGCCTACCGATAATCCATTAAATACACTACAAGGGATTTCAAAACAATTTTATCTTCTTTTGTAGGTGGTGAGCACTTTTAACAGGTCTTACAAACTTTTATTTGGAGTTCAAATGTTAGGCAAAAATTTTGATCATTTTTATTTTTCCGCAAATTTTGTAGAAATTTCGGCAAAGTGCCGTCTGTAATTGAGAAAAATAAAAAAATTTAACTTGTAGAAAAACACTTCCAATAATTCACTTCATCAAATCCAATCTCCAACACACTCAAATCAATACAATTTACTCAACTTCCACAATTACATTCAAAGTTTCACAGTTCACAATTCTCAGCTCAAATATTTTCAAAAATAACATTAAATAATTTCATACACATTTCATTAAGGAAAAATTTATTCACATTCATTGGTCTTAATTTTCAAATAAAAAATCCAAAATAATATTATTACAAGTTACAGTACAACTGCTTAAGACCAAATTACAAAGCATACATACAGTCCTATACATCAAAATAAATATGTTTAAAAAGGGTATAATTCAATGCCTGACAAAATCCAAAAGTATAGCACTATGGTTCTTAGCAGCTCACTCGGCTGCTTTACTAGTCTCTCTACCTGCGATAACAAATAAAAGCCATCGCTGAGTACAATTACTCAGTGGTGCACAACATAACAAAAATACTAATTTATTCATATATTAAATCACAATTATTCTAAATACCATGCTAAAATCATTAAACAGATACAAAACACAATTTACAATTTTAGTCAAAGAACTTTTCACTTATGAAGTCACAAAACAATTTTTATAAATTCACACAGTCATATCATGCCATCAATATATATTTTTCATCTCAATAGCCAAAGGCTTATGAGGAATACCAAGGCTAGCAAGCTCAAATCTATGGGTACCCATTCAAATTTCTTCCTCTACTGGCATACACCTCAACACTTCAGCTAGAGAGAGAATACAAAACTAATTCCTCCCACTAGTCAAGCTAGTGAGGCATTCAGACATTTGGTCATGATACTGCGGTTTCAAACTATTTCAAAAATTTTCTAAATAGTAATTTTCATATCAAACATAGACAATTTATTTTCCCAACAGTTTAGGTCAATAGCATATTGTTCCTTTAAATAAAAAATTTCAATATAAATAAGTCACAATTTAATTGTCACAATCCATTTCACACAATTTGCAAAAGAAATTTAAAGACAGTTTTTATGTTGTGCACAAACCTCGTACGAGTTGCCTCTTGGCCTTGACTTGATGTTTCCTTTCCTTTCTCAGTAGCCTTTTCAACTGAAATGCACAATTTGCAGTATTTCAGTATCATGACTTATAATAAATCCAATAAATAAATTCATGTTTACTAAATTCTAGCCCTAATATGCTTAAATTAATGTTCTTTGAAATTGTATTTTGGGGTTACTATTTATGGCACTATTCAAGTCAAAATGTTGACTTTCTCATGCTTAATAGGTATGTGAATTCTAATTACACTCACATACCACATTTTGAGTGTCAAATTTGTTGGTCTTGGTTGCCATTTCAATTTCTAACTCTCCGAAGAGAAATTGCCATTTTGTAGTTTTGATCTCCTATTTTGCACTGTTCCATTGGTCTGGTTACTATTGGAATTTGGCTAAGTGTCCCTCATCAAAGTTGTTCCTTATTGTTTTATCTTTAATTCCCTTTTTGAATCACTCCATTTGGAGTTTTGTAGCCCATGTTATGGTCATTTTTCTAAGATTGGCTGGATTGATTTTTAACTCAGAATTTTGGGTAACTTTTAGGTCTGGCAGTTTTAACATACCAATTTTGGTTGGCAATTTCACTTGGTTATGGGCAGAATTTTGGCTATTGTTCTTCATGAAAGTTGTAGTGCTATGTCCTAGCTTTCTAATGCCACAAAAATCAGGTCATTTGGACCTGTCTAGACCAAGTTATGGCTAAATAAACAAACACTATTCATTTGGTCATTTCTGTATAGTGGCAGTGCACATTACCAAGATTTGACCTAATTGTTCACTTTCTTAATGTCATCTTCTGGGCATAGTTTCTAAATGAAAATGGTGTCTTTATGTGTCTAATTTCATTCTCAATTGGCCTCACACCAATTGGATTGGTAAAATATCAGTTTTGGTCCTTGAAAGGGACCTAGGTCAAACTACTAGAATAGGACCCTTCACTAATCCAAATTGCATTCCATTTTCCCTCATTCCAACACATCACAATTGGTCCCAATTGACCATTTTTAACCTCAATTAGGGTCAATTGCATCAATTGACAATTTCCTACAATTTTTCTCCCAAATTTAAGAATTCAAGAACCCTAATTTACACAATTCATTCAATTAATGAAATTAAAGTACATAATCAACATCTATACACTTAATTCAACTTCTCTAACACTTTAATTCCATCAAATTCAAGCAATTTCTATTCCTCTTAAGGCTGGCTGAAAATCCCACTTAGTCCTCCCATGATGGTTTTGTTTGAATTTAGGTTAAATTCTAAGCTAATTGAACTAAAAACATAAGTATTAAACTAAAATTTCAATTTAAATCACTAACCTCAATCTTTGATTTCCAACCCTTCAATTATTCCCTTTTCTCCTTTCTTTTCCTTCTTCAATCTTCTTTTCTAATTAAGATAGCAAGGTTTTATGGGGTAATTTTGGTGAATTTAGGGTTAACTTGTGGAATTAAAAGCTTGGATCAAGCTTTAATGGAAGAAAAACTATAGAGATAGCAATGGTGAGGTTTGGTCGGCTGGTTGGGAGAGAAAGGTGAATGAATTTCTTTTAATTTCTTTTGTTTTTTATGTGTATTTGTTAATTTTGACTTGGTCAAAAAAATTTGGGAAAGTAAAATTTAATTTTGACATCATATGTGATGTCATTCAAGTGATGCAATAATTCAATTTTCATTCTTTTTCTTTTTCTTAATTTTTCAATAGTTCTTTAATTTAATTCGTTATTCCAAAATTTTCATTTCTCTGCTTTTATTGGACAGTTAGGTCAGGAGTCACCTCTAGGGGTGAACTAACCAATTTGCCCCTCGCTGGTCTGATCTAGTTTGTAATTAATTTGGTATTTCTTCCGAAGTCCTGACCTAATTATTTGACCTACTTATCAACTCTTTTATGAGATTTTCTCTTTTCCACTAGCTTCGTAATAGTCCTTAGGACCGCGACATCACAATTTCCCATTTCAAATTAGGTTTAGGACTGACTTCGTAGTCACTTCCAGATAAGGTCACCCATCGCTGCGACCCCCGGCTCATTTAAACTTTTATACTTTATTTTTCTTATTTATACTTAACCTTCTAGTCAGCACTATTTATTTTCATTTAGGGCTTTTCTAGGTGTCATAAATGTGGTTCTAATCCCCTTAATTGTTTAGACTGATACTGATCACTGGAACAATGAAATATACCAGGTTATGCATATAGGGGTGTTACACATTGTGCCTAACCTTATTTTTGGCCTCGTGCCTGACAGCTAGCCTCGTGCCTGATAGGTGGCCTCGTGCCTGACAGATGCATACAGGGTGGACATATGGCTGTCTAACTCGTATACTCCTGTGTATCCAGCATTATAGTTTGTTATAGGTTACTTGGGCACAAATATACGGATATGACATGAAATACACCGATATGACATAAAATACACTAATATGATTCCAAAGACTTAACTATGAGTTTAAAAAGCCAGAGAATGAAATTTATACCCAGAAAAGATACTGATAATTAATTTATTTTCAAAGTACAGAAAAGTCATAATTGACTTAGACTATATAAGAAATGAATAGAAAGACACTGATAATTTATTTATTTCCAAAGTACAGAAAGGTCATAAATGACTTAGATTATATAAGAAATGAACAGAAAAGATGTGAAAACCCATATACATTTATTATTTATTATTATTTTATTTTAATTAGCTAACAATAATTTAATATATTTATAAATATATATATATTTTATTAGATGGTCTGCTTATTTATTTTTAGATATATATATATATTATTTTTGAAATTAAATAGATATATGCAATCTGAACAACCCAGTTCAATAATAACTCTATTTCCATTATACACCTAATAGAACGCTTGAAATATATATATACCCTAATCATCTCTTCTGCTAAACTTTGCTCTCAAAACCTGTTTGTCACCCCCTTTTTCTATCAAATACTCTCAACAGAGAATCCCTAAATTTTTCCTTCTCTATTCATCACATTCGATTCTGTTTTCAAAGTAAAAATTCTCATTCTTTATTCAATAATGGGTGAATTTGATTTTGTTTTCTTTCATTGATTTGTTACAACTACCCTAGAAATTTATTTATTTTTTCTTTGATCATTAGTATTGAATTGGATTGGATTGATCATAATTACTATGAGATAATATCTTTAAATTTAGATTATATATATATATATATATAAAAGTTATTATATTTTATTATTATTTAATATTTTTCTTTTATATTTTGGGTATGTAGGAGATTCAAATATTCAATCAGTCAGTTGAAATTGTCTTTCTTCCATTAAAAATAACTATTGTCTTGGAGGTTCCAGGTGAGTGGTAATTATAGTACATGGCACCGTTTTAGTCCCTTTTAAAATTTCTTAGCATTAAGTTTGTTATTAAATAAAATTTTAAATCAATATTTTAACAATTATTTTATATATGATTTTCTAGAGTTTTATATTATTATTGAATTTTATTTTGATTTTGATTAAATAATTGATTTTGTCAACTATCTCTGCATTAGACCCATTAGGATTTCGAGAACAGGCCTTTAATGTATTTATATTGATTGATATTTGACTATAAATTTATCGATGTGTTACACTGAATTGATTGAGATTGATTTGATCTTACTGACTCTCTGAAATTATTGAAATAAACTATTAGAATTGCACTATTAGTTATTATTTGCTATCTGAAATTTTTTATTAACTTTGATTGATTTGTACAAATTGATTTTCTGTTTTGAATTGGTACCTGTGCCTAGTATCTGTTTCTGTTATCTGGCCCCGCCGTGTGGACTATCACGATATTAGGTTGCATTGTCGAGTCATGCATTATTGCAGTTTATGGTTTGCATTAGTATCATATACATTGATATCTGTGAAGGAGGAGGAAGGTATCTGATATCTGGTAGCGCGCTTACCATCTGGCCTTTGGTGATGTGGGGTATCATCACCACGTGCCTCGTACCATAAAATTTTTATTGAATGAATTTCTTTTATATATATGTTTTATGAAGTTATTTTATTAATGATTTTGACAGCATGAGCATAATTTTATTAAATAGAAAATTTATTGTGAAATTAATCAAGCGTCTGCCTGTTCCTATTCCGTTGTGTGCTATAATTATCATTCACTGAGCATCTAGCTCAAACCACTTTTTTCTCTGTCTGTTATCTGTTTCAAATCAGTAGAATTTTGCAGCTGATCCAAATATTCAGTCCATTTTCTGGAGAGGGACAACTTTGATTTGTTCTCATGGTATGCCCGAATTAATGTTTTCTCGGGCTAATAATTAGTTTAGTTTATCGAACAGTTTAAGTTTTTATTTGAAATCTGTAAAGACTCCGCAGTTTACTTATGGGATATTTATGATGTTATTCAGCATTTTGTTTATTTGGATTTTGTCTATTTTTGGGATTAGTAAGTGACAATATATTCATTCAAGATACTCTGATAAGGCTTGCATGATTTAAGAATACTTAAATTATGTGCCGGTCACGGTTCAGAATTTTGGGTCGTGACAAAGTTGGTATCAGAGCTCGGTTGAGGTCTAGTAAACTTGTGGAGTATAGGATCCTTAACATCTTTTCAGTTTATCATTGCTTCAGATATCTGCGTCCTTCGTACTTTTTCGCCTGTCTTAATTTGGCTCACATTTTCAAATTTAATGCTTGTTTATTAAAATGAATAGGTGCCTGGGTCTATTAGACGTAAGAGGAGAACTAAGGCTAAGGGTCTTAATGGTGCAAACCTTGATCCAACAGGGGAGGTACCACCTCAAACTATTAATCAGATATCTGAACAGACGCCTATGGCTAAGACTGGGGCATAATCATTCCAATTAGCTACTGCAGCTCAAGCACCTAGGGCTGGTCAAGTTACTGTGGCAGATCTGGCAGCGGGATTGCATGCAGTGAATCGTGCTGTTAATACTATAACTGAGTACCTTACAACTCAACCACAGCAACCAGTGGTTGGCTCTACTTCAGCACCAGCTCAGGATAGGGCTCGATTCCTTGACTCTACAAATTTTCTCAAGCTAAAACCAAAGGAGTTCACCGGAGAGGATGCATTAGCTGATCCCTTAGATTTTCTAGATGACATGGAGAGGTGTTATGACACTATGTGTTGCAGTAGTGCTAGGATGGTGATGTTGGCAGGAAATCAGCTTAAGGGAGTTGCTCGTGAGTGGTATATCTTTAAGAAGAATGGGCGACCTGAAGGTTCTATCCTTTGGCCTAAATTTCACTCTCTCTTCTTGGAGCGATTTCTCCCTCCTAGTGTTCAAGAGGCTAAGGCTTTGGAGTTTGAAACCTTGAAGCAAGGTAAAATGACAGTTATAGAGTATGAGATGAAGTTTACTAAATTATCCCGTTTTGGTAAACACTTGATTCCAAATGAGGAGAAGAAGGCTCGCAGGTTTGAAAGGGGCTTACGAGATAGGCTAATTGATCGTGTAGCTCCTTTACGACTACCTAAATATGAGGAGGTGGTTGATCGGGCTAGAAAGATGGAGATGTATGATGATGAACGTTGGGCTCGTGAGCAGCGCAAGCGATTTAAGAAAGATAGTCAAGGTAATCAATTTAACAGAGGACAAAGTCATCAGGGTTCTTATCAGGATAATAAGCAGGGTTCTCAGTCTACAGTTGGCAATAGAGCACATCAATCTGGAGTTGGTCAGGGATGTGAGCAGAGGACACATGCAGGGAATGCTCGGTATAACCAGATTAGCACTGAGCCTATTACCACTCTTTATCATCATTGTGGTAAGCCACATAAGGGCACTTGTCATTGGGTCACTGGAGCATGCTTTGGTTGTGCATAATTGGGACACCGTAGACAGGACTGTCCTACTAGTGAGACAACTCAGGGTACTGGTCAAGCAACACATTCTGCTCCCTCTCAGGTTCAACCAGTTTCACAGTATAGTGGTAGAAGTCAGGGTTTTGGTGGTCGTGGACAGGGTGGTAGAGGTTCTGGTGGTAGAGGATTTGCTCAAACTCAGGGACAGACATCTGGTGGTAGAGGTCAAACTAGAGTTTTTGCTTTGACTTAGCAGGATGCTCAAGCATCTAATGCAGTAGTGACAGGTACACTTCCTATTTGCTCATTTGATGCTAGAGTACTGTTTGATCCTGGTTCCAGTCACTCCTTTGTTTCTCCATACTTTTCCATGAGATTTAATACACCACCTACTTTGTTAGAGTATCCTTTATCTGTATCAACACCTATGGGGGATGCAATAGACACTGATATGGTGTATAGGGGATGTATAGTTCACATTGGAGATAGGGAATTAGCTGTAGATCTTGTTTCTTTGGATATGTTTGAGTTTGATGTGATTTTAGGCATGGATTGGTAAGCCACTTATCACGTTTCATTGGATTGTCATAATAAAGTTGTACTCTTTAAAATTCCTAGGGAGGCAGAATTTCAATTTCAGGGAGATCGCAGTATAGCCTCTAGTAATCTTATCTCTGTAGTGAGTGCTAGACGATTATTGCGAAAGAGGTGTAAAGGGTATCTAGCTTATGTTAGAGATGTTCAGGTAGAAGGTGCAGGTTTGGAGAATGTGTAACATCCTCCCGGTAGCAATTCCACACGATCGTCTTTATTCGGTGACCCGATGGCTAGACCTTCTGGAAAAATATTTAAACTAAAGTCAGGAATCATAATTAACTCAAATATTAATAAGAAAAATTTAGTAAAAATTTTAGAAATAAAATACAATCAAGTCAAATGAGCCGGTGCCCAAGCAATGGGTAACCCAGAAAGAAGTTGCGGTTCTCGCAACGAGGAGCCCTAGACCCGGGGGAAAAATTATAAAATAATTTTTGGGACTCCAGAGAAGGGTCATTGAGGTTCCTATGGCATTAGAATGCCAAGAAAATAATTAGAAAAAATTTTTCAATTGGTACAGACAATTTTGACCCGTTAAGCCAAACGGAGGGCATTTTGGTCATTTCGCCTTCAGAGGTGATTTTTGGCCGACTTGTCCAGTTAAGTAAATAATTAATATGACATAAAATATGAAGAAACATTACTAAAAATTAAATTGAAATTGAGTAGTGATGAAAAGAAAAGAAAAATCCATAAAAATGCCAAATATGACATCATTATGATGTCATTTGAAAGTCTCCACCAATTATAATTAAACAACCATATTATTAACTAATAAAAGAGACTAAATGAAGACCAAATTAACCAAAAATACAGCAGCCATCTCCTTCCCCAAAACCAGCCAAAACGTAGAGAGAGAGAAGATAGGGTTTCCACCATAGCCATTCCTTGCAAGCTTTCATTCTCATGCTTCCTCACCATATTTCCTCAAGACCCCAACACTAAAATGAATCCTTGGACCTAGAGGAAGTGTTTGGCAGCCAAGAGAGTACAAGAAAAGTGAAGATTAAACTTGGGAAAAATCTGCCACTTAAAGGTTAGTGCACTAAAACCTTTTCTTTCAATTTTAGGTGTAGTATGCATGCCAAATTAAGTGGGAAATTCAAGAAATTGAAAGAATTAGTTAAGGAATTAAACATCCCTAATTCAGCAACCTTGGGAACCTTATGGGGTTTGATGAATTCCTGCATATATACATGATTAGTGATGATGATTGATGAGGTTATATGCATGAGAAGTGATAGGAATTTAATTGATTAAGTTTTGAAATTTGAAATTAGGGTTTTGAGAAGTGAAAATTTGACTTGGCTTAGGAAATTGTTAAAGAAAATTTTAATGGTCAATTAGTGACCATTTTAGGTAAGTTGACCACAATTTGGACTGAAATGTAGTATGGCAAAGTGAATGTGTAGGCTGCCTTAGGACAGCAGCAGAGTGACTGAAATTTCAGTCCACTTGGACTGCCATATCTTGGGCTGTGTTGGTCCAATTGGTGTTTGGCCAATTGGACATGAAACTAGGCTTATAATGGCACATTTTTTCTGAAGAAACCATGCCCAAAAGACCAAAGCAAGTGGACCAAAAGTTGGCCCCATTCCGGATACCCTGCAACAGCACCTGCAGAAATGACCAAATGAATAGTAACTGTTCATTTGGCCATAACTCACTGTAGATATGGTCAATTGACTTGAAATTTTTACAGCAACAAGATATGATATAGACAAACAACTTTCATGAAGAACATCACCCCAAATTATGCCATTAACCCATTCAAATTATTGAGCAAAGTTAAGTTATCAAACCTGCAACTCTGCAGATTTTCACTTGAGCAGTAATGTTTGGATGGCTATAACTCTCTCTAGAAAACTCGGATTTAGGCGATTCTTGAACTGATGGAAACCTAAGGTATGGTAGAACATTTCATATGAAGAAAGTTAGACCAAATTATGAACTTAACTTGACCAAATTACTGAACAAAGTTGGACCAAAAATCTATCAGACCCAAAATCTCAGCATGAACAGTGCACGTGAACAGTAAACTTATTTTGGCCATAACTTGAGCTTCAAAACTCCAAATGGAGTGATTCAAAAAAGGAAATTCAACTAGACAAAATAAGGAACAACTTTCATGTTTACCATTTCCTCAAATTCTTATTGCAACAGTGCCCAATGGAATAGTAAAGTTGAGTTACAAAAATTGAAAATTTTGCTTCTCTTGGTTTAAGCTTAGAAATGGTATTAATGCTTAATGCCAACAAGTTTTAAATGCAAAATGTGGTACATTGGAAGTGTTAAAACCAATGCAACTATTTTCTATGCAAAAGTCAACTTTTTGTTGACCAATGAAGTGAATAGTGACACCAAGACTTGAAATTCAAAAATTGTGAAACTTAAAAGTGCAAAATGCCCTAGTAGGCCTAATGTGATTGGTTTGGATAGGTTGGCATGCCAATAAGGTATTGTTTTAGCAGTACTGCGAAAGGCTTTATGCCTGTATTCATGGCTTTATGCCCGTATTCATGGCTTTTATGCCCGTATTCATGGCTTTTATGCCGATTATGTGATATCATGGCTTTTTAGCCATACCGCATTTATCGTGGTTGACGTTCTGCGTCCCATGGTATGACGGCCCGAGGCACCGCGATGTCCAGTGCCAACGACCCGTTATCCAGTCCAGTCGTCCAGTATAAGTTACTTGGGCATGGAAAAGTATAACTGTGATTGAACTGATCATTAAAGAAAATACGAAAATTAAGTATCAGGAATGATTACCAAAAATACAAAGAAGCTCAAGATCATGAAGAAAATAATTAACAAAATGCATGAAGAAGTTAATATCATAAAACGTAATTAGCCCTCGACTAAACATTAAGTTGGTAATTATTCAGTTCTTATGAACACAATGGCTAAGAAATTATGATTTTTATTTGCATATTATATTTTCTTGTATTATTGGCACCACTAAGCTTTATGCTTAGCGCGTCGCTTTGCAACGCCAGAGGTAATCAAGATTTGGACAGAGGGCCCAAGAGACCACGATTGGGTAAGGCCGTTCACGATTACGCATAGTGTCTGTGTCACCTCACCGTCTGCAGTGCATTGGTAGGACACTAGGTGTCATTTTGGTATTTTGTAATTGATTTTATTTTCTCATGTGTAAATGAATTTACGAAATGTAATTTGATGTTCATGTAAATAATGAGAATTGTGTTTGTAAATGGAAAAGTGAATGTTTATCTGTAATTTATATATGATTATCACATGTGATGAATGATTGAGAACTGAGATTGAAAAATGTTGAGAATTTGATAAATGGAGTTGAGATGATGGAATATGAATATAGGAAGTGTTTTTCACAGGTTCCGAAGAACTATTTTCACCATTTTTAGCCGGTACTCTGCCGGATTTTCTATAAAATTTTCGGAACCTCAAATAAATTACAATTTCAATAAATGAATTATATTTCACAAGTTATATTCAAAACTATGATAAAAATGAATTAAGATAAAATAGAGTGCTTTGGCACACTGAGTGGCATAACTTGCTCAGCTACACTGTAGTCGGGTGAGGGGTGTCACAGAATGTTGCAGTGGTTAAGGAGTTTCCTGATGTGTTTCCAAAAGATTTATCAGGTTTACCCCCGGAGCGAGAGGTAGAGTTTGGTATAGACTTAGTTCCTAGAACTGAGCCCATATCTATGCCACCTTATCGTATGGCACCCGCAGAACTTAACGAGTTGAAGGAGCAACTACAGGACCTACTAGATAAGGGGTTTATTCACCCTAGTGTTTCTCCATGGGGTGCTCTTGTGTTATTTGTATGGAAGAAGGATGGGTCTTTGAGAATGTGCATTGATTATAGGCAATTGAATAAGGTAACTGTGCGTAATAAGTATCCTCTTCCATGCATAGATGACCTGTTTGACCAACTTCAAGGTGCAAAGTATTTTTCCAAGATTGATCTTCGATCTGGGTATCATCAATTGAGGATTAAGAAAGAAGACATACTCAAGACGGCCTTTAGGACTAGGTATGGACACTATGAATTTCTTGTAATGTCTTTTGGTCTTACCAATGCTCCGGCTGCTTTTATGGATCTCATGAACAGAGTTTTCAAGCCTTTCTTAGATCAATTTGTTATAGTGTTCATCGATGACATTCTAGTGTACTCAAAGAGTAAGGAGGAGCATGAACAGCATTTGAGAATTGTCCTTCAGACCTTATGAGAACACAAGCTATATGCCAAGTTCTCAAAATGTGAGTTTTGGTTAGATAGTGTGGCCTTCCTAGGCCATACAGTATCTAAGGATGGGGTGTGCGTTGATAAGAAGAAAGTTGAGGCAGTACTTCATTGGCCTAGACCCACAGCTGTGTCAGAGATTCGTAGTTTCTTGGGTTTAGCAGGGTATTATAGACGGTTTGTTCAAGACTTCTCTCATATTGCAGCACCTTTAACTAAGTTGACACAGAAGAATGTGAAATTTCAGTGGTCTGAGGCTTGTGAAAAAAGTTTTCAGGAGCTTAAGACTCGTTTAACTACAGCACCAGTGTTAGCCCTTCCATCCGGATCAGGGGGTTATGTAGTATATTGTGATGCTTCTAGGATTGGTTTAGGATGTGTTTTGATGCAACATGGACGGGTTATTGCATATGCTTCTCGTCAGTTGAAAAGGCACGAGCAGAATTATCCAACTCATGATTTGGAAATGGCTGCAGTAATTTTTGCTTTGAAAATCTGGAGGCACTATCTATATGGTGAGACTTGTGAAATCTTCACTGACCACAAAAGTCTCAAATACATCTTTGACCAACGTGATCTTAATCTTAGGCAAAGAAGATGGGTAGAATTGCTGAAGGATTATGATTGCACCATACAGTATCACCCTGGAAAGGCTAATGTGGTGGCTGATGCTCTAAGCAGGAAGTCTTCTGGTAGTTTAGGCCATATATCTACCAAGATGAGGCCTTTGATTGGTGAATTGCATGAGTTGCTAGATCAGGGAGTGGAGTTTGAAATCATAGCTGGATCACTCTTAGCAAATTTTCGAGTTAGGCTTATCTTGATTGATCGAATTAAGGTTGCTCAAAAGAGGGATTCTCAGCTGTGTGAGATTATGGATAATATTCATCAAGGCCAAGCTCAAGGATTCATGTTGAATGATGATGGAGTTCTTCGTTATGGCACTAGACTTTGTGTCCCCAATGTTGATGAGTTGAGAAGAGAAATCATGGAGGAGGCACACCATTCTGCTTACACAGTACACCCAGGTTCAACTAAGATGTACCGTGATTTAAGGGAGCATTATTGGTGGGGTGGCATGAAGAGGGATGTTGTAGACTTTGTTGCTAAATGTTTGACTTGTCAGCAGGTTAAGGCAGAACATCAGAGACATCTAGGTTACTTCAGCCGTTGCCTATCCCTGAGTGGAAGTGGGAGCATATTGCCATGGACTTTATTGTGGATTTACCTATTACACGAGGTGGTTACAATGCAATCTGGGTGATAGTGGACAGATTGACAAAATCTGCTCATTTCCTTCCGATGAAGACTACATATGACTTTGCTAAACTTGCACAGTTGTATATAAACAAGATTGTTAGTCTTCATGGAGTTCCAGTTTCCATTGTCTCTGATCATGGTACTCAGTTTACTTCTCGATTTTGGAAGAAATTCCAAGAAGCTTTAGGAACACGAGTAGACTTTAGTACTGCTTTTCACCCTCAGACGGATGGACAGTCAGAAAGGACCATACAGACATTAGAGGACATGCTTCGTGCATGCATTATGGATTTTGGTGGCTGTTGGGATCATCATTTACTGTTAGTGGAGTTTGCTTATAATAACAGTTATCAGGCAAGTATAGAGATGGCTCCATATGAGGCATTATATGGTCGAAAGTGTAGGTCACCGGTTTGTTAGGATGAAGTTGGAGAAAGAAGGCTTACTAGACTAGAGTTGATACAATTAACTTCAGAGAAGGTTCGACTAATTCGTGATCGACTTTTGACTGCTCAAAGTCGACAGAGAAGTTATGCTGATCCTAAGCGTAAAGATGTAGAATTTATGATTGGTGATCATGTGTTTCTGAGAGTTTCCCCTATGAAAGGAATCATGAGGTTTGGGAAGAAAGGGAAGCTTAGCCCTCGTTTTGTTGGTCCATTTGAAATTTTGGAGAGAATTGGAGCAGTTGCTTACCGTTTAGCCCTTCCACCTGGTTTTGCACATGTACATCCAGTTTTTCATATTTCTATGCTTAGGAAGTATGTACCAGATCCATCTCATGTTTTACAACCTCAAACCATGCAATTTAGGGATGATATGTCATATGAGGAACAACCAGTAAAGATTTTAGATCGACAAATTAGGAAACTCCGGTCTAAGGAAGTGGCTTTGGTCAAAGTCTTGTGGCATAATAACTCAAGTAGTGAGGCCAGATGGGAGGCAGAATCTGAAATGCGAGCCAAATATCCTCACTTATTTGATTCTTCAGGTTAGAATTTTGTCTATTCAAATTCGGGGACTGAATTTTTTTTAAGGGGGGGAAGTATGTGAAAACCCATATACATTTATTATTTATTATTATTTTATTTTAATTAGCTAACAATAATTTAATATATTTATAAAAATATATATATTTTATTAGATGGTCTGCTTATTTATTTTTAGATATATATATTATTTTTGAAATTAAATATATATCTACAATCTGAACAACCCAGTTCAATAATAACTCTATTTCCATTCTACACCTAATAGAACGCTTGAAATATATATATACCCTAATAATCTCTTCTGCTAAACTTTGCTCTCAAAACCTGTTTGTCACCCCCTTTTTCTATCAAATACTCTCAACAGAGAATCCCTAAATTTTTCCTTCTCTATTCATCACATTCGATTCTGTTTTCAAGGTAAAAATTCTCATTCTTTATTCAATAATGGGTGAATTTGATTTTATTTTCTTTCATTGATTTGTTGCAACTACCCTAGAAATTTATTTATTTTTTCTTTGATCATTAGTATTGAATTGGATTGATCATAATTACTGTGAGATAATATCTTTAAATTTAGATTATATATATATATATATATATATATATATATATATATATATATATATATATATATATATATATATATATAAGTTATTATATTTTATTATTATTTAATATTTTTCTTTTATATTTTGGGTATGTAGGAGATTCAAATATTCAATCAGTCAGTTGAAATTGTCTCTCTTCCATTGAAAATAACTATTGTCTTGGAGGTTCCAGGTGAGTGGTAATTATAGTACATGGCACCGTTTTAGTCCCTTTTAAAATTTCTTAGCATTAAGTTTGTTATTAAATAAAATTTTAAACCAATATTTTAACAATTATTTTATATATGATTTTCTAGAGTTTTATATTATTATTGAATTTTATTTCGATTTTGATTAAATAATTGATTTTGTCAACTATCTCTGCATTAAACCCATTAGGATTCCGAGAACAGGTCTTTAATGTATTTATATTGATTGATATTTGACTATAAATTTATCGATGTGTTACATTGAATTGATTGAGATTGATTTGATCTTATCAACTCTCTGAAATTATTGAAATAAACTATTGGAATTGCACTATCAGTTATTATTTGCTATCTGAAATTTTTTATTGATTTTGATTGATTTGTACAAATTGATTTTCTGTTTTGAATTGGTACCTGTGCCCAGTATCTGTTTCTGTTATCTGGCCCCGCCGTGTGGACTATCACGGTATTAGGTTGCATTGTCGAGTCATGCATTATTGCAGTTTATGGTTTGCATTAGTATCATATGCATTGATATCTGTGAAGGAGGAGGAAGGTATCTGATATCTGGTAGCGCGCTTACCATCTGGCCTTTGGTGATGTGGGGTATCATCACCCTGGTGCACTGTACCATAAAATTTTTATTGAATGAATTTCTTTTATATATATGTTTTATTAAGTTATTTTATTAATGATTTTGACAGCATGAGCATAATTTTATTAAATAGAAAATTTATTATGAAATTAATCAAGCGTCTGCCTGTTTCTATTCCGTTGTGTGCTATAATTATCATTCACTGAGCATCTAGCTCAAACTACGTTTTTCTCTGTCTGTTATCTGTTTCAGATCAGTAGAATTCTGCAGCTGATCGAAATATTCAGTCCATTTTCTGGAGAGGAACAACTTTGATTTGTTCTCATGGTATGCCCGAATTCATTTTCTCAGGCTAATAATTAGTTTAGTTTATCGAACAGTTTAAGTTTTTATTTGAAATCTGTAGAGACTCCGTAGTTTACTTATAGGATATTTATGATATTATTCAGCATTTTGTTTATTTGGATTTTGTCTATTTTTGGGATTAGTAAGTGAAAATATATTCATTCAAGATACTCTGATAAGGCTTGCATGATTTAAGAATACTTAAATTATGCGTCGGTCACAGTTTAAAATTTTGGGTCGTGACAAAAGATACTGTTAAATTTAACTGTTTCCAAAGTATGGGAAATTTATAAATGTCTTAGAATTGATGACAAATTTACTGATATGAGTTTAAGGAGACTGAAAATGAAATATATGCATAGATAAGATCCTGATAAATATATTGAATTCCAAAGTGCAATAAAATATATAATTGACCTAGAAGTGCAAAATTCTACATAGAGCGATTACTTTTAATTATTCAGTTATTATTCCTTAAAATTATGCACCACTAAGCAATTTGCTTAGCGCGTTGGTTTTTCCATCGCGTAGGTACTGGAGATCAGTAGCCACCATAGTAGTGTTCTGACCGCAGTTGACCAGATCTGCATACAGTTCAGAGTTCACCTCATTAGTCTTTTGTAATTTGGTAGGGCCCATGTATGGACTAGTATTTTGATTCATTATGTATAATCATGATGTAATTACTAGTTTGTGATGTAAATAAAAATTATAATTACATATTTTGGATTGTAAATAAAGTTATAAATTTATGCATATGAATTTCTATATGAATGAATGAATGAACTTGGAATGGTATGAGTAGAAATGACATGATATGACATGTAAAGAGATGAAATTGTTTTTAACAGGTAACTATTGGAACCCGTCAGATGCCAATAAAACAGAGGAGGCTCTGCTCGGGTTTTTACAGAAAAAAAAAAATTTCCACATGTTTTCTATAAAGTTTAAAATTAACAATGGACATGACAGGATAAGATAGGGTGTTCCAGCACTAAATGTGGCACTCTTCACTCGGCTACACTGTAGATAGGTGAGGGCCGTCACATTTAGTGGTATCAGAGTAGAGGTTTAGGCAGTCCTAGACCTAGATAGATAGAAAGAAAATAATTTGCATCACATGCATAGGCCTTTAGATAGAGTCGAGGTGACACTAATACAGATCTGTTCTTTGTCTATTTTATAGGATCGATGGCATCCGATCCATCAGAGCATGGGTCTCCAAAACTGATAGAGGAAGAGGTAGAGAGTCATGCACCTACACCTGTATCTAGTTGAGGGAGTAGTAGCAGTAGAGTAGAACCATCGTTGGGTACTTTAATAAGGACACAACAGGCCTTTATTAGAGCAAATGACTCAATTGCTTCGTCAGGTCACTGGAGCTATGCCACCACCTCCACAGCTAATATATAGGACCCCAGTAGAGAGAGTTAGAAATGATGAGAAGTTCAGGAGGGACAGATGGCGCAAGAAAGGGTCTAGACTTGGCCAGTCTAGCATAGTTGCTACAGAGAGCAAGAGACCCAGGGGGTCTCAGGGTCAGATTTAGAGCAGAAAATAGAGGCAAAGGTTCCGGTTTGCCCTAAGGAGAGGAGATCAGACGGGTGTATCAATTGGCAGTTCTATGGGTCTTGTAGCATAGAGATCAACCTCGGTGCTAGTTTGTACCCATTGTGGGAGGAACCACAGAGGAAAGTGTAGATTGCTAATGGGTGGATGTTTTAGATGTGAGTCCACAGAGCATTTCTTGAGAGATTGCCCACAGAGGAGTGCTCCCACAGCTCCACCACAGACTCAGAGGTCTGCCTCGATAGTATAGAGGGGTAAAAGATCAATGAGACTAGAGATAGCTGGTACATCACAGAGGACTTTTGAGATTATGGAACAGCGCGAGATTGAAATAGCACCCCGCGTGTACGCTATGGCTCGAGAGGAGCCAGACCTGGTAGACATTGTCAGAGGTACATTTTCTAATTGTAATACCTTTAAATATGTATTGATATACCCTAATTATGTTCACCTATATATATATATATATATATATATATATATATATATATATATATATATATATATATATATATATATATATATATATATATATGCATTGTCATATGATGACATACTTGTCACCAACCCTTTTAGGTCATCAGGTGATTGTAGATTATCAACCGAAAAGGATCATGTTAAAGATAATGGATGGAAATAAGAAAGAGATTGTAAATGAGATGAAAGAGGATGAGTGTAGAACTGATTGAGGATAAGTATAGGAAAAACCTAATCTATTGGGATATACCGTGGTAACTATGCAATATTCTTGATGTTTGTGCTGTAAGCTATAAATTATAGTACCAACTTGGGACAATTGTGTATAGCTCTCGATTTTCGATAGTAAATCGAGATAGGGATAAGATTATAGAGCTAGATCTAATAAGACAGACTAAGGATTAGCAGAGATCTACACAGTTGAGATAGTACGGTTACATGGAGTGTCGATATCGCTCATATCTGACTGAGACCTGAGATTTACTTCGATAGAAGTTACAGGGATCATTGGGCACTCAACTGCACTTCAGTATGGCTTTTCATCCCCAGAAGGATGGACAGTTCGAAAAGGTGATAGAGATAAGCCTTAGAACTTATTAAATTTGTTATAGATATTAAAGACATGATAGTAATGATATGACATGAATTATATGATAGGTATTGGAAAGTATGTTAAGAAGCTATGTCATCGATTGTGAAGGGAATTGGGAGAAATATCTTCCTTTGGTGGAGTTTGCTTACAATAACAACTACCAAGCTAGCATAAAAAATGGCTCCATACAAAACATTGTATGGGAGGAGATGCAGGACTCCTTTATGTTAGACAGAAATGGGAGAAGAGAAAGTAGTGGGCCTAGACCTGGTGAGACAAACAGAAGAAAAAGTGAAACTCATCAGAGACAATTTGAAAGCCGCTTCAGATAGACAGAAGTCATATGTTGACTTGAGGAGAAAGGATATAGAGTATGAGGTTGGCGATAAGGTGTTTCTCAAGGTATCACCTTGGAAGAAAGTGCTAAGATTTGGTAAAAAGGGTAAGTTGAGCCCTAGGTTTATTGGTCCATACAATGTCATTGAACGTGTGGGTCCAATAGCCTACAGGCTAACTTTACCACCTGAGCTGGACAAGATTCACAATGTATTCCATGTGTCGATGCTTAGGAGATATAGATCAGATCCTTCACATGTCATTTCGGCAGAGGAGATAATTGTACAACCTGATTTGACATACGAAGAAGAACCAGTAAAAATTTTAGCACGGAAAGTGAAAGAACTCAGAAACAAGAGAATCCCACTAGTGAGAGTCTTGTGGAAACACCACAACATAAAAGAAGCGACTTGGGAGAGCGAGGAGACGATGAGGCAACAGTTCCACTCAGCTCTTCATATCAAGTAAATTTCAAGGACGAAATTTCTATTTAGAGGGGAAGAATTGTAATGCCCTCACCATTGGTAGTCCGTACGTTCTACTGTTCTGACGGTTAATGTCTGCTCGGACAGTCAAAATGCTGGGAACTACATTTAAACGATAGTGAGGAGATATAAAATGATGGTATACATGATGAGAAAATGTAAGAAAAAAATTTAGAAAAAATAAAAGACATGAAATGAAATTTGGTTAAAAGAGCCATGTCCCGGACCCGCGAGGAACCCTAGAAAATAAATTTTGGAGTTTAATTAAAAATTTACCGAGGTGTAAATGACATTAAAAGTGTCAAAGAAAATTTAATAAATTGGTAAAAGTGAAAATAAAAATAAAATAGGCAGTATAAAAATTAAAAGAAATCGTATGATCGGGAATTTGATCAGTATTTCCGAAAAAGAGGGACTTTGACCCGAAGAGGGGCATTTTGGTCAATTGATACCTAAAGTTGACTTTGACCAAAAAGTCCATTAAAAATGAGTGGTATTAAAATTTAGAAAACCCCATAAAAATTCCATGAAACTATGAAATTTTAAGTAGTGTAATTAAGGGAAGTTAAGTGGGGTTAAGTAGAATTTTTAAAACATTAATTTTTATATTATTAAAGCTAAGTTAGTGGAGGATTTTTTTTTTCATATATAAGGTACTTAAGGACAAAGAGGACAACCACTTCACTCATCTTCTTCAACATCACTCTCTTTGCCAAAATGAAATGCTCCCAAGCTTCTTCCATGGCCATTTCCATGGCAAGCTTCATCTACCCATCTTCAAGCCATTTTCCTTCTAAGTTCCTTCACTAAATCTTGTCTACACACCTTGGGCAGCTTATAGGGAATAAAAAGGAAGAGTTTTGGTGAAGTTTTGGTCAAGCTCAAAAAAGGTTAGTGCTAGTTTTTCATCCCTTGCTTCATTAAACTTTGTATTAAGGTTGAGATGAGTTGATTTACTAAGAAAAATTGAGGAAATGGTTGAGTATTGGGGAGCCATAAAAATTGGCAGCCATGGGAATTAAGGGACTTTAATTTATTTTGATATGTAATGGATGGGTAATGATATTGATTGAGGTAATTAGATGTTTGGGCAAATTGATTTCATGTGTAAGTTGAGATTGGGAATTTGAATGGGTTTTTGAAAGAAGTATGGAAGATTTGTATAATTGTCAAATTGGCAGCCTTGATAAGCTTGGATATGGATTAATTTGTGCATATAATTGTTGATTAATGATGTTAATTAATATGATTATAAGTATTATAATTTAATGGCAAATGTACATGTGAGGTTGACAATGTGAAATGGATACCTTGAAGAGGATTGTGAATTGAATATGGAAGTTTGGAGTATATGCACAATTGGGTAGCCTTGATGTACTTAGGAGAGCTTTGATTTTATGTGTATTATTGTTGATTAATAAATTAATGAATGTGTATTAGTGATTTTGACCAATTTAATTGGGGTTTGGAATTGGTGATTTGAGAATTGTATAAATTATTGGACACTTGACCTAATTAAATTGAGTGAATGTGATATTGCTGGATATTGAACAAATTGAATTGTTGTTGGACATTTGATTTACTAGAATTGAGTTGTTGCGGGGTTTTTGATTACATTGAGTTATTGTTAGACAATTGACCAAATTGCAATGCGAAGAATGTCCATTATAAGTGCCAATTTTCAATGCAGGTTGTGTTTATTGAGGGTAGTATACATTTTAGGCTATAAATGAAATTGTGTGACCTCAATTGGTATGAGGCCAATTGGAAGTAAAATATGACCTATAATAGACCAATTTTCATGCAGAGGTCATGCCAAAATTCTAGCTAGAAAGTGACCTAAAAAGTGATCAAATCTGGATTGCATAAAATGTGAACCTAGAATTTAACCATATGAACAGTAATCAATCTTTTGGCTATAACTCACACAAAACAGGTCCAAATGACCTAAAATTTATACCATTGGAAAGCTTAGACATAGGGCTACAATTTTCATGAAGACCATAGAACCCAAAAATGCCTTAAACCAAACCAAATTGTTGGCTCAAGTTGGGTCACAAAACTATCCAGACTTATGTTGCCCAGAAATTGCTGGACATAAACTTACCCGACCAGTTTTGAAAAATGGCCATAACTTGGTCTACAAAAATTCAAATGTAATAAAACTAGTGGAAAAATGTCCACAAGGCATAGATCTACAAAATTGATATTTTGACCAAAACTCAGAAATCAAGAGAACTAGGTCAAATTGCTAGAACAAGTCAAGACATCAAAACCTAGAATCTGCCCAAACTTCACTTGACCCCAGTAAAGTCTTTTAGTCATATCTCCCACTAGGAAAATCCAACTAGGATAAGCCATACCTTTCCAGAAACCTGAGGCACAACACTATAACTTTGTTTTAGGAATCTTCCTAAAATTATGAATTTAAGAACCTTAAAAAGTGACCTGCAGTCACTGACCTGAATTGAACACCTGTTAGCACAGGGCACATGAGTCCAGGTCAGTTAATTGGACATAAATAATTCCAAAAAACTTGAAAAATTGTGATACAAATTTTTAATGATCATAAGACATAGGACAACAATTTCTATGAAGATGACCATGCCTAAAAGTGACTGTAACACATTCCATTAATTAGGTAAATTTTAAGTCCAAAAGCTACCTAATTAAGGAACCAAAATATGGAAATGAACCAGTTATGGTTATTTGACCATAACTTGAGTTCTATAAACCCAAATGACATTATTCAAAAGGGAAAATAAAGACAAGACATAGAGAAACAACTTCAATGAAGGAAGTGGGGCCAAACAATGGCTATAAACTGATCAAATGGATAGGTAAAAGTTAGTGCACAAAAATTGGAAATGGTACAAGTGACCATTAAACCCAGCATATTCATTTAAGCATAATTCCCACTAGAAGTCTTCAATTGAAATGAGCCATACCAATCTGAAAAGCTAAGAAACAGACCTAAAACTTTGTTTTAGACATCATTCTCAAATTATAAATGTATGAAGCTTAAATTTAAGATCAAGTTGTTGACCTAAATGGAAAGCATGTTAATATAGGCTATTTGAATTCAAGCCAATAATGTGACTATAAATAATTCCATAAGGCTTGAAAAATTACAATTAAAATTTCTAAATGACTATAAGACATAGGGCAACAAATCTTATGAAAAATACTAGGCATAAATATTACTATAAGCTATCCAAATAAACTATTCAAATTGGTTTGCAAAAATTAAGATACAAAAAAAAAAAAAAAAATTTGAACCTAAAGAAAGGTTCTTAACATAAATTATTGACTTATTCCTAATAAGTCAATATATGCCAAATCACATAAAATAGTTTATGTGGGACTTATTTTCCCATAATACATGGACATATAAATTCTGTTAAATGATTATTAATACTTAATTGCCCATAGTAAACCTAGGCTTATATTTATATAGTTGGATCGATTGGTATACCAATTAGAGATTATAGATAGCAGTATTGCTTACAGAGCAAATCATGAACTGACAATATATGTCTGTTATGATTGTTCTACAGGTTATATGCCTACTCATTGGCTATTGTGCCTAACCTTATTTCTAGCCTCATGCCTGACAGCTGGCCTCGTGTTTGACAGATGTATACAGGGTGGACATATGGCTGTCTAATATACTCCCGTGTATCCAGCATTATAGTTTGTTATAGGTTACTTGGGCACAAATATACAGATATGACATGAAATACACCGATATGACATAAAATACACTAATATGATTCCAAAGACTCAAATATGAGTTTAAAAAGCCAAAGAATGAAATTTATACCCAAAAAAGATACTGGTAATTAATTTATTTCCAAAGTACAGAAAAGTCATAAATGACTTAGAGTATATAAGAAATGAACAGAAAAGATACTGATAATTAATTTATTTTCAAAGTATGGAAAAGTCATAAATGACTTAAATTATATAAGAAATGAACAGAAAAGATACTAATAATTTATTTATTTCCAAAGTACAGAAAAGTCATAAATGACTTAGATTATATAAGAAATGAACAGAAAAGATACCGTTAAATTTAACTGCTCCCAAAGTGTAGGAAATTTATAAATGTCTTAGAATTGATGACAAATTTTTCGATATGAGTTTAAGGAGACTGAAAATGAAATATATGCATATATAAGATCCTGATAAATATATTGAATTCCAAAGTGCAATAAAATATATAATTGACCTAGAAGTGCAAAATTCTACATAGAGCGATTACTTTTAATTATTCAATTATTATTCCTTAAAATTATGCACCACTAAGCAATTTGCTTAGCGCGTTGGTTTTTCCATTGTGTAGGTACTGGAGATCAGCAGCCTCCACAACAGCATCCGCCACAGCAGCAGCTGCCACAGCAGTATTCTGACCGCAGTGGACTAGATTTGCATACAGTTTAGAGTTCACTTCATTAGTTTTTTTGTATTTTGGTAGGGCCCATGTATATACTAGTATTTTGATTCATTGTATATAATCATGATGTAATTACTAGTTTGTGATGTAAATAAAAATTGTAATTACATATTTTGGATTGTAAATAAAGTTATGAATTTATGCATATGAATTTCTATATGAATGAATGAATGAACTTGGAATGGTATGAGTAGAAATGACATGATATGACATGTAAAGGGATGAAATTATTTTTAACAGGTAACTATTGGAACCCACCAGATGCCAATAAAATAGAGGAGGCTATGCCCGGGTTTCCATAGAAAAAAATTTTTTTTTTCATATGTTTTCTATAAAGTTTAAAATTAACAATGGACATGAGAGGATAAGATAGGATACTCCGGCACCGAATGTGGCATTCCTCGCTCGGCTACACTGTTGACGGGTGAGGGGCGTCACATTATATTTTTTAATTGAAATTTTATCCTAAAAAATATTTTTATTAATTAAAATTTACATAATTATCTTTTGAGTCAAGTCCAATAAATCTATATATCTAAATATAAAATATAAAATCAATTCATACATTTTTACAAAGTTTTACACCACAATTTAAAGTAATTTTAAAAATAATATATAATTGGAAAGAATGTATCCCACATGAATTGTAGCATCTATTAAATAAAATGTGTATTTTATATATAATTTACTCTAATTAATATGTGTATTTTATTTAATGGATGCTATAATTTAGGGTTTAAACATAAATTTTTTTGCTCTGAATTTTTACTAAAATTTTGAAAATTCCATTAATGAGTTAAAATTTAAATTGAAGAGAAATAAAAAAAAAACTCAATGCAATAATATGCATAGTTTTACATTTCTAATATTCTCTTCACAAGGCAAAAAAAGAAAAGAAAAAATTTAGTTAAAATTTTTTTTGTTTAAACCCAATTTATCATAAATTATAGTATCTATTAAATAAAATATATATGTTAATTAAATTAAACTATATGTAAAATACATATTTTATTTAATGAATGCTACAATTCATATAAGATACATTCTTTTCAAAGTTGTTTTGTACAAAGGAATGACCTTATTTTATATTTTATATTTGGATACATAGATTTGTTTGACTTAATTCAAAAGATAATTATATTAATTTCAATTAATAAAAATATTTTTTAATATAAAATTTCAATTAAAAATAAATATAAAATATATTTTCTTTTAAAATGTAAAGTTTAATCTATAGACTAAAAATGCCAAACGTTTTCGTTAAATCATGATTATATCCAAAATTTTTATTTGTAATCAAATAAAATTTCAAGTACTATATCGTAATTTATCATTAACTTTTTAAATTCAATTTCACCTTTTTGATACAATAATTGTGATAAATCTTAAAGATTTAGTTAGCTTACACACATATTAAAGTTATTGATATAAATGTAAATTGACTATTTTTTGTACAATTGGCCTTAAAACAACTAGCCTTATCCCATTCTGAGATGAGCCACCCTAATTTTATGATTCATAAGCCAACAGAATAACTAATTAGGGCAATCCTTCAAACTGAAAACACTCAAATTCCTATCCATAACAAAGTGCGCTGGTTGGTCTGCTAAAGAATTTGCATCATGAAAAATACAATTCACATCCACAACCCAATTTTGCCTCAATAAACTCTTTATAGCCACCACTTACACTGTGTTTGGATTGAGTGTAGCATGGTTTATGAATGTATCATATCATACTATACTATATTGATTGTATTATTTTTATTGTTAACACATTTAGAAAAATAGTATGATATATAATGGCTTAATAACCTTTTCTTATTTGATTAGATGGTATGATATGGTATAATAAATATAAAGATTATTAAAATACCCTTATTGCTGTTTTAAATATATAAAGAGTTCTTTTAATCCTTGCTTGCACTGTTTGAAAAACAATGAACTTTTCACAGAACCAAAGAGTTTAATGTTTATTACCCAAGTAACAAAATAGATGAAATAACCTAGGTATATAAAATAAAATCACTCACCAACAAATAAGAAAATATATTCTAGAGCCAGGCAATAAAAGAATTGGAAAACCAAACCCAATATAAAAAAAAAAGATAATTACTAATAAAAACTCACACTTGTAATGAGTTTGGACTATACCTGCACCCAAAATTGGCGGTTAGAGCAAGAGTAGAGAGGGATATTAAAGCGTAATTGTAGACTTACCAAAACTTGAGAAGGGGCTAAGGACCTGTGATGTTAGAGACGATGGAGGATTGACATATGTAAGAGACTAAAGGGTTTTTATAGAAGGAAGAGATTGAATATGAGTGATGAAGAACGTTTATAAATAAAAAGAATAGGATATAATTGGAATTTTGCAAATGGTGTAAGTATAAAATTAAAATGCAAAAATTTTAAACCATCTAAAACCACCAAATTGGTGGTTTGAAAATATGTGGTAAAATCATGGTTAAGGAACTATCACTTTACAATCCAAAACCACCATTCTCTAGAAACAATATTCACAAACAAGTAGCATTACCATACCATACATTATGAAACCATGGGAAACCATCATCCAAACAAGGGGTAACCATCTGCCCCTTCCAATAGTCATCTTACCAGCTCGCACCGCATCCACCACATTCCTATTATCACATTCTAGAATAATTCTCCTATACCTCAACTTTTGAGCCATCTAGAGCCCCTCATAGTATTGAATAATATGCACTGTAACACCCTCCATGTAGCAATTCCGTACATTCTGCTATTCCGATGACCAGTGTCAGTTCGGATAGTTAAAACATCCGGAAAGATATTTAAACTAAAATGAGGAACCATAATTAACTCAAATATTAATAAGAAAATTTTAGAAAAAAATTTAGAAATAAAACAAAACCAAGTTAAATGAGCCGGTGCCCAAGCGATGGGTAACCTAGTAGGAAGTTGGGTTCTCATAACTAGGAGCCCTAGACGTGGGGGAAAATTCATAAAATAATTTTTGGGACTCCAGAGAAGGGTCATTGAGGTTTCTATAGCATTAGAATGCCAAGAAAATGCTTAGAAAAAATTTTCAATCGGTATAGACAATTTTAGTCTGTTAAGCCAAACGGAGGGCATTTTGGTCATTTCGTCTTTTGAGATAATTTTTGGCCGACTTGTCCAGTTTAGTAAATAATTATTATGACACAAAATGTGAATAAATATTGCTAAAAATTAAATTGAAAATGAGTAGAGAAGAAAAGGAAAGAAAATGAGATTAAATGACAATTTTGACATCACATGATGTCATCAATCCTTTCCCCACCAATCACAATTAAGCTATCCTATTAAAAAGGAATAATTGAGACAAAAATAAATAAAAGCAATCAGATTCATCTCCTTCTCCATTTCCAGCCATTTCCTCTTCCATACCCAAACCACCATTGAAAGCTTATCAAAGCTTCAATTCCCACCTTAAAACACCTCAAAACCCTAACTTGCCTTCATTAAAAATTATCCCTACCACTTGAGCAAGCTTTGGGCAACAATTTGAAAGGAAGAAAGTGAAGTTTTTAAGCCTTGGAAAGTGCCTAAGTCAAGGTTAGTGCCAATTTATTCTAAAGATTTTGTGTATGGCTGCCATTGAACATGATATTGGTGTTGTAAACTATGGATTGTATGTGTATGAAAATTTTAGTTGTTAGAGTTAGGGTTTGAGGCATAAAACCTAAATTTTGTTCATGTGTTGGTGAATGAAAGTTTAAATGGTCAATTAGTGACCATTTGGCTGTGAATGATGAGGAAATGAAGAGAGTTGTGGCTTGGTATTTGAGATTGGTAAGCTGCCTTGGCTGACCTGCAGGACTGACCATGAGTCCAGCAGGTTTGGACAGCCATAAATGGAGTTGTAAAGGTTTAATTGGTACAAGGCTGATTGGGCATGAAACTAGACACATAATGGCATAACTTTGGTGAAGAAACTATGCCCATAAAACCAAAGTAAGTTGACCTAAAGATTGCCCTAATCCGGGTGACCTGCATTCTGCCTGGGCAAAATGACCAAATAAATATTATTTAGTCATTTGGCCATAACACAGTGTAGAAAGGTCCAATTGATCTGAAATTTTACCAGAAATAAGCTGAGATATAGACCTACAACTTTCAAGAAGAAACCTAACCCAAATTATGATCATAACATATTTAAAAAGTGACCTGCAGTTACTGCTCAAAATACTGCAGATTTGGTTAGTCCAGAAAATTTGGAAAATTTATAATCCGGCTAGTTGTGGTTTTTGGGTCATAACTTGAGTTGCAAAACTCCAAATGGAGTGATTTGAAAAAAGAAATATAACTAGACAAAAAAAAGAACAACTTTCATGTTGATCACTTTGCCAAATTCCCACTGCAAAAATGACTAATGGAACAGTAAACACAAAGCTTGAAATCTGAAAATTTTGAACAATTAACATTAAGCTTAGAAATGGTATTGGCAACCAATACCAACAATTTTAGAATGCAAAATGTGGTATGTTGGGAGTATTAAAACCAATGTACATATTGTCTATACAAAAGTCAACATTTTAGTTGACTAATGAAATGAATAGTAACCCCTAAACTTAAATTTCAAGAATTGTAAAGTTTAAAAGTGTAACATGCCCTAATACACCTAGCAAGATTGGTTTGGATAGGTTGGCATGCCAATAGGGTTCAGTTAGCAGTACTGCACATGGCATTATGCTATTCTGTGATTTTATGGCTTTTAGCCATTCTGACATTTTGTTGATACTTGGCCTTGTGCCTAATGTTATTACAGCTTATTAGCTATTTTGTTGCACACCGGGAGATGCATATGTGACCAATGGTGTGACGGCCCAAGGTACTAGATACCCAGTGCCAGTTTACCCGTTTATCCAGTCTTGTCATCCAGTATAGGTTACTTGGGCAACTAGAAATGAAAGTGGATAAATTTAATGAAATTATGAATATAACAAATATAAAATAAATTAGATTACCAATAATGATCGAAAAATTGTTTGTATAAGACATTAGAACATACATTGCATATTTATTTTTTATTACTTTTTTTTATTTTATTATTGGCACCACTAAGCATTATTGCTTAGCGCGTCGCTTTTTGACACGCATAGGTTCTGGAGAGACAGACAGTGAGCCCAGCAGACCACAGACTGTGTGAGTTCACAGATCTGCCTAGCGTCAAAGTCACCTCTCATCTACAGTGCATCAGTGGTAGGACCTTTAGGTCCCTTTTGAAATTATGTTTTTGCATTTTGTATTAGGTAATAGTTTGTGATTTGTAAATTATGAACTCATGTAAATAGTAAATTTATGTAATCATATGTTGATGTACATATTTTGAAGAATTTTGTTAATTAATATAATTTGAGAATATCTTCATGAAATTTTAGTTGATTTTGAATTTAAATGAAATTATGGATTAATGTTAAGAACTTGAAATAATTGCTAATGTTGAGACCATGTTGATGGTTATTGGAGTTTGAGAATGATTAGATATGATTATTGGAAGTGTTTTTCACAGGTTCCAAAGAACTATTTTCTCCATTTTTAGCCGGTACTCTGCCGGATTTTCTATAAAATTTTCGAACCTCAAATAAATTATAATTTCAATAAATAACTTAAATGAATTATATTTCATAAATTGTACTTCATAACTATGAAAAAAATAAATTAGGAAGAGTAAAAAAAACTGATTGAATTAAAATAGGGTGTTCCGGTGCACTGCGTGGCATATCTTGCTTGGCTACATTGTAGACGGGTAAGGGGTGTCAGATTTAGTGGTATCAGAGCACAGTTTAGGCATTTCTGGGCCTAGATCGAGTCCATACCATGCATTGCATTTGTAAGAGTCGAGGTGACACTAATACAAATCTGTTTGTCTTTGTTATTTTGAATAGGATATGGACCCTACATCACAGAGGACAGTTGAGGAGCAAGTGGAGAGTCATGCTCCACCTGCAGATGGCGAGGCGGGGTTAGGGAGAACACGCTCCACCGGCACCAAAGAAAGCTCTTTCGGCCTCCACAGGCTATGTTTCAGCAAATGGCCAAATTCTTCAGACAAATGGCTGGGGTAATGCCACCACCACCACCACCACCACCTCCACAACAGAAATCACATATGGAAAGGTTAAGAAAATTTGGAGCAGTGGACTTCTTTGGCAAGAGAGAAGATGATTTTGTTGCAGCCGAAAACTGGTTGAACAGAACAAGAAGGGTTTTAAAACAACTTCACTGTGCTCCAAAGCAAAACCTAAAAGCTGTTATATCTCTGTTGCAAGATGATGCATATGAATGGTGGGATACGGTGTCCAGTGAAGTACAGCCAGAAGTAATAACTTGGGCCTTCTTCCTCTCAGAATTCAAGAAGAAATATGTGGGTAGTGTATACCTGGAAGAGAGAAGAAGAGAGTTTATTAATTTGAGGCAGAGACAGCTGATAGTGGCAGAGTATGAAAAGGAATTTGTCAGACTAAGTCATTATGGAAGAGAGATAGTCCCTAATGAAGCCAAGAGGTGTAAAAGATTTGAAGAGGGATTAAATGACAACATAAAGATCATGATTACTGCCTTGGGAAACACAGACTTCACCAAGTTAGTGGAAGTTGCAATAAAAGTTGAAAAGGTTAGAATAAGTGAGCAGACCAGAAGAGAGAGACAGTAGAAGAAGGGCCCGGGTGAGTCTAGCTCATCTCCTATACCAGGAAAGAAGTTCAAAGGTCCACCTGTACAGAGTTCAGGTCAACCTCAAGGTCAGGGTCAGTCTCAGGGTCCCAGGCCACAGTTCACCCCTAGGAGAGGTCAGTCCACACCATCTGTGGGCAGCTCTCTAGGGACGGGGCTCAGGGGACCAGCCCCAGCATCTTCTGCATGTCCACATTGCCTGAAGTGGCATAAGGGGGAGTGTTGGGGAGTGACTGGTGCCTGCTTAAGGTGTGGGTTGACAGAGCATCAGCTGAGGAACTGTCCACGTAGAACTACTACAGCTGCTCCAACACAAGCAGACAGACCTGCTCTTACACCACAAAGGGGTAGGAAATATGGCAAATATGAGGTAGTGGGACCATCACAGAGGCCTGCATCTGAGCCAGCAGAGAGGCCTGAGGGCAGACCACCTGCCAGAGCCTATGCCATGAGAGCTCAGGAGGAGCAAGATGCCCCGGACATCATCAGGGGTACGTTCTCCCTCTACAATACATCTGTGCATGCATTGGTGGATCCAAGATCCACTCATTCATGCTTCTGCATCAACCTACCCGTAGAAAGGGGGATATTAGTAGGGGAGAGTGACTAAGACATTCTGGTCACTAATCCATTGGGCCACAGTATAGTAGTGAACAAAGTATACAAGGGTTGCCTGTTAAGGATTCAGGGGTATGAATTCTTGGCAGACCTGATTGAGTTGCCTTTCCATGAGTTTGATGTGATTTTGGGAATGGACTGGTTGTCACGTCATCAAGCAATGGTTGATTGTAAGTTGAAGAGGATCTTATTGAAAACTCCTAAGGGTAATGAGATCACAGTTGTGGGGGAAAGGACAGATTTCTTGCCCAATGTCATTTCAGCCACAGTTGCAAGAAAACTGATGAGAAAAGGCTGTGAAGCCTACCTATCACATGTGGTGGATACTAGGCAGGCTAAGCCAGATCTGTGTGACATACCCACAGTAAAAGACTTCCTAGATGTGTTCCCTGAAGAATTGTCTGGTTTGCCACTAGAAAGGGAAGTTGAATTTGCTATTGAGATACTACCGGGTACAATACCAATCTCTATTGCTCCTTATAGGATGGCACTCACAGAATTGAAAGAACTGAAAATCTAGTTACAAGAGTTACTGGATAAGGGGTTCATACGCCCCAGTGTGTTACCATGGGGAGCTCCAGTGCTGTTTGTAAAGAAGAAGGATGGAACTTTGAGGTTATGCATCGATTACCGGTAGTTGAATAAAGTAACTGTGAAGAATAAATATCCATTGCCTAGAATTGATGATTTGTTTGATTAGTTGAAGGGAGCAGGAGTATTTTCCAAAATTGATCTCAGATCAGGGTATCATCAGTTGAGAATGAAGGATGCAGATGTGCCAAAGACTGCATTCAGGACTCGGTATAGGCATTATGAGTTTCTTGTGATGCCCTTTGGCCTAACAAATACACCAGCAGCATTCATGGACCTTATGAACCATATCTTTCATCCATACTTAGATTAGTTCGTAGTGATCTTTATTGATGATATTTTGGTGTATTCCAAGACCAGTGAAGAACATGATGAGCATTTGAGGATTGTTTTGCAAACCTTGAGAGAAAAGAAGCTGTATGCTAAGTTGTCCAAGTGTGACTTTTGGTTGAATGAGATTGCATTCCTTGGACACATAGTGTCAGCTGATGGGATTAGGGTGGATCCCAAGAAAATAGAAGCGGTGATGGAATGGAAGCCTCCCAAAAATACAACTGAGGTCAAAAGTTTATTGGGGCTAGCTGGGTATTACAGAAGATTTGTGAAGGGATTTTCATTAATCGCTACTCTAATGACCAAGTTGTTACACAAGAATGTCAGATTTGACTGGAATGACAAGTGTCAGGCTAGTTTTGAGAAGTTGAAGGCTATGTTGACAGAGGCACCAGTATTAACACAGCCAGTGTCGGGAAAGGACTTTGTGGTCTACAATGATGCCTCTCATAATGGGTTAGGGTGTGTATTGATGCAAGAGAGGAAGATGGTCGCTTATGTTTCCAGGAAGCTAAGGCCACATGAACAGAATTACCCTACCCATGATCTAAAACTTACAGCAATTATCTTCGCACTGAAGATATGGAGGCACTACTTGTATGGTGAAAAGTGCTACATTTACACAGACCACAAGAGTTTGAAAAACTTGCCAACCCAGAAAGAGCTCAACCTTAGATAGAGGCGATGGATTGAGTTCCTGAAGGACTATGATTATGTAATTGTACCATCCTGGGAAGGCAAATGTAGTTGCAGATGCTTTGAGCAGAAAATCCATCACAGCTTAAAGATCATTGAATGCCCATCTATCCTTGGCTCGAGAGGGAGCTATTTTGGCTGAGTTGCAAGTGAGGCCAAACCTACTACAACAGATTTTAGATGGGCAAAAGGTAGATGAGAAATTAATGACTACTATGAATAAAATCTTAGAGGGGAAAGCAATTGACTATGAGGTGAAAGTAGATGGGTGTCTGTACTACAAAAGAAGAGTATGTGTACCAGATGATGGGGAATTGAAAGCCAGTATTCTGAAAGAGGCACACACCAGTGTTTATGCTATGCACCCAGGAAGTACAAAAATATACCATGATCTGAAGCTTTATTATTGGTGGCTTGGTATGAAGAAGGACATAACTGACTATGTGACTAAATGCTTGACATATCAGCAAGTCAAGGTAGAACATCAAGTTCCATCGGGTTTGCTACAGCCTATACGCATACCTGAATGGAAATGGGATCAGGTCACCATGGATTTTGTAAGTGGTCTACCTCTCACCCAGAAGAAGCATGATGCAGTATGGGTAATAGTAGATAGATTGACGAAGTTAGCACACTTTCTGCCAGTTAGGACTGACTACTCACTAGAGAAGTTAGCAGAATTATATATCAGTGAGATAGTTAGACTGTATGGAATTCCACTTTCCATCATATCTGATCGAGACCCAAGGTTTACATCGAGATTTTGGAAGAAGTTGCATGAGTCCTTAGATACACAACTCCACTTCAACACAGCTTTCCATCCTCAGACGGATGGGCAATCAGAAAGAGTAATCCAGGTAAACAATTAAAACCAATTGAACTAATACACATATTGAACTGAAATGGTAATAATAATGTGAAATATATGTCAGGTCCTTGAGGATATGCTGAGGAGTTGTGTCATTGAATTTGAGGGAAGTTGGGATAGATACCTCCCACTGACAGAATTTGCATACAACAACAGCTACCAAGCTAGCATCCAAATGGCCCCGTATGAAGCACTGTATGGGAGGAAATGTAGAACTCCAGTGTGCTGGACTGAATTGGGCGAAGATAAATTGGTAGGGCCAGACCTGGTGAAACAGACTGAGGAGAAGATAAAACTAATCAAAGCCAATCTGAAGGTTTCCTCAGACAGACAAAAATCTTATGCTGACCTGAAGAGAAAAGAAATAGAATATGTGGTTGGTGACAAAGTGTTCCTCAAGGTGTCACCGTGGAAGAAGGTACTGAGGTTTGGAAGAAAAGGTAAGTTAAGCCCTAGGTTCATTGGCCCATATGAAGTCATTGAATGTGTGGGTCCAGTGGCCTACAGGCTAGCTTTACCACCAGAGCTGGACAAGATCCATAATGTGTTTCTCGTATCTATGCTAAGAAGATACTGCTCAGATCTTTCACATGTCATCTCCATGGAAGAAATTGAAGTACAACTGGATTTGACATATGAAGAAGAACCCATACGAATCCTGGCTCGGGAAGTGAAAGAGTTGAGAAATAAGCAGATTCCACTGTTGAAAGTGCTTTGGAGACACCACAACACCGAGGAGGCAACTTGGGATAGTGAAGAGACGATGAGGCAACAGTTCCCTCAACTGTTTGTATCAGGTAAATTTCGAGGACGAAATTTAAATTAGAGGGGAAGAGTTGTAACACCCTCCCTGTAGCAACTCCGTGCATTTTACTGTTCCAGTGACCAGTGTCGGTCCGGACAGTTAGAACGTCCGGAAAAATATTTAAACTAAAGTGAGGAACCATAATTAACTCAAATATTAATGAGAATAATTTAGAAAAAAATTAAAAATAAAATACAACCAAGTTAAATGGCCCAAGCGATGGGTAACCTAGTAGGAAGTTGCGATTCTCGTAACTAGGAGCCCTAGACGTGGGGGAAAATTCATAAAATAATTTTTGGGACTCCAGAGAAGGGTCATTGAGGTTTCTATGGATTAGAATGCCAAGAAAATGCTTAGAAAAATTTTTCAATCAATATAGACAATTTTAGTCTGTTAAGCCAAACGGAGGGCATTTTGGTTATTTCATCTTCAGAGATAATTTTTGGCCGACTTGTCCAGTTAAGTAAATAATTATTATAACACAAAATGTGAATAAATATTGCTAATAATTAAATTGAAAATGAGTAGAGAAGAAAAGAAAAGAAAATGAGATTAAATGACAATTTTGACATCACATGATGTCATCAATCCTTTCCCCACCAATCACAACTAAGCTAGCCTATTAAAAAAGGAATAATTGAGACAAAAATAAATGAAAACAATTAGATTCATCTCCTTCCCCATTTCCAGCCGTTTCCTCTTCCACACCCAAACCACCATTGAAAGCTTATCAAAGCTTCAATTCCCACCTTAAACCACCTCAAAACCCTAACTTGCCTTCATTAAAATTATCCCTACCACTTGAGCAAGCTTTGGGTAGCAATTTGAAAGGAATAAAGTGAAGTTTTTAAGCCTTGGAAAGTGCCTAAGTCAAGGTTAGTGCCAATTTATTCTAAAAATTTTGTGTATGGCTGCCATTGAACATGATGTTGGTGTTGTAAACTATGGATTATATGTGTATGAAAATTTTAGCTATTGGAGTTAGGGTTTGAGTCATAAAACTTAAATTTTGTTCATGTGTTGGTGAATGAAAGTTTAAATGGTCAATTAGTGACCATTTGGTTGTGTATGATGAGGAAATGAAGAGAGCTGTGGCTTGGTATTTGAGATTGGTAAGCTGCCTTGGCTGACCTGCAGGACTGACCATGAGTCCAGTAGGTTTGGGAAGCCATAAATGGAGTTGTATAGGTTCAATTGGTACAAGGCCAATTGTGCATGAAACTAGACACATAATGGCACAACTTTGGTGAAGAAACCATGCCCATAAAACCAAAGCAAGTTGACCTAAAGATTACCCTAATCCGGGCGACCTGCATTCTGCCTGGGCAAAATGACTAAATAAACAGTGTTTAGTCATTTGGCCAAAACTCAGTGTAGAAAGGTCCAATTGAACTGAAATTTTACCAGCAACAAGCTGAGATATAGAGCTACAACTTTCAAGAAGAAACATAACTCAAATTATGACCATAACATATTCAAAAAAGACCTGTAGTCACTGCTCAAAATACTATAGATTTGGTTAGTCTACAAAATCTAGAAAATTTGTAATCCGGCCAGTTGTGGTTTTTGAGTCATAACTTAAGCTACAAAACTCCAAATGGAGCGATTAAAAAAATAAAATAAATGTAACTAGATAAAAAAAGGAACAACTTTCATGTTGATCACATTGCCAAATTCCTACTGAAAAAATGACTAATGGAATAGTAAACACAAAGCTTGAAATCTGAAAATTTTGAACAATTAACATTAAGCTTAGAAATGGTATTGGCAACCAATACCAACAATTTTAGAATGCAAAATGTGGTATGTTGGGAGTATTAAAACCAATGTACCTATTATTTATGCAAAATTCAACATTTTAGTTGACTAATGAAATAAATAGTAACCCCTAAACTTAAATTTCAAGAATTGTAAAGTTTAAAAGTGTAACATGCCCTAGTACACCTAGCAAGATTGGTTTGGATAGGTTGGCATGCCAATAGGGTTCAGTTAGCAGTACTGCACATGGCATTATGCTATTCTGTGATTTTATGGCTTTTAGCCATTCTAACATTGTGTTGATACTTGGCCTTGTGCCTAATGTTATTATAGCTTATTAGCTGTTCTGTTGCACACCGGGAGATGCATATGTGACCAATGGTGTGACGGCCCGAGGTACTAGATACCCAGTGCCAGTTTACCCGTTTATCTAGTCCACTCATCCAGTATAGGTTACTTGGGCAACCAGAAATAAAAGTGGATAAATTTAATGAAATTATGAATATAACAAATATAAAATAAATAAGATTACCAATAATGATTGAAAAATTGTCTATATAAGACATCAGGACATACACTGCATTATTGTTGGCACCACTAAGCATTATTGCTTAGCGCGTCGCTTTTTGCCACACGTAGGTTCTGGAGAGACAGACAGAGAGCCCAGCAGACCACATACTGGGTGAGGTCACATATCTGCCTAGTGTCAGAGTCACCTCTCATCTACAGTGCATCAGTGGTAGGACCTTTAAGTCCCTTTTGAAATTATGTTTTTGCATTTTGTATTAAGTAATAGTTTGTGATTTGTAAATTATGAACTCATGTAAATAGTAAATTTATGTAATCATATGTTGATGTACATATTTTGAAGAATTTTGTTAATTAATATAATTTGAGAATATCTTCATGAAATTTTAGTTGATTTTGAATTTGAATGAAATTGTGGATTAATGTTGACAACTTGAAATAATTGCTAATGTTGAGACCATGTTGATGGTTATTGGAGTTTGAGAATGATTGGATATGATTATTGGAAGTGTTTTTCATAGGTTCCAAAGAACTATTTTCTCCATTTTTAGCCGGAACTCTGCCGGATTTTCTATAAAATTTTTGGAACCTCAAATAAATTATAATTTCAATAAACGACTTAAATGAATTATATTTCATAAATTGTACTTCATAACTATGAAAAAAATAAATTAGGAAGAGTAAAAAAAAAATGATTGAATTAAAATAGGGTGTTCCGGTACATTGCATGGCATATCTTGCTCGGCTACACTGTAGACGGGTAAGGGGTGTCACATGCACTCATGAACTATTTTGTATTAGTTTGGACAACACATGTATAGCATGTACATATGAGGTTTGTTATGATAAGATACACATGATAAGCATATGATGAGCCTTAGCTAATATACAAGATAAATACAAGATATTTATCCCTATCACATACAACGCCCTTAATTCAGCTCCCTCCACTGACCATACACCAAAGTTAGTAGTAAACCCCGATATCCAATCTCCCTTAAAACTTCTTATATAGCCCTCTCTATAAGAAAAGCCATTCTGTAAATTGTAAGCCCCATAAACATTAAGTTTCATCCATCCACTAGGAGGAAGAATCCATCTAAACTAATTCACAATATTTTTCTTAACCCTTCCTCCTTGCTCATTATGCACAGCTCTAGCTAAGTGAAAAACATTAACTTGAGATAGAGCAAACTGAAAAGTGTTTCCAACTCTGCTTTATTATTAAAATACACTTCATTTCTTTATTTCCATAATAACCAACAGTCCTATAAAGTAGAGCCCAACTAATTTCACCATTAAACTTAACTTTACTACTAAGATTAGCTAAAAGCCAGTGTCCAAGAGTCAATTCAAGGGAAAAAAAGGTCAAAGTTGTAAGCAAAGGAAAGTTTTTCTATTGTCAAAGGGTTAGGCACCAGAAAAAGAATTGCTCAAAGTACTTAGAGTATAGGAAGTATAAGAATGATAAACCTTGTGAAGGTATATCTTTATTTTATTTTCTAAATATTCTAAAGTACTTATAGCTCATTATATTACTGGAACCAATTCTCATAAATGTTATGATATGCATGAACTAGCAAAGGATAAAGCTTAGTAAGGATATGAACATAAACAACACGGAGCAAAAGTTGCTACCAAGTCCATAGTGTTTTATCTTTGTATATTTATTTTGGACAATGTTTGTATGTACCTAATGTTTCAAGACATCATTTCTATATCAAGTTTGACCTGTAATAGACATGAATGAGATTTATGGATGATGTTTACATTTTATTTATGAAATGAAATGTTGAGCAATTATCTTTATTATGTTGATAATATTAACAAAACAATTCCAAGCAATTAAATTGAGATTTATATCATCGAAATCAAATCTAATCTAAAATGAATTTGGCTTTTACGATTAAGTCCAATTATAGAGGGTAGGATCTCTAAGTTAGTGAAATGGGGACTAGGTTCTTATTAATCTAACTAGTGAATCTTATTCTCAAGACAAGGTGACAATTAAAGAGCTGAAGGAATTTTAGAGCCAATGCATGGAGATGTATGTGGTCCATAAGGAAATAGTTAAAAAAAGGTTTTTCTCAATACTTTAGAGATGTTTACATTTGAGAAATGAAAAATTGAAATCTTTGAATAGTTCAAAGAATTCAGACCTAAAGTAGAGAAATATATGGAAAGAGTATTAAGGTCCTTAATCTGATCAAAGGCCAAGTATACTTAAGTACTAAATTCGATGAGTTCCTACAAGAACAAAATATTATATCTCAATTTAATTATCTTAGAATTTCATAGTTGTATGAAATATCTAAAAGAGAAAAATTGCACTATGTATAACATAATACAAAATATAGTGAACTACAAGAAATTGCTAACCTTATTATAAGGATTACTATTATTAATAGCTTAAATCTTCAATGTAGATTATGATCTCTATCAATTTCCACCACATTGTTAGTAGTATATTCTAGAGCATATCATTTAGTATGTATCTTGTACATATTTTATTAATAAAAGGCAATTTCACTTTTCTGTTTATATAATGTATTTATGTGTAATAGAAAAGGTCCATGGATATTTTGTTAGAAATTATATTCTTAAGTTGTTAAGAATATGAGTAACAATATTTCTAGCACAAAGTATCATAAATTGGTTCACAATCGAGGATACTTCACACAGGACATAACTTATCCAGAAAGATTGTATTCATGTTTATTCCCAAGGTATTTGTATGAGATATAAATAAGATGGAATGGTGAGTCTCATGCCATATAACAAACATGATAGGCACTTATACATGATAAGTAGGTCGAACCATTGATGCATATGACAAGCACATGGAGTTTACTCTTGTCAATGCATTGTCATAGATCATATCAGTGCATATAATCTTTAGACCAGAGTGGCAGTATGAGTAACAATATTTCTAGCACAAAGTATCATAAATTGGTTCACAATCGAGGATACTTCACACAGGACATGACTTATCCAGAAAGATTGTATTCATGTTTGTTCCCAAGGTATTTATATGAGATATAAATAAGATGGAATGGTGAGTCTCAGGCCATTTAACAAACATGATAGGCACTTATACATGATAAGTAGGCCAAACCAGTGACGAATATGACAAACACATGGAGTTTACTCTTGTCAATGCATTGTCATATATCATATCAGTGCATATAATCTTTAGACCTGAGATAACACAGTTATCTTGTATATAGGTGGTTTGAGTTTGATAATGCTTTCATACTTGTACAGTGTATGGGTATATGGGCATGTGCTAGCTCCTACTAGTTATATATGGAGAAAGGTGTTGATCAAGATGGAATCTGTTACCCTAAGTAAATAGGGATAAAATCCTATGTTCATTTAATTGTTCTTGATGTTTCAAGTCCTAGCTAGGATAGACAGATTTGGCCAGAAAAGAGTTTCTGACAAGAAAATCTAATTAATCAAGAACTAGAATTAGAAGAGAACATAATGTTCATAGCAAATGGGATTTGACATTAACCATGACTCCAGCTTGAATTGGAATTTTGTAACAGAGAGATTCTAGTGCATGGTAACATATAATTATAGGTTCATTTAAGTTATTCCTTATTACTGATTGGGTGGCCATGGCATGCTATGCTAGGTGTCAACCATGGTATATGAGATGCCTAAAATGATTTAGAGAAATCATTCATGGTAAGAAAGAGTTCTGATGATATTAAGAGTTAATATCATATCTCATTGCCAATTAGTGATGAGCCTAGCGAGTCACACACATACACAAGTTGATAACCAAGTTAAATATGATTTAATTGATTAATTAAAGAGTTTAATTGATCAATTAAATAGGTTTGGTTTACAAGAAGATTGCAAAGTCCCTAGCATGGCTTGAAACTAAATCTAGGTTATTGGATGTATAGTATAAGTTAAATTTATATTTAAAGTATTTAAATATGAATTTAATTGTGAGAAATTAATTAATGGAGATTAATTAATTGATTTATATTTGATATAAATTGATTAGAAGAGGAGAAATAATGATTTTGGGTGAGAACTCAAAATTACAACATAAGAGTAATTTGGTCATTTCACATGGCGACATGTGGCACCATGAGATGGTGACACATGGCACCATATACTCTTGCCATTTGTCTTCCTATCATGTAAGATGATCAAAGTCAAGATTAAGTCTAGCTTTGACACTTGGCTTAATGTGATTAAGTCAATTAAAAATAAGATTCAATGTGGTGGTGACATGTGGTATAGGGTTTAAGTGACTTAATGACCTAATTATAAAAGGGAAAAGAAAGAAGAATAAAACATAACATTCTCTCTTCCTCAAAGGTGGCAGCACACTTTTCTCTCCTTCTCCTTTACTTGCTTTCTCATCAATTCAAAGAGAATCACTCCATTCCCTTTGAATTAAAATTGCTAGAAATTGTTTCTAGTGTCCTATACACACATACAACCTCCCTAAAGGCAAAAACCCAAATTATAATTGGTTGGCAAGGCTTGAGAAGCTGATTTAGGGGTTGCCCATTGGTGATCTTAGTGTGGACAAGCTAGAGGGACAACACTTGGGGTCCTAGGTGCTTCCTAAAGGTGCCAATTGCATCCATAGTGCATCAAAGAGGTTAGTGCCCAAACTTTTCTTTTAAACTAGGGTTTAAATGAATTAATTTGTTAATTTACAATCTTGAATGGCAAACATAGATCCTAATACATATTAAAAGTGTTTTAATATGCAATTGAGCATTGAAATTAATTAGGCACATAAGAGATGTGGCATGATGCATAAAATCCTAGAAGAAAATTTTTGAAATTCAATGCTCCAATGAAGTAATCAACATGCTTTCGCTCCTTCAATTGGTATCCGAGCCACTATATTTGCCATTACGATTGAATATGAGATTTAATTGTGTGATTTGATCAAATTATGAATGATTCAAAGCTGTTTGGATTCATCATGGTGGCGGCATCAATGAGATTGTGCTCATATGTGTGGCGGCATGTTAGAGTACCCAAGGGTGCGCATGGTTATGGCCTAATTATACAATTATTGTATAGTTTAAGGTCTATAATTAGGCCCATACTTAATTAAATTATTTAATTAGGAATTTAAATCACACAATTAATTTGTGACAATTATTTTCATAGAGTTAAATTTGGAAAAAAGTGTAGCACCCCTCACTCGACTACAGTATAGCCGAGCAAGGCGTGCTACAATCGGTGCCGAAGCACCCTAACTTATCTTACTTTTTTTTTTATAAATAATTTTCAATTATTTTTCGAGGGAGAAACCAGCGGAGTTTCCCCTATTTTATTATCGTTTGGCGTATTTCAATATTCACCTGTTTGAAATTCAATAATATTTCCAAAATAAAATCTTATCCATGCTAATCATAATTATCTCATCAATCATTCTCATAATTTTCTCATAATTCAAATCTCATCCATACATTTCAATTGCATAATCATTTCCATACATTTCCATTCATACTCAATTCATATGTAAACATTCTCAAATTACATAAGCAAAATTTTCAAATTTCCTTAATTTACATAATTTACAAAATAATTACAAAATTTCATAATTTACATAAGATATAAATTAATTACATATGAAAAAGCTAATTAATTAATTTACATCGCATTCCTATTAATTACCTGTTCATAATCTACGTTATAATACAATATCTAGCATTTTAAACAAAATACAAAATATGATCTATATGGGCCCTATCTACATGCATTGCTGAGGAGGTGACAAGCTTTGAATACTTCAAACACTTCTGCAGATCAGAACTCCCAAAATTCCCAGTCAAACATCCATTGGGTTCTAGCTTCAGTACCTGCGTGAAGGAAACAATTCCATCGCGCTAAGCATTGCTGCTTAGTGGTGCAATAATATAACAAGGAAATAATATACAAATAAAGATAGAAATAAAACATAATTTAAATAATTAAGATTTATTTATACTTCACATGCGATTCTAAAAAATTTAATATGTTTTATCGTAATTTAGTCTTCTTTGGAAGTGTTTATTTCGCCAATGTATAGTAATAATGTACAAAGAAAAATGATATAAAAATGATAAATTTATGCTTATATTATCATGTAAGTCACATTTGCAATATTTATGTATGTTATAATTTTCTTTGCTAATCTTTTAGCATTTTCTCAATACTTTCTAGGTTGTCTCAGATTGTTTCGTAATAAGTAAATTTTGATACCGGTCTAGTTCATTTCGATTCTTTCTAATAAATAACTATTCTAATTTATTTTAGGTCATCTTACTCATTTATTTAATTTCTAATTTTTTTTATTACTAATATTCTTAACTTATTTCAATAAATTTCACTACCCAAGTAACCTATGACAGGCTGGCTAAACTGGATAACGGGTCGTTGGCACTGGACACCGCGGTGCCTCGGGCCGTCATACCATGGGACGCAGAACGTCAACCACGTATGTAGTCAGTATGGCTAAAAAGCCATGATATCACATAATCGGGCATAAAAGCCATGAATACGGGCATAAAAGCCATGAATACGGGCATAAAGCCATGAATACAGGCATAAAGCCTTTCGCAGTACTGCTAAAACAATACCCTATTGGCATGCCAAACTATCCAATCTGACACACATGTCTAGGCAATACAAGGGCACATAATATCATTAAATATTAATATATTGTGTTTTATGACTTCATTATTTCATGATAAATTTCAATTATAATTCATACATTCATTTGATCATTTATATGATCACAATTCACATCAATTATCCTTTTATACCATTGTACTCAAAATACTTCTCCTCTCTACAATAATGAGAACTAATGTCTCATTCATACATTAATATGGTTCATTTATTCATTCATTATGTTATTCATATTGATCACAATTCTAAACAATGGTTCACACGTACCATTGTATTCAGAACATTTTCCCTTTTCTCATTTATACATTCAAGAATCTACTTATGTAATTACAAATTTTATATTTCAAGTTGAGTTATTAATATTTTATGAATTTCATTTGTGATGGGCATATAAGCCCTAACTATCTATTCATATCAATTAGGTGACTTATTTTTCATGTTTCAAGTAATCCATAAATATTTCATGGATTTCAAATTTATGGCCTTAATTTCTTTTTAACAATTTTGACTAGGATGCATAGTCCACATTTGTCATACAATTCTAAGCATTTAAGCTTAGAATTGGTTCTAGGTCTTCATCTTAATTTACTAATCATTTTGATTACTATTCACCTTACTAGTCAACCAAAATGTTGACTTTTTCATACTTAGTGGATATATTAATTCTAATTACACCAAGATCCCACATTTTGAGTTTTACATTTGCTAGTATTAATTGCCAATTGCAATTTAAAGTCCCCTAAATGCATTTCTAATTTCACATTTGAATTTCAAGTTTTGGTGTCACTATTCACCTCATTGGTCAACAAAAATATTGACTTTTGGATAGAAATTAGGTACATTGGTTTTGACACTCCAAACATACCACATTTTGCATTTAAAACTTGTTGGAAGTGATCACCATTACCATTTCTAAGCCTAACACTAAGTGGCAGAATTTTTAGTTTTTATACCATAAGTTTACTGTTCTATTAGGGACTGTTACAGTGGAAATTTGAGGAAATGGTAAACATAAAAGTTGTTCCTTATTTTGTCTAGTTGAATTTCCTTTTTTGAATCACTCCATTTGGAGTTTTGCAGCTCCAGATATGGTCCAAAAACCACAGCTGACCGGATTTCAATTCTGCAGAATTTACCAAATCTACAGTACCATAAACAGTGACTGTGACTGCCATTTCGATTAAGTTCTGGTCATAATTTGTGGTAGGTTTCTTCATGAAAGTTGTTTGTCTATGTCTTAAATTGTTGCTGTAAAAATTTCAGGTCAATTGACCATTTCTACAGTGAGTTATGGCCAAATGAACAGTTACTGTTCATTTGGTCATTCTGCAAAATCAGTTTGCAGGGTATTCGGATTGGGGCCAACTTTTGGTCCTCTTGCTTTGGTCTTTTGGGCATGGTTTCTTCAGCAAAAATGTGCAATTATAAGCCTATTTTCATGTCCAATTGGCCAAACACCAATTGGACCTACACAGCCAAAGTTATGGCTATCTAAGTGGGCTGGAATCACAGCCTCATTGCTGCTGTCTCTAGGCAGCCTGCACATTTCACTTTGCCATGTATTAGCTCACTTCAAATTATGATTAACTTGCCTCAAATGGTCACTAATTGACCATTAAAATTTTGATTCACCATTACCTAAACAAGGTCTAAGTTTCTCTCCAAAACCCTAACCCTAATTGACCAAGCCTCCAATTTATGCATCCCACTCCTAATTTGCTATACTAATCATATAATTTATAAGAGGGGCAGCAATATGTCACTTTAAACCAAAGATTTCTCCTAACCCTAACTCATGTCAAGGCTTCCAAAACTTCATGGAATATAACCATGCTTCATTAATTCAAATTTTGTCAAATTTTTAACTTAACTTAGCTCAAATTCATGATTAGAAAGATATAAAAGCAAAGGTTATGGCACTAACCTCTTTGGTGATTTTCTAAGCTTGTTCACACCTCACTTTCTTCCACTTTCTCTTCTTCTAATTGCTGCCCAAGTCTTGCTCTAGTGGTAAGGGAAATTTTTAGTGAAGGGAGGACAAGGTTTTGAGGTGGTTTGAAGTGGGAAATGAAGCTTAAGGGAGCTTTAATGGTGGAACCTCTTCTCTCTCTCTCTCTCTCAACGTTTTTTAGGCTGCCCAAAGGTTGAAGATGCAGATTGTTTTTTCAAATTTTTGGTCACTTTTATCTCTTTTAATGAGTTTAACAAATTGTGATTGGTGGATAGGTTTTTAATGACATTATATGATGTCATTATTAGGTATTTTCTTTTATTTTCTTTTCTTTTCATCTCTACTCATTTTCAATTTAATTTTTAGTAATGTTTATTCACATTTTGTGTCATAATAATTATTTACTTAACTGGACAATTCGACCAAAAATCGTCTCTGAAGGCGAAATGACCAAAATGCCCTCCGTTTGGCTTAACGGGTCAAAATTGTCTGTACCGATTGAAAAATTTTTCTAAATATTTTCTTGGCATTCTAATGCCATAGGAACCTCAATGACCCTTCTCTGGAGTCCCAAAAATTATTTTATGAATTTTTCCCCAGGTCTAGGGCTCCTCGTTGCGAGAACCGCAACTTCCCTCTGGTTACCCATCGCTTGGGCACCGGCTCGTTTAACTTTGTTGTATTTTATTTCTAAAATTTTTCCTAAATTTTTTCTTATTAATATTTGAGTTAATTATGGTTTCTGACTTTAGTTTAAATATTTTTCCGGACGTTCTAGCTGTCCGGACCGACACCGGTCACTGGAACAGTAGAATGTACGGAGTTGCTACAGTGAGGGTGTTACAAAAAGTTTCTAAATTTAATTTGTTTGAATGAGATTCAAATCTGAATTTTTTGGTTGAATATGTGATATTCAATTTAACTTTTTAGTATGTATATTTTATTTAATTGTTAAATTTTAATATGCATGATGATGATCATGGACAACAAAAGACCAATATGATTGGATTTATTTCTTTTATTTTTTTTGGATTGTAAAATAATTAATTTTATTTTAGTGGCATGTATTATAAGCGTTGTAATAATTTGGGTTGTAATTTCATTTATTTGAGGATTTTAAAGTCTATATTCTTGTAAATTCGCCTTGGTATACCAAGGATTACAATGTAATTGGATTGCAATAAGATCAAGGAGGTCAAGAGCATTGATGGGACCAGTGGGAGGAAATCAAGATCAAGTGTTGATTATGTACTCCTTCAGCAACTCTTGTAAAATGAATGAATGAAATATACCTAGGAATGCCCTGATTCAATTCTTGGTGGCTCAGAATTGAATCCCTTAAAAAGTCGATGATCATACCATATTAATTGTTTATCCATATATGCATGAGATGTATGGGAATGTATGCAAGTATATGATATATGCATGCTAATTGGATAATGTGCAAAGTGAGACCATAATAGTAATTAGGCCAACCACTAAATCTTCAAAACAAATGATTAAGTTGGAAATGGTATAATTAAAGTAATTATATCATGGGCCCTCCATTGAGGCAATTATTTTAAGAAATTTTAAATACTTGTATGTGATGTATTTAATATAAGAGATTTTCTTAAGAATAATTGTTAAGCATGAGATATTGTAAATATGTAAATAGTTGATTGCCAATAATGGATGTGCTTAAGGACATTAAAATTATTTGCATGTTTACTGGCTTAATGGGATCAACTTAACTAATGCAAGATGAATCAATAATAGATGTGCCTGAGATTTTGAGCATTAGGGGCTAGATAAATGATTGAACCTTATATGAGATGTGATGGGCAAGGAGTTGCTCACTTATAGTTTATTATAATTCCAATATTGGATGTGCCTGAGGATGATCAATAAGACTGTAAGAATTCAATCACCCACTAGAAATTCATCTAACTAGGATTTTCATTTCCTACTTTGAAAGTGTAGGATTCGCCAAGTTAGTGAGAGGACCAATTTGATAAAAGACCATAATTATTTTAGTTAATTACTTGATACATTTACTAATTAATCTAGTTATTTTCTGCAGTTAATTTTCTGATAATAATGAGAACACAACAATCACTACCATCCAATATCCTTACGAGCATACTTGATCACAATAGGTTGACGGAACCTAATCTTTCTGATTGGCTAGGAAATTTAAAATTTGTCCTAAACCTAGAACGTATTAGATATGTTCTAGACTCAAAGGTTCCTGGTCCTTTACCTCCAGAGGCCACTCAAGAGGAACATGATACTTTGGACATGTAACACCCCTATGTTCGGTAGTGCGTTCTATTGTTCCCGTGACAGTGTCTGTCCGGATAGCTAGAATGCCTAGAACTACATTTAAATGTTAGTGTGAAGACATAAAATAATGAAATATAAGAAAGGAAAATACGAGAAAAACAAAGAAAAAATAATAGCAATGAAATGTAACCAAGTTAAACGAGCCAAAATCTATAGCGATGGGTGACCGCACCAGGAAGTTAAAGCGTGGGCCGTTGACTAGCCTTGGACTATGGGGAACTCTGAAAATTATTTTTAAGACTTAAATAAACATCTATTGAAGTATAAATGTCATTAGAAATATCAAAGAAAAATTAATAAATTAGTACAAAGAAAAATGAGAAATCGAGAAAATGACAAAACTCGGTGTTATTGAAAAATCGGGAGTGCAACCCGAATTGGGGCATTGTGGTCAATTGACACCTCGAGTTGCCTTTTGACCTAAATTTCCATTAAAAATAAATGATATTAAACTTTGAAAATATCATGAAAATTAAAATGGTGGTTCATAATTTAAATAGTAAAAGAAATGAGGCTAAATGTGGGAAATGTGAAACTTTTGATTTAAACAAATATTATGACTTCATTAGTGCTCCACTAACATTACTTAAGTGGACTTTTAATCAGCATATGGATAGAAAATTCTGTCATCTTCAACCTTGAGCCAACTAGCCGAAACTTCCATGGGAGAAACCTCCATGGCCGATTGAGAGAAAGCTTCATGCAACCAACCTTAAGCCACCATTTCCACTAGGTTCCTTCATTAAAGTTAATCCTCACCTTGCAAGAAAGAGTTTGATAGCAATTTTAAGAAGTTTAGTGAGGTTTTGATCAAGCTTCAAAAGTGGTAAGTGAGTATTTTCCATTCTTGTTTCATTAAACTTTGAGTGGATGTTGTGGTGAGTTGTTTTGTGGAGAAAGTTTTGAGGTTTGATGGATTAATGGTGAAACACCATTTCAGCAGCCATGGGAACTCACCATGTGTAGTTTGTTTTCACTTGTGAATGGTTGTTTAAGATGTTGATGTAAGTGTTTATGTGCATAGAAATGATTTAGACAATGTGTACTAAGTGTATGTGTAATAGTGCACTAGGTTTTGGAAGCTTGAAAGCAAATTTAAAGGAGATGTGTTCATAAGGTGATTCAGCAACCTTAAAGTTTAGTTAGAAATGTGGTGTTTCATGGTTTGGTTTGTTGAATTATGTTGGTTATGGTGGCAGCATGTGTAAGTGTATAATTGTTTGGATTAAGATATGTAAATGAGGTATGTTCATGTGGTTAAATTGTGTAAATGGACTTTGGAAAAACTCTGTGTTATAGTGTGTATATTGAGAATGGTTACAAGCTGTCCAAAATGACCAAAATGTGTTGTTAAGTATGTTAATGGTATGGTACAAACCAGAATTGGCATGAAAGGATTAGCTTGGTAAGTATAGAATGTGTAATTGGTATGTGATGAAGTGTGTGTAGCAGGGCAGTGTATGTTTTAGCTTAGAACCTTAAGTGTGTGAGTCCAATTGGTATGAGGCCAATTGGAGGTGAAACTAGGCACAAAATGTGCCAACTTTCATGAAGAAAGTTTACCAAAATTCTGCCTAAAAGGTGACTTGAAAAATGACCAAATCCGGATTAGTGACTTGAAAGCTTGAAAATTGACCATTTGGGCAATAGTTAGTGTTTTGAGCATAACTTACTCAAAAGAGGTCCAAATGACCTGAAATTTTTACCATGAATAATTTAGACATAGATCTACAATTCTTATGAAGACCAAAGCCCAGAAATGGCTAGAACCAAGCCAAATAGCTTACCCAAGTTCAGGTACCAAAACTGGCTGAACAAAAAGTGACCCAAAAATGACCTAAGCCTACCATTTTAGTGCATTCTGTCCAGCATTGGTAAATTGACCATATCTTGGTCTACACAACTCAGAATGACCTGAAATTTTACCCCGCGTGCAATAAGACATAGACCTACAAGTTTGTAGTTTGGACAGAAACCCGAAAATCAAGGGAACTAGGTCATCCGGCTAGGTCAAAATAGTATACCGAAATCCGGTAAATTGCAATAAAATGCAATACACTTGGAAATGAAATTGGTAACATATACCAACACTAAAGGGCTATAAAATGTGACATATTGGTAACATTAAACCTAATTCACCTAAAGTGCATCGAGGGTCAACATTTTAGGTTGACTAAGGAAAATAATAGAATTCAAAAAATTAATTATTAAGCCTTATTGTTAGAGACAGTTTAAATGAGTACTGAAATACTTCAAATTGTGTGTTTCAGTTATCAAAGACTCAGGGAAGGGGAAGAAAACATTGAGTCAGGGCCAAGAGACATTTATCAGAGGTTTGTGCACAACAGTTATTTCTTTTGAATTTTCAATTGAAATGAATTATGACAATTTGTCTGTTATTGTTTAAATTTGTCAAAATTGGTTTGAATGATATTTGATGGATACTTATTGCTTGAAAAACATTGTAAATGGTTTGAGACCACAACTATCATGTATATTGATTGAATTCCTCGCTAGCTTGTCTAGTGGGATGAATTGACTTTGAATTCCCTCTCTAGCTGAAGTGTTGAGGTGTGTGCCTGTTGAGGACGAATAGAATGAGTACTCATATTATTGCTAGCTAGCTATGTTATTCCTCATTAGCCATCGGCTTTTGGGACGAATTGAACTTTGGAACATGATTAAGCTGTGTGTGTGATTTATTGGTATTTATTGTGATATTGTGAAATGGCGTTTAAATTCCTTATGACATTCACTGTCTTTTGAATTTAACTATGGTTTTAAGTATCCACAGTTTATATGATTTATGGCTTATGGTTTTAAATTGCATTTTCTTAATGTTGTGTACCACTGAGACATTGGCTCAGCGATAGCTTTTTCATTACTATCGCAGGTAGACAGACGGACAGAGCAGCAGAGTAGGTTGCTTGTACCACATGTTGAGATTTTATCAGGTATATTGAGTATACCATATTTTACATTTTGTATTGTAATGTATGTTCACTGTATGTATATATTGTTCTTGGTTTTGAGCAGTTGTAAATTAAAATTATACATTAAAATTGTACATTAAAGTTGTAAACTAAATTTGTAAATTATTTTGGCTTGTAAATATTGTGATATATTTCTTTTATCTCAGCTTTTGAAAACACTGGAAAATTATTGTGGATTTGAGTTGGCAAATGTTGAGAAACTTATTGTGTTGATTGGATATTGGAGTTTGGGGATTGAACAAAATATTGGAAGTGCTTTTTTACAGGTTTTTGAAGAACTGTTTTATTCAAAATACAGATGGCACTCTGCCAAAATTTTTATAGAAATTATTAATACTTCAAATGTGTTATCTGGTTTCACTTCAGTTAAAAATTTTTTTAACACCTATAAATAGTGCTCACCACTGTAAAAAGAAGTAAGAAAAGGTTTAAAATCCTTGGTAGTGTATTTAATGGGTTATCAGTAAACGAAGTTGGTAATTCATTAGGTATACTACGGGATCATGTTATGCCTTACGGAGGGGTAGGGTGTGACAGGACAAGTGGAAAGAGCATGATATGAGAGCCAAATGTTATATGCTTGCTTCTATGAGTAATGAGTTACAAAAGCAACATGAAAATATGCAAAGTGCAAGTGAGATCCTCCTTCACCTGCAAGAGTTGTGTGGTGAGCATAGCAGGAATGCTAGGTATTGTTAGTAGTATGCCCTAGAGCATATCATTTAGTATGTATCTTGTATATATTTTTATTAATAAAAGGCATTTCCACTTTTCCGTTTACATAATATATTTATGTGTAATAGAAAAGGTCCATTGATATTTTGTTAGAAATATTATTCTTAAGTTGTTAAGAATATGAGTGACAATATTTCTAGCACGAAGTATCATAAATAGGTTCACAATCGAGGATACTACATAATAAGGACATGACTTATCCAGAAAGATTGTATTCATGTTTGTTCCCAAGTTATTTATATGAGATATAAATAAGATGGAATGGTGAGTCTCATGCCATATAACAAACATGATAGGCACTTATAAATGATAAGTAGGCCGAACCAGTGACACTTATGACAAGCACATGGAGTTTACTCTTGTCAATGTTTTGTCATAAATCATATCGATGCATATAATCTTTAGACTGAGATAGCACAGTTATCTTGTATATAGGTAGTTTGAGTTTGATCTCGCTTTCATACTTGTACTGTGTATGGGTATACGGGCATCTGTTGGCTCCTACTAGTTATATATGGAGGTAGGTGTTGATCAAGATGGAATCTGTTCCTCTAAGTAAATAGAGATAAAATCCTATGTTCATTTAATTGTTCTTGATGTTTCAAGTTCATGGCCAGGACAGATAGATTTATTCATAAAAGAGTTTATGATGAGAAAATCTTTTAATCAAGAACTGAATTAAAAGAGAACATAATATTCATAGCAAATGGAGTTTGACATAAACCATGACTCGGCTTGAGTTGGGATTTTGTAACAGAGAGATTCTAGTGCATGGTAACATATGATTATAGGTTCATTTAAGGTAAACCTTATTACTAATTGGGTGGCCATGGCATGCTATGCTAGGTGTTAACCATGGTCTATGAGGTTCATAAAATGATTTAGAGAAATCATTTATGGTAAGAAAGAGTTCTGATGATATTAAGAGTTGATATCATGTCTCATTGCCAATTAGTGATGAGCCTAGTAAGTCACACACATACACAAGTTATCACCTATTTAAATATGATTTAATTAATTAATTAAAGAGTTTAATTGATTAATTAAATAGGTTTGGTTTGCAATTAAATTGCAAAGTCCCTAGCATGACTTGAAACCAAATCTAGATTATTGGATGTATAATACAAGTTAAATTTATATTTAAAGTGTTTAAATATGAATTTAATTAATGAGAAATTAATTAATAGAGATTAATTAATTAATTTATATTTGATATAAATTAATTAGAAGAAGAAAAATAATTATTTTGGGTTGAGAACTCAAAATTAAGACACAGGGGCATTTTGGTCATTTTGCAGTGTGACACGTGGCACCATGAGATGGTGACACATGGCATAACACATAAGCTTGCCAAATGTTTTTTAATCATGTAAGATGATTTAAATCAAGATTAAATATAGGTTTGACACTTGGCACAATGTGATTGGGTCACTTAAACCTAGAGCTAATCAAAGGGTGACATGTGGCAAGGGTTTATAACACCTAGCTATTTAAGTGTTGTTATGAGAAAATAAAATACAACCAGCAGCCACACTCCTTTGTCACGCCACTTTGAGGGTTTTTATCTCTTCTTCTTCATCTCTTATCAATTCAAAGAGATTAGCCATCAATCTCTTGAATTAAGAACACTAGGAATTGTTTCTAGTGTCCTGTTTACATCTTTAATCTCTTAAAAGGCAGAACTTGATTTTCTAATTAATAGAAAAAGCTTTAGAAGCTATTCAAGGGCTGCCATAGGTGTTCTTGGTGTGGACAAGCTAGAGGGACAACATCTGGTGTCCTGAAGACGAATCTCAAAGGCGCAGACACGCTCCAGTTCATCAAGAGGTTAGTGTAATCGTTCTTGATTTAATCTAGGGTTCTAAAATTAATCTGATTAATTTTAAAATCTTAAATGGCAAATACAGATCCAAAAACATATTAAAAGAGTTTTAATATGTTGTTTATCATTGAAATCAAATAGATAAAAATAAATCTTGCATGATGCATGTGACCCTAGGTGAAAATTTTTGAATTCAATGGTATAAACTTGTGTTTTTCACGCTCCCGTTCCTTCAGGTATGAGATATTTAGGCAGCTATTTTGAATGAGGATGTTTGAGGGACAGAATGTTGGTGATCATGTCCACAAGATGATTCGGTTTATAGAGCAGCTGGAACATCTTGACTTTAACATGGATTTCCAACTGCAAACGGATTTGATCCTTCAGCCTCTGCCTGAGTTATTTGGGAATTTTGTGACAAATTTCCATATGACTGAGTAGGAATACACCTTGGCTAGTTTACTTAACACGCTTGTTATTGCCCAAAAGAATATGCCGGGCAATAAAGGAAAAGAGGTAGCTTTGATTGCATCTTCTTCCGCTAGAAAGTCCAAGAAGAAAAAGGGTAATGAGAATAAGAAATCTCAAGTTGTAGAACCTTCCAAGAAGATAGCCAAACAGAAAGGGAAGACCAAAGCTAATAGAGGTAAGGGAAAGTGTTTCTAGTGCCTGAAGGATGGGCACTGGAAAAAGGAACTGCCTAGAGTATCTTGCTTCTCTGAAGGACAAGAAGGATACACCTTCAGAAGGTATGTCTATATCTTGTTACTTAGATGCTGATGATGCTCATAGTTCATCTACAGCTTGGGTTTTAGATACTAATGCTAGTTCTCACATTTCTTGTGATATGCAGGCACTAGAAAATAGTAGTAGCTTGCATGCTCAAGATGTTAAACTCCAGATTGGCGATGGCTCAACTATTGAAGCTTTAGCCATAGGATCTAAATCTTTTTATATGTGTGAACATGTTTTGTGTTTGAATAATATTTTGAATGTACCTGATGCTTTTAAGAATATCATTTTTGTATCTAGTTTGACTAGAAATGGTTATGAATTTTAGTTCACAGATGATGTTTGCAATATTTATTTTGGAAATAAATATGTTGGCTCGGGTTATATGCATGATGGTCTTTATTATTTGGATAATAATGATAAACACAAATTGAATGCAAGCAATCTAAATGAATGTAATGCCATGACGAAAATAAACTTAAGTTCAAAATATATTTGGCACTTAAGAATAGGTCATGTTGCAGAAGATAGGATTGCAAAACTGGAGAAAATGGGGATTTTATCCTCATTGGGTTTTGAAACTACTCCAACTTGTAAATCCTGCCTTCAGGGCAAAATGACTAGATCACCCTTTATTGGACAAGGACTAAGAGCTAAAAATATTTTAGAGCTAATACATAGTGATGTATGTGGTCCATTTAAGGAAATGGCTAGAGGCGGTTTTCATTACTTTATTACATTTACTGATGATAAATCAAGGTTTTGGTATTTGTATTTGATGAAATACAAACATGAATTCTTTGAAAAGTTCAAAGAATTTAAATTTGAAGTAGAAAATCAAACAGGAAAAAGTATTAAAACTCTTCGATCAGATCGTGGAGGTGAATACTTAAGTTCTGAATTTGATGAATACTTGAAAGAGTATGGTATTGTTTTCCAACTGACTCCTCCAGGAATGCTATAGCTGAATGGTGTATCTGAAAGGAGAAATCGTACCCTATTAGATTGTTAGTAGTATGCCCTAGAGCATATCATTTAGTATGTATCTTGTACATGTTTTATTAATAAAAGGCATTTTCACTTTTCCGTTTACATAATATATTTATGTGTAATAGAAAAGGTCCATTGATATTTTGTTAGAAATATTATTCTTAAGTTGTTAAGAATATGAGTGACAGTATTTTTAGCACAAAGTATCATAAATTGGTTCGCAATCGAGGATACTTCACAATAAGGACATAACTTATCCAGAAAGATTGTGATCATGTTTGTTCCCAAGTTATTTATATGAGATGTAAATAAGATGGAATGGTGAGTCTCATGCCATATAACAAATATGATAGGCACTTATACATGATAAGTAGGTCGAACCAGTGACATTTATGACAAGCATATGGAGTTTACTCTTGTCAATGCATTGTCATAAATCATATCAGTGCATATAATCTTTAGACCTGAGCTAGCACAGTTATCTTGTATATAGGTGGTTTGAGTTTCATACTGCTTTCATACTTATACTGTGTATGGGTATATGGGCATATGTTGGCTCCTACTTATTATATATGGAGGTAGGTGTTGATCAAGATGGAATCTGTTCCTCTAAGTAAACAGGGATAAAATCCTATGTTCATTTAATTGTTCTTGATGTTTCAAGTTCTTGGCCAGAACAGATAGATTTAATTAGAAAAGAGTTTCTGATGAGAAAAATCTTTTAATCAAGAACTGGAATTAAAAGAGAACATAATATTCATAGCAAATGGGGTTTGACATAAACCATGACTCCAGCTCAAATTGGGATTTTGTAACAGAGAGATTCTAGTGCATGGTAACATATGATTATAGGTTCATTTAAGGTAAACCTTATTACTAATTGGGTGGCCATGGCATGCTATGCTAGGTGTTAACCATGGTCTATGAGGTACATAAAATGATTTAGAGAAATCATTTATGGTAAGAAAGAGTTATGATGATATTAAGAGTTGATATCATGTCTCATTGCCAATTAGTGACGAGCTTAGTAAGTCACACACATACACAAGTAATCACCAAATTAAATATGATTTAATTAATTAATTAAAGAGTTTAATTGATTAATTAAATAGGTTTGGTTTGCAATTAGATTGCAAAGTTCCTAGCATGACTTGAAACCAAATCTAGGTTATTAGATGTATAGTACAAGTTAAATTTATATTTAAAGTGTTTAAATATGAATTTAATTAATGAGAAATTAATTAATAGAGATTAATTAATTTATATTTGATATAAATTGATTAGAAGAAGAGAAATAATTATTTTGGGTTGAGAACTCAAAATTAAGACACAGGGATATTTGGGTCATTTCACAGGGTGACATGTGGCACCATGAGAGGGTGACATGTGGCACCATGAGATGGTGACACATGGCACTACACATAAGCTTGCCAAATGTCTTTTAATCATGTAAGATGATTAAAATTAAGATTAAATATAGGTTTGACATGGCACAATGTGATTGGGTCAATTAAAACTAGAGCCAATCAGAAGGTGACATGTGGCAAGGATTAAAAGTGGTGACCTAGCTATATAAGTGTATGGATGAAAGAACTAATTACACAAGCTGCTGTATTCTCAAAGGTGCCACCACCCCTTGGCTACCTCTCCCTCTCTTCTTCTTCATCTCTCATCAATTCAAAGAGATTAGCAAACAATCTCTTGAACTAAAAATACTAGAAATCGTTTCTAGTGTCCAGTTTACATCTGTAATCTCTCAAAAGGTAAAACTTGATTTTCTAATTCATAGAAAAAGCTTTAGAAGCTGTTCAAGGGCTACCATAGGTGATCTTGGTGTGGACAAGCTAAAGGGACAACATCTAGTATCCTAAAGACGCATCCCAAAGGTGCTAAACACACTGTAATGCATCAAAAGGTTAGTACACTTATTCTTGATCTAATCTAGAGTTCTAATGGATTAATCTGTTAATTCTAAAATCTTAAAAGGAAAATGAAGATCCAAAAATATATTAAAAGAGTTTTAATATGCTGTTTATCATTGAAATCAAATAGATAAAAATAAATCTTGCATGATGCATGTGACCCTAGATGAAAAATTTAGAATTTCAATGATCTAAACTTATGTTTTTCATGCTTCTGCTCCTTCAATTGGTATCAGATCCATTATATTTTCCATTTAGATTGTTGATTATATGATTTAATTGTGTGGAATAATCATAAAATGATAGATCCATTGCTGGTTGCAAGAAAGGTGGCAGCTTGGGTGAAGAACACCATCATTGGTGCGCCATCTTTGGCCTTCATGGGTGGTGCAAGGTTTGGTTTTAAATTCTACAATTGTTGTATGATCTAAGGCCTATCCTATGACTAATTAAAGTGTTTAATTAGTAGTTTTAATCACACAATTAAATTTTAATTCAAATCAAAATTTTAAAAATTATTTGAATGTGATTCAAATCTGAATTTTAAAAGTTGTTTGAATGTGATTCAAATCTAAATTTTTAAAGTTGTTTGAATCATATTCAAATCTGAATTTTTAAAGTTGTTTGAATAATATTCAAATCTGAATTTTTAAAAATTGTTTGAATGTGATTCAAATCTAATTTTTAAAAATTGTTTGAATGTGATTCAAATCTGAATTTTTAAGGTTGTTTGAATGTGATTCAAATCTAAATTTTTAAATTTGTTTTATTTAATTGTTAAATATGAGATATTCAATTTAATTTAAGTATGTATGTTTTATTTAATTGTTAAATAGTGATATGCATGATGGATGATCATGAACTACAAAAGACCAATGTGATTGGATTTATTTCTTTTATGTTTCTTTGGGATTGTAAATTAATTAATTTTGTAACACCCCTCACCCGTCTACAGTGTAGCTGAGCAAGGCGTGTCACACGGAGTGCTAGAGTACCTAATCTTATCTGATTTCATTATAGTTTTTGATTTACTTGTTCAAAAACTTTATCTGAGGTTTTGGCTATTTTTACTGTTTATCAAAATTTGACTAATTTAGAAAATTCAAAAATTTTAATGATAATCTGGCAGAGTATCGGCTATAATTTGGACTAACAGTTCTTCTGAACCTGCTCAAATTCATAACTCAGATTATCTTAAGGCATTCTCATTAGTTTCTCAAACTCAGATTCAGTCACAAAATTTCTCAAATTCAATCTCATTCAGAATCATTATGATTAGATAATCAATTTAAATATCAGAATTCTTACATTTCATTAACTTATATAATTTGCCAACTAAGTACATAAATTTATCAAGTACAGGATATGCAAATGAAATTACAGTTACTAATTCACATTACAATATAAGTAATAATTATAATGTACAGATTAGAAAACATGCTTAAAATGAGCCCTATCTACATGCATTGCTGAGGAGGGTCCTTGAACTCTTCTGACACTCTTGCAGATATAGACTCCAAAAATCTCAGTCGACAGTCTACTGGTTTTAAGTTCAGTACCTGCTCGAGGAAGCAATTCCATCGCGCTAAGCATTTCTGCTTAGTGGTGCAATAATATAACAAGAAATAATATATACAAATAAAGAAAGAAATAAATCATAATTCGGATATCCAAGAATAAATTATTCTAACTGTATTGTAATTTAAGTCTCTATTGTTCTGCAAATTGTTTCTTTGTTATGTTTCTATTGCTAATCTCTTTTAATCATTTCATTCAATGGTTAATTTAATTGTACTGAAATTTTCGTATACTTAACTTAACTTAACTGTCTGAATTGAATAATGTTTTAATTGACTGCCCGTGTAGCCTATACACTGACAAGACTAGATAAATGGATATACTAGCACTGGGTACCTAGTACCTCAGGCCGTCACACCATCGGTCACAAAGTATCCTCCGGTGTGCAAACAGTGTGGCTAAAAAGCCATATAATCAATCAGGCATTAAGCCGAGTATAATAACACAATCTGTATAGCCATAGGCTATTAAAATCATAGTATGGCATAACAAGCCATAAAACACAATATGACATAAAGCCATTTACAGAACAGCTGTGAGAATCCTATTGGCATGCCAACCTATCCAAACTAGCCAACTAGGCAAACTAGGGCATATTACAAGATTAAATATTTATTTTGTCACACCCTACCTCTCTGTAAGGCATAACATGATCCCGTAGTATACCTAATGAATTACCAACTTCGTCTACTGATAACCCATTAAATACACTACAAGGGATTTTAAAACTTTTCTTACTTCTTTTTACAGTGGTGAGCACTATTTACAGGTGTTAAAAATTTTTTTGAACTTAAATGGAAGAGAAAACACATTTGAATTATTAGGAATTTCTGTAAAAATTTTAGCAGAGTGCCTTCTGTATTTTGAATAAAACAGTTCTTCAGAAAACCTGTAAAAGCACTTCAATATAATTCTCAATCTCCACTTCAACAGTTAAACAACACAATATCTTTTTCAACTCAAATCCACAATAATTTTTCAAAGACTGAGATAAAAGAAATATAATACAATTTTTACAAGTCAAAATACTCATAATTTACTTTACAACTTCAATGTACAATTTTAATTTACAACTGCTCAAAACCAAGAACAATATATACATACAGTGAACATACATTACAGTACAAAATGCAAAATGTGGTATACTCAATATACCTGATGATTTCTCGCTGAATGTAGTAGTAGCCTAGTCTCACGCTCACAATCTGTCTACTGCATAAAGAATGAAAGCTATCACTGAGACAATGTCTCAGTGGTGCACAACATTTACCAAATACAACTTTAAATCACAATTCATAAATCATATAAATGATGGATACATAAAACCATAGTTAAATTCAAGACAATGAATGTCATAAGGAATTTAACACAATATCACATTAAATCTCAGTAATCAAAACATAGTTAAATTCAAAAGACAGTGAATGTCAATAAGAATTTAAACTCCATTTCACAAATTATCAAAGCTCATAATAACACAATTTAGTCGAATAATTTAAGAACACAGTGTTGCCAATTCATACACAACTTAAGCCATGACACAAAATTTCCGATCAATACCGCATTGTACACCACGACAAAGCAATCACAACCCCACTAATCGAAATCAATGAGGAAGGGAGCTAGCTATATAACGAGTACTCATCCGATCACCTCAACTGGTAAACCAGAGAGGGAGAAAAATAAACGATCATGACTCCATAAATGGAGAAGGAAAATAAACGATCACAACCCCATAAATGGAGAAGGAATGATATGATACTGTCATGCTAAGTGTGAACACAAAATCAATTCCAAACATTTTATTCAAATGATTCGTGAGAATCCAATAAATTTCTAAAGTCATAAATTCATTCACAAAATGGCAACACAATTCATAATTAACTTCAAATTTTCACAAATCACACTAAATCAAAATTTTCACAGTTTCAAACCATTTACAATGCTTTTCAAGCAATAAGTATCCATTCAAACACATTTCCATAATTGAAAACAATAATATACAAATAGTTATAATTTATTTTAATTGAAAAATTCAAAAGAAATAACTGTTGTGCACAAACCTCTGATAACTGTCTCCTGGCCTTGACTCAGTGTTTCCTTCCCTTTTCCTGAGTCTTTGCAAACTGAGAAACACAATTTGAAGTGTTTCAGTACTTAATTAAACTGTCTCTAACGATAATGCTTAATAAGTAATTCACTGAATGCTATTATTTGCTTAATCAACCTAATATATCAACCCTCGATGCGTTCTAGGTAAATCAGGTTTTAAGGTTACCAATATGTCACATTTGATAGTCTTTTAGGGTTGGTATATGTTACCAAATTCATTTCCATGTATCTTGCATTTTCTTGCAATTTGCTGGATTCCGGGATACTAGTTTGACCTAGCCGGACGACCTAGTTCCCTCAGTTTTTGGGTTTTGGTCAAAACTAAAAACTTGTAGATCTATGTTTTATTGCACGCGGGGCAAAATTTCAGGTCATTCCGAGTTATGTAGACCAAGTTATGGTCATTTTACTATTGCTGGTCAAAGTGCATCAAAATTGGTCACTTTAGGTCATTTTAGGTCAATTTTGGTTCGGCCAGTTTTTGGACCCGAACTTATGCAAGCTGTTTGACTTGCTTATGGTCATTTCTGGACTTTGGTGTCTTCATAAGACTTGTAGATATGGGTCTTAACTATTCATGGTCAACATTTCAGGTCAATTGGACCTGTTTTGAGTGAGTTATAGCCTAAACACTAACTGCTGCCCAAATGGTCAATTTTCAGGCCTTATTTGCACTTAATCTGGATTTGGTCATTTTTCAAGCTACCTTGCAAGCAGAATTTTGGCAAGTTTTCTTCATGAAAGTTGGCACATTTTGTGTCTAGTTTTACCTCCAATTGGTCTCATACCAATTGGAGCCACACACTCAAAGTTCTAGGCCTAAAACTCAAACTGCCTTATTGCATTTCTTTCATACACATCAAGGATCACTCCTAACACTTACCAAACTCAACATTCAAGCCAATTCTGGTTGTACCATAACCTAAACATAATTTACAACATATTATAGGTCATTTTGGCAGCTTACAATGACATTCAACATACACCATAAAGTGCAGAATTTTTCAACTCAATTACAACAATTCAAGTACCTAACCATAACACTTTTACATGTTCAACTTCACACCATCATACATACCCTCAAACTGCCATAACCACTATCACAATTCAACACCATTATTCCATAAACCAAGCATGAATTCTAGCATTCCTCAAGAGTTAACAAACTGCCGCAATGGTACCTTTACATTCCATTAATTTCCAAGCTTCAAATTTCAATTCACATTTACATATACTAAGTATACATCACCCAAACAATTTCATACACAATATACATTTAATCAATCATTTAATTCACCATTTACAAGCAAAAATAAACTGCCTTTAAAGTGTTTCCATGGCTGCCAAAAGTACACATCCCCCTTTAAACATCAAACCTCAAAAATCTCTCCATAATTCAAGTACCCATAACATTCTTACTAACTTTAATGAAGCACTAACAAAAAACACAAACTTACCACTTTGGAAACTCTTCAAAATATCTCCAAAACTTGGTCTTCTTGCTGCCTATCTACTGCCCAAGTGGTGTAGAACAGTTTTTGTGAAGGAAGCTAGTGAAAAATGTGGCTAAATCATGGTTGCATGGCTTGGTTAAGCTTTGGCCATGGAGTATCTTCAATGGAGGTTCACGGCTGAAATTTTGAGAAGTGAGGAAGATGACAATCTGCTGGTCCAAATTGATGAACAAGTGGTCCACTTTGGTGGGTGAGTGGAGCACTAAGGGCCTTTAATATTAGTTTATTCATAAATTTCATTTTCCCACATTTAACTCCCCATTTTTGCTATTTATATTAGGTACCACTAATTTAATTTTTCATTATATTTTCCAAGTGTAATATTATTTATTTTTAATGGACATTTAGGTCAAAAGACAACTCGGGGTGTCAAATGACCACAATGCCCCTGTTCGGGTTGCATTCCCGATTTTTCGGTAACACCGGGTTTTGTCCGTTTTTCGATTTCTCACTTTTCTTTGTACTAATTAATTAATTTTTCTTTGATATTTCTAATGATATTTATACTTCAATTGATGTCTCTTTAAGTCCTAAAAATATTTTTCAGGGTTCCCCGCGGTCTAGGTCTAGTCAACGGTCCACGCCATGACTTCCCGGTGCGGTCACCGATCGCTAGGGTTCTCGGCTCGCTTAACTTGGTTACATTTCTTTGCTATTATTTTTCTTTTGTTTTTCTTGTATTTCCTTTTCTTGTATTTCATTATTTTATGTCTCCTCAATCATAATGAAGTGTAGTTCTAGGCATCCTAGCTGTCCGGACAACACTGGTCACCAGAAAAGTAGAACGCACTACTGAACTTAGGGGTGTTACATATTTCTTTATTTGCCGGGTTTACTAGTCATTATACAATTCACTGGTCAATGAAAATGTTGACCTTTTTATACATCATGGATAAGTTGATTCTAGTATCTGCATGTCACAATTTGCATTTCAATATGCTATGAATATAGTGCAATTTACCATTTTTACAAGTTGGCATTCATTGCCAATTTACTTCAAGCATCATTGTATGTAAATGTCAAATTCTCAATTTTTGTGTGCTAGATTGGTCTAGCTTAAAGTCCTATTTCTCTTAGTTTTCAGCTTCTGGTCAAAGAAGCAAAATTGTAGCTCTATGTCTTATTGCACTCTGGGCAAAATTTCAGGTCATTCTGAGCTGTATAGACCAAGATATGGTCAATTTACTAAAGCTGGACAGATTGCACCTTTAGTGCAAAATTTGGTCAATTTTAGGTCACTTTTAGTTCTGGGAGTTTTGGTACCCGAACTTGTGTAAGCTATCTGACTTGGTTCTTGCCATTTCTGGGCTTTGGTGTCTTCATAAGAATTGTAGCTCTATGTCTTATTGCACTCTGGGCAAAATTTTAGGTCATTCTTAGTTGTATAGACCAAGATATGGTCAATTTACTAAAGCTGGATAGATTGCACCTTTAGTGCAAAATTTGGTCAATTTTAGATCACTTTTAGTTCTGGCAGTTTTGGTACCTGAACTTGTGCAAGCTATTTGACTTGGTTCTGGCCATTTCTGGGCTTTGGTGTCTTCATAAGAATTGTAGCTCTATGTCTAAGCTATCCATGGTAAAATGTTCAGGTTAATTGGACCTGGTTTGTGTGAGTTATGGTCATCCTAATTACTACTGTTCATATGGTCAAAAATCTGGGTTTGCAAGGTTGCCATTCAGGATTTGGTCATTTTTAAGGTCAGTTTCTAGGCAGAATTTTGGCAATAATTTGACATGAAAGTTGGCCTATTTGGTGTCTAGTTTCACCCCCCATTGGCCTCATACCAATTGGGTTCACAGTTTTGTACTTATGACCTAATTTAGGTGCTGCCAACATACACAACCTGCATTTGAACATCACACTTTCAATTTTGACAATCCTCCTCCTCCCAATACTTCAACATTTAATCATGGCACTTCTATATATATTGTACACAATTCCAGCAAGGTATTTTGAACAGAACACTCAAGTTTTCAATGCACAAAATACACCATTCAAGTTCAACATTTAATTCTACCAAAATTCAACATACCTCAATATCAATCCTACACATACACTTCCATGGCAATTACACAAACTGCCCACCATTCAACACCATCATATTTCATTGATAAATTTCATAAACTCACACACAAATTCATGATATTTAAGGCTACCCAACATGGCAGTTTACTAAAGCATCAAAGTCCTACAATTAAACCCTTAATTCAAGCACTAACATACACATAGTTGGATATTAACTTACTACAACTTCCATTTGAGTTAATCAACCTTAATTCCCATCCATTAAATATAACAATAAGTCACTAACCATGCATTTTCATGGCTTCCAAAACTAAGGTTCGCTAATACTCAATCATTTCCTCAATTTTTCTTAGCAATTCAACTTACACAAAGCTCAACACAAGGATTAGTGAAGGAAAATGGAAAGATTAAGCACTAACCTTTATTTGGAGTTTGCTAAACCTCACCAAAACTTCTTCTTTTTGCTGCCTATGTGTTGCCCATGATGTTTAGACTAACTTTAATGAAGAACTCTGGAAAAAACTGGGGCTTGATCATGGAGGATTGAAGCTTCATGCATGAATGGCCATGGAGTTTTATGGGAGAGCATTTTCGGCCATGGATGAAGAATTAAAGGAAATGAAATGAGTTAGTGGAGAAATCTATCCACTTTAGCCCTTTTATACCCCATTATCTTTAGGTTAGTTAATATATATTATGCTCCACTAACCTTATGTTAATAAGTTTAATAATCCACTTTTAATTATTCCAAATTATACCACTCATTTTTCCTTAATTGCAAATATAATGTATAATTTTATTTTTCATGAAATTTTCAAAATTTAATACCACTTATTTATAATGGACATTGAGGTCAAAAGTCAACTCTAGGTGTCAAATGACCAAAATGCTCCTCTTCGGGTCAAATTCGGACTTCTTCTGTAACACCGATTTACTCTTTGTACCGCCGATTTCTTTAATTTTCATTTTTCATTTATACTAACTTATTAATTTTTCTTTGACATTTTCAATGTCAATTACACCTCAGTAGACCTTTAATTATATCCTGAAAATATTTCCTCGAGTTCCCCGCGGTCCAGGGCTAGTCAATGGTACTCGCAATAACTTCCCAGTGCGGTCACCCATCGCTACGGGTTTGGCTCGTTTAACTTAGTCACATTTTATCTCTTTTATTTTTCCTTAATTTTTCTCATCACATATTTCATTATTTTATACTTCCTCACTATCAATTAAGTGTTGTTCCAGATATTCTGACTTTCCGGGGCAAACATTCTTCATCGGAATAGTGGAACATACGGACTACGTAAAGTGAGGATGTTACAACTCTTTCCCTCTAAAAAGGAATTTCGTCCTCGAAATTCATCGAATTTAAATAACTGAGCTTATCATTATCTCATAATTCTATTCACTTTTCCATCATTGTTTTCCTCTGCCTTTAGTATTCCTAATTATGAAATTCTATTATTCATTAGTTTCTCTAATTTCTCATACTGGAATCCTTACTAGTCCTTCAGTCTCTTTTACCAATTCCAACTCTGTTAAATTACGCTTTGTCTAGGTATTCTGCATTTACCTCATACAGGACTTTATACCTTGATATCTTCATGCTTATTTAATAAATATCATTATACACAAACTCCATCAAGTGAAGGTATCTATTCTTGCTTCCAGAGAGAGTAGCACTATAACTTTTAAATATATTTTCAAATATAAAAATCATTCTTTTCTGACAAAAATATCAAAATAATTATAAGACTCCATATCAATGTCTGGATATCTTTTCCTAACTCAGTTCAACGTACTAGTGTTCTGCACTTTTTTCCTTACAGTGTTTCATAGGGTGTCGTTTGCATGCTAGCTTGTCACTTATTATTGTATACAAATTCTGTTAGTGCGAGGTATCTGTCCCATCTCCCCTCGGATTCAATGACACAAGTTCTCAGGATATTCTCGAGGGCTTATCATATATTACAAGTTATTATTATCATTTCATTTCATTGTTTAAAGGAACTCAATGAGTTTTAGAATTTATCTGAATTACTCGTTTCGACTGTCCATCCGTCAAAAGATGATAAGTCGTACTGATATCTCTAAGCTTATAGCAATTACTGAGGTATAGGTAGTTCACATTAATGTAACCGAGTCACTGACTCTAGCTACCTTACAAGTGTAGTCTTTTGATAGGCTAGTTCTGAAGTTTTAAATTTCTGACTAGAATTTTCACATTTATTTCCCGTAATAGTACTCTATTCGGGCGTAACTGTTTCAAATTATAGATTACTTACAAATATTCTTAATTTATTATACCACGAGGAAGCACGTAGCTCTACACAATAATCTCATGTTGGTACTGTAATTTGCAGCTTACAATACAAATATCAGGAACATTACATAGTCAATACGTTATAACCTCATGAACTAGGTTTTCTACTTCTTTTTCTAATGCCCTCTGCAACTCTGAGTCCATATCTTAACTTTGAATAATCAAAACTAAACATATCTGCATTAGTGTCACCTCGACTCTTATGAATGCAATGCATGTATGCACACTAGTTCTTTCTAATTATCTGTGCCTAGGAATGCCTAAATCGTGCTCTGATACCACTAAATATAACACCCCTCACCCGTCTACAGTGTAGTCGAGCAAGGCGTGTCACACGGAGTGCCGGAGCACCTAATCTTATATGATTTCATTATAGTTCTTGATTTACTTGTTCAAAAACTTTATTTGAGGTTTAGGCTATTTTTATTGTTTATCAAAATCTGACTAATTTAGAAAATTCAAAAATTTTAATGATAATCCGGCAGAGTGCCGGTTGTAATTTGGACTAACAGTTCTTCTGAACCTGCCAAAAATAATTTCAATATATACTCAAATTCATAACTCAGATTATCTCAAGACATTCTCATTAGTTTCTCAAACTCAGATTCAGTCTCAAAATTTCTTAAATTCAATCTCATTCAGAATCATTATGATTAGATAATTAACTCAAATATCAGAATTCTTATATTTCATTAACTTATATAATTTGCCAACTATGTACATAAATTTATCAAGTACAGGATATACAAATGAAATTATAGTTACTAATTCGCATTACAATATAAGCAATAATTATAATGTACAGATTAGAAAACATGCTTAAAATGAGCCCTATCCACATGCATCGCTGAGGAGGTGACAACCTTGAACTCTTATGACACTCCTGCAGATATGGACTCCAAAAATCTCAGTCGATAGTCTACTGGTTTTACGTTTAGTACCTGCGCGAGGAAGCCATTCCATCGCGCTAAGCATTTCTGCTTAGTGGTGCAATAATATAACAAGAAATAATATATACAAATAAAGAAAGAAATAAATCATAATTCGGATATCCAGGAATAAATTATTCTAACTGTATTGTAATTTAAGTCTCTACGATTCTGCAAATTGTATCTTTGTTATGTTTTTATTGCTAATCTCTTTTACTCATTTCATTCAATGCTTAATTTAATTGTACTGAAATTTTTGTATACTTAACTTAACTGCCTGAATTGAAAAATGTTTTAATTGACTGCCCATGTAGCCTATACACTGACTAGACTAGATAAATGGATATACTAGCACTGGGTACTTAGTACCTCGGACCGTCACACCATCGGTCACAAAGTATCCTCCGGTGTGCAAACAGTGTGGCTAAAAAGCCATATAATCAATCAGGTATTAAGCCGAGTATAATAACACAATCTGTATAGCCATAGGCTATTAAAATCATAGTATGTCATAATAAGCCATAAAACATAATGACATAAAGCCATTTACAGAACAGCTGTGAGAATCCTATTGGCATGCCAACCTATCCAAACTAGCCAACTAGGCAAACTAGGGAATATTACAAGATTAAATATTTATTACTTTATTTGCAGGGTTTACTGGTCATTATACAATTCACTGGTCAATGAAAATGTTGACCTTTTTATATATCATGGATAAGTTGATTCTAGTATCAGCATGTCACAATTTGCATTTCAATATGCTACCAATATAGTGCAATTTACCATTTTTACAAGTTGGCATTCATTGCCAATTTACTTCAAGCATCATTGTATGTAAATGTCAAATTCTCAATTTTTGTGTGCTAGATTAGTCTAGCTTAAAGTCCTATTTCTCTTGGTTTTTAGCTTCTAGTCAAAGAAGCAAAATTGTAGCTCTATGTCTTATTGCACTCTGGGCAAAATTTCAGGTCATTCTGAGCTGTATAGACCAATATATGGTCAATTTACTAAAGTTGGACAGATTGCACCTTTAGTGCAAAATTTGGTCAATTTTAGGTAAGTTTTAGTTTTGGGAGTTTTGGTACCCGAAGTTGTGCAAGCTATTTGACTTGGTTCTGGCCATTTCTGGGCTTTGGTGTCTTCATAAGAATTGTAGCTCTATGTCTTATAGCACTCTGGGCAAAATTTCAAGTCATTCTGAGTTATATAGACCAAGATATGGTCAATTTACTAAAGCTGGACAGATTGCACCTTTATTGCAAAATTTGGTCAATTTTAGGTCACTTTTAGTTATGGCAGTTTTGGTACCCGAACTTGTGCAAGCTATTTGACTTGGTTTTGTCCATTTCTGGGCTTTGGTGTCTTCATAAGAATTGTAGCTCTATGTCTAAGCTATCCATGGTAAAAAGTTTAAGACAATTGGATCTGCTTTGAGTGAGTTATGGTCATCCTAATGACTTCTGTTCATATGGTCAAAAATCTGGGTTTGCAAGGTTGCCATTCCAGATTTGGTCATTTTGAAGGTTAGTTTCTAGGCAGAATTTTGGCAACATTTCTACATGAAAGTTGGCCTATTTGGTGTCTAATTTCACCCCCCATTGGCCTCATACCAATTAGGTTCACAGTTTTGCACTTATGACCTAATTTAGGTGCTGCTAACATACACAACCTGCATTTGAACATCACACTTTCAATTTTGACAATCCACCTCCTCCCAATACTTCAACATTTAATCATGGCACTTCTATATATACTGTGCACAATTCCAGCAAGGTATTTTGAACAGAACACTCAAGTGTTCAATGCACACAATACACCATTCAAGTTCAACATTTACTTCTACAAAAATTCAACATACCTCAATATCAATCCTACACATACACTTCCATGGCAATTACACAAACTATCCACCATTCAACACCATCATATTTCATTGATAAATTTCTTAAACTCACACACAAATTCATGATATTTAAGGCTGCCCAACATGGCAGTTTACTAAAGCATCAAAGTCCCACTATTAAACCCTTAATTCAAGCACTAACATACATATACTTGGATATTAACTTATTATAACTTCCATTTGAGTTAATCAACCTTAATTCCCATCCATTAAATATAAGGATAAGTCACTAACCATGCATTTTCATGGCTGCCAAAACTAAGGTTCACCAATACTCAATCATTTCCTCAATTTTTCTTAGCAATTCAACTTACACAAAGCTCAACACAAGGATTAGTGAAGGAAAATGGAAAGATTAAGCACTAACCTTTATTTGGAGTTTGCTAAACCTCACCAAAACTTCTTCTTTTTTGCTGTCTATGTGTTGCCCATGATGTGTAGACTAACTTTAATGAAGAACTTTGGAAGAAACTAGGGCTTGATCATGGAGGATTGGAGCTTCATGCATGAATGGCCATGGAGTTTTATGGGAGAGCATTTTCGGCCATGAATGAAGAATTGAAGGAAATGAAATGAGTTATTGGAGAAATCTGTCCATTTTAGCCCTTTTATACCCTATTATCTTTAGGTTAATTAATATATATTATGCTCCACTAACCTTAGGTTAATAAGTTTAATAATCCACTTTTAATTATTTCAAATTATACCACTCATTTTTCCTTAATTGCAAATATCATTTATAATTTCATTTTTCATAAATTTTTTAAAATTTAATACCACTTATTTTTAATGGACATTGAGGTCAAAAGTCAACTCTAGGTGTCAAATGACCAAAATGCCCCTCTTCGGGTCAAATTCAGACTTTTTCGGTAACACCGATTTACTCCTTGTACCGCCGATTTCTTTAACTTTCGTTTTTCATTTATACTAACTTAGAAATTTTTATTTGACATTTTCAATGTCAATTACACCTCAGTAGACCTTTAATTATGTCCTGAAAATATTTCTCCGAGTTCCTCGCAGTCTAGGGCTAGTCAACAGTCCTCGCCGTAACTTCCCGGTGCGATCACCCATTGCTACGGGTTTGGCTCGTTTAACTTAGTCACATTTTATCTCTTTTATTTTTCCTTAATTTTTCTCATCACATATTTTATTATTTAGAACTTCCTCACTGTCAATTAAGTGTTGTTCCTGATAGTCTGACTTTCTGGTGCAAACATTCGTCGTCGAAATAGTGGAACATACGGACTACGTAAAGTGAGAATGTTACAACTCTTCCCCTCTAAAAAGGAATTTCGTCCTCAAAATTCATCGAATTTAAACAACTGAGCTTATCGTTATCTCATAATTCTATTCACTTTCCCATCATTGTTTTCCTCTGCCTTTAGTATTCCTACTTATGAAATTCTATTATTCATTAGTTTCTCCGATTTCTCATACTAGAATCCTTAGTGGTCCTTCAGTCTCTTTTACCAATTCCAACTCTGTTAAATTACGCTTTGTCTAGGTATTCTGCATTTACCTCATACAAGACCTCATACCTTGGTATCTTCATGCTTATTTAATAAATATCATTATACACAAACTCCATCAAGTAAAGGTATCTATTCTTGCTTCCAGAGAGAGTAGCACTACAACTTCTAAATATATTTTGAAATACCTAAATCATTCTTTTTTAACAAAAATATCAAAATAATTATAAGACTCTATATCAATGTCTATATATCTTTTCCCAACTCAGTTCAACGTACTGGTGTCCTGCACTTTTTCCGTTACAGTGTTTCATAGGGTGCCGTTTGTATGCTAGCTTGTCACTTATTATTGTATACAAATTCTGTTAGTGGGAGGTATCTGTCCCATCTCCCCTCAGATTCAATGACACAAGTTCTCAGTATATTCTCGAGGGCTTATCACATATTACAAGTTATTATTATCATTTCATTTCATTGTTTATAGGAACTCAATGAGTTTCAGAATTTATCTGAATTACTCGTTTCGACTGTCCATCCGTCTAAAGATGATAAGTCGTACTAATATCTCTAAGCTTATAGCAATTACTGTGGTACAGGTAGTTTACATTAATGTAACGGAGTCGCTGACTCTAGCTACCTTACAAGTGTAGTCTTTCGATAGGCTAGTTCTGAAGTTTTAAATTTCTGACTAGAATTTTCACATTTGTTTCCCGTAATAGTACTCTATTCGGGCATAACTGTATCAAATTGTAGATTACTTATAAATATTCTTAATTTATTATACCACGAGGAAGCACATAGCTCTACACAATAATCTCATGTTGGTACTATAATCTGCAGCTTACAATACAAACATCGAGAACATTACATAGTTAATACGTTATAACCTCATGAACTAGGTTTTCTACTTCTTTTTCTAATGCCCTCTACGACTCTGAGTCCATATCTTAACTTTGAATAATTAAAACTAAACAATTCTGCATTAGTGTCACCTCTACACTTATGAATGCAATGCATGTGTGCACACTAGTTCTTTCTAATTATCTGTGCCTAGGAACGCCTAAACCATGCTCTGATACCACTAAATGTAACACCCCTCACCCATCTACAGTGTAGCCGAGCAAGGCGTGTCACACGGAGTGCCGGAGCACCTAATCTTATATGATTTCATTATAGTTCTTGATTTACTTGTTCAAAAACTTTATCTGAGGTTTACGCTATTTTTACTGTTTATCAAAATCTGACTAATTTAAAAAATTCAAAAATTTTAATGACAATCCAGTAGAGTGCCGGCTATAATTTGGACTAACAGTTCTTTTAAACCTGCCAAAAGCAATTTCAATATATGCTCAAATTCATAACTCAGATTATCTCAAGGCATTCTCATTAGTTTCTCAAACTCAAATTCAGTTTCAAAATTTCTCAAATTCAATCTCATTCAGAATCATTATGATTAGATAATCAATTCTAATATCAGAATTCTTATATTTCATTAACTTATATAATTTGCCAACTAAGTACATAAATTTGCCAACTAAGTACATAAATTTATCAAGTAGAGGATATACAAATGAAATTACAGTTACTAATTCACATTACAATGTAAGCAATAATTATAATGTACAGCTTAGAAAACATGCTTAAAATGAGCCCTATGTATATACATTGTTGAGGAGGTGATAACCTTGAACTCTTCTGACACTTTTGCAGATATGGACTCCAAAAATCTCAGTCGACAGTTTACTGGTTTTACCTTCAGTACCTGCGCGAGGAAGCAATTCCATCACGCTAAGCATTTTTGCTTAGTGGTGCAATAATATAACAAGAAATAATATATACAAATAAAGAAACAAATAAATCATAATTCGGATATCCAGGAATCAATTATTCTAGCTGTATTGTAATTTAAGTCTCTACGGTTCTGCAAATTGTATCTTTGCTATGTTTTTATTGCTAATCTCTTTTACTCATTTCATTCAATGCTTAATTTAATTGTACTGAAATTTTCGTATACTTAACTTAAATTAACTGCCTGAATTGAATAATGTTTTAATTGATTGCCCGTGTAGCCTGTACACTGACCAGACTGGATAAATGGATATACTAGCACTGGGTACCTAGTACCTCGGGCCGTCACACTATCGGTCACAAAGTATCCTCCGGTGTGCAAACAGTGTGGCTCAAAAGCCATATAATCAATCAGGCATTAAGCCGAGTATAATAACACAATCTGTATAGCCATAGGCTATTAAAATCATAGTATGGCATAATAAGCCATATAACAAAATATGACATAAAGCCATTTACAAAACAGCTGTCAGAATCCTTTTGGCATGCCAACCTATCCAAACTAGTCAACTAGGCAAACTAGGGCATATTACAAGATTAAATATTTATTTCTTAATTTTCAGGGTTTACTGGTCATTATACAATTCACTGGTTAATGAAAATGTTGACCTTTTTATACATCAGGGATAAGTTGATTCTAGTATCAACATGTCACAATTTGCATTTCAATATGCTATCAATATAGTACAATTTACCATTTTTACAAGTTGGCATTCATTGCCAATTTACTTCAAGCATCATTACATGTAAATGTGAAATTCTCAAATTTTGTGTGCTAGATTGGTCTAGCTTAAAGTCCTATTTCTCTTAGTTTTTAGCTTCTGGTCAAAGAAGCAAAATTCTTATTGCACTCTGGGCAAAATTTTAGGTCATTCTGAGCTGTTAGACCAAGATATGGTCAATTTACTAAAGCTGGACAGATTGCACCTTTAGTGCAAAATTTGGTCAATTTTAGGTCACTTTTAGTTCTGGTAGTTTTGGTACTTGAAATTGTGCAAGCTATTTGACTTAGTTTAGGCCACTTTTGGGCTTTGGTGTCTTCATAAGAATTGTAGCTCTATGTCTTATTGCACTCTGGGCAAAATTTCAGATCATTCTGAGTTGTATAGACCAAGATATGGTCAATTTACTAAAGCTGGCCAGATTGCACCTTTAGTGCAAAATTTGATCAATTTTAGGTCACTTGTAGTTCTGGCAGTTTTGGTACCCGAACTTGTGCAAGCTATTTGACTTGGTTCTGGCCATTTCTGGGCTTTGTGTCTTCATAAGAATTGTAGCTCTATGTCTAAGCTATCCATGGTAAAAAGTTCAGGTCAATTGGGCCTGGTTTGAGTGAGTTATGGTCATCCTAATGACTACTATTCATATGATAAAAAATATGGGTTTGCAAGGTTGCCATTCTGGATTTGGTCATTTTTAAGGTCAATTTCCAGGCAGAATTTTGGCAACATTTCTATATGAAAGTTGGACTATTTGGTGTCTAGCTTCACCCCTCATTGACCTCATACCAATTGGGTTCACAGTTTTGCACTTATGACCTAATTTAGGTGCTGCTAACATACACAACCTGCATTTGAACATCACACTTTTAATTTTGACAATCCTCCTCCTCCCAATACTTCAACATTTAATTATGTCACTTTTATATATATTGTACACAATTCTAGCAAGGTATTTTGAACAGAACACTCAAGTGTTCAATGCACACAATACACCATTCAAGTTCAACATTTACTTCTACAAAAATTCAACATACCTTAATATCAATCTTACACATACACTTCCATGGCAATTACATAAACTGCCCACCATTTAACACAATCATATTTCATTGATAAATTTCAAAAACTCACACAAAAATTCATGATATTTAAGGCTGCCCAACATGGCAGTTTACTAAAGCATCAAAGTCCCACTATTAAACCCTTAATTCAAGCACTAACATACATATACTTGGATATTAACTTACTACAACTTCCATCTGAGTTAATCAACCTTAATTCCCATCCATTAAATATAAGAATAAGTCACTAACCATGCATTTTCATGGCTGCCAAAACTAAGGTTCACCAATACTCAATCATTTCCTCAATTTTTCTTAGCAATTAAACTTACCCAAAGCTTAACACAAGGATTAGTGAAGGAAAATGGAAAGATTAAGCACTAACATTTATTTGGAGTTTGCTAAACCTCACCAAAACTTCTTCTTTTTGCTGCCAATGTGTTGCCCATGATGTGTAGACTAACTTTAATGAAGAACTCTAGAAAAAACTAGGGCTTGATCATGGAGGATTGGAGCTTCATGCATGAATGGCCATGGAGTTTTATGGGAGAGCATTTTCGGCCATGGATGAAGAATTGAAGGAAATGAAATGAGTTAGTAGAGAAATCTGTCCACTTTAGCCCTTTTATACCCTATTTTCTTTAGGTTAATTAATATATATTATGCTCCACTAACCTTAGGTTAATAAGTTTAATAATCCACTTTTAATTATTCCAAATTATACCACTCATTTTTCCTTAATTGAAAATATCATGTATAATTTCATTTTTCATGAAATTTTCAAAATTTAATACCACTTATTTTTAATGGACATTGAGGTCAAAAGTCAACTATAGGTGTCAAATAACCAAAATGCCCCTCTTCGGGTCAAATTCAGACTTTTTTGGTAACACTGATTTACTCCTTGTACCGCCGATTTCTTTAATTTTCGTTTTTCATTTATACTTACTTATTAATTTTTATTTGACATTTCTAATGTCAATTACACCTCAGTAGACCTTTAATTATGTCCTGAAAATATTTCCCCAAGTTTCCCGCGATCCAGGGCTAGTCAACGATCCTCGCCGTAACTTCCTAGTGCGATCACCCATCGCTACGGGTTTGGCTCGTTTAACTTAGTCACATTTTATCTCTTTTATTTTTCCTTAATTTTTCTCATCACATATTTCATTATTTTATACTTCCTCACTGTCAATTAAGTGTTGTTCCAGACATTCCAACTTTTAGGGGCAGACATTCATCGTCGGAACAATGGAACATACGGACTACATAAAGTGAGGATGTTACAAATTTATTTTAATTTATTTTGGGCATGTATTATCAAGGTTGCAATAATTTTTGGGTTGTAATTTCATTTATTTAAGTTCTTGTAAATTCGCCTTAGTATGCTAAGGATTATTATGTAATTGGATTACAAGAAGTTCATGGAGGTCAAGAGCATTGGTGGGACTAGTGGGAGGACTTCAAGATCAAGTATTGATTATATACTCCTTCAGCAACTCTTGTAAAATGAATGAATGAAATGCACCTAGGAATGCCCTGGTTCAATTCTTGGTGGCTCAGAATTGAATCCCTTAGAAAGTTTATGATCATACCATATTTACTGTTTATCCATGAATGCATGAGATGTATGAGAATGTTTGCAATTATATGATTTATGCATGCTAAATGGATAATGTGCAACGTGAGACCTTAATAGTAATTAGGATGACCATAAAATCTTCCAAATAAATGATTAAGTTGGAAATGCTATAATTAAAGTAATTATAACATAGGCCCTCCATTGAGGCATTTATTTTAAGAAATTTTAAATAGTTGTATAAGATACAATTAATTTAAAAGATTTTCTTAAGAATAATTATTAAGCATGAGATGTTGTAAATATGTAAATGGTCTGGTGGCCAATATTAGACGTACCTGAGGACATTAAAATTATTTGCATAATTACTGGCTCAATGAGATCAACTTAACTAATGCAAGATAAGTCAATAATGGATGTACCTGAGATTTTGAGCATTAGGGGCTAGGTAATGTGACACCCCTTACCCGTCTAAAGTGTAACCGAGCAAGATATACCACTCAGTGTGCCGGAGCACCAATTCATGTTTCAATTACAATTTATCCCTTTTTAATTCATTTATTTACAATTTTTTATAAATCTAAATTTTTCCAAAATTTTTATAGAAAATCCGATAGAGTGCCGGCTGTAAATTGGAAAAATAGTTCTTCTGAACCTGTTTAAAAATACTTCCAATATAATTTTCAAATCCAAACTCCATTACAAACATTTCAAATCAATCTCAAAATCTCAATCTCAAATCACAACATTATTTTCAGAATTTTTTTCTTTTCACTTCATTTTTGGAAGCACATTCATAAATATTTCTCAACATAATATACATAAAATTTAAATAATATGAAATTTCATATATTTACATAATCAAATAATTTCAAGAGTTTATAGTTACAATCCCAAAAATAATACAAAATACAAAATACAAAATGCTACCCAAAATCCTAATGTCCTACCATATGCACTGCAGAGGTGAGGTGACTCTAGACTTCGGATGTAGCTCTGAAGGCTCACCCCGTCTGATGTTTGCTGGGCTTCTCAACTAGGTCTACAGTACCTGCGCGTGGCAAAAGCGACACGTTAAGCAATTTTAGTTAGTGGTGACAATATAAAACAAAATAAAACAAAATAAAAATAAGTAGGCAGAATGTATGTTTACATTTTTTAGTAGACTTAATTTCTGATATTATTTGTAGTATTGTTCAATTAAAATTTGGTAAGGTTTATTATCATTGCCTGAGTAACCCATATTAATCGAATGGACTGGATAAACGGGTAAATTGGCACTGGGTAAGTACCTCAGACCATCACACCATCGGTCATATTGTGTCTCCCGGTGTGCAACAGAATAGCTAATAAGCTGTAATAATTATCAGGGTTAAAAACCAAATATATCAACTCAAATAACATAGCCAAAGGCTATTATGTCACAGAATGGCATGGGAAGCCATGAAACACAGACTGGCATGAAGCCATATGCAGTACTACTAACGAAGCCATATGCAGTACTACTAACAAAACCATATTGGCATGCCAACCTATCCATACCAATCTTGCTAGGTATACTAGGGCATTTTACACTTTTAAGTTTCACAATTTTGAAATTTAAGTTTTAGTGTTACTATTCCATTCATTAGTCAACAAAAATGTTGACTTTTACATAGGCAATAGGTACATTGGTTCTAATGCTCTCAACATACCACATTTTTCATTCTAAATTTGTTGGTATTGGTTGCCAATACCATTTCTAAACTTAATGCTAATTGGACAGAATTTTTAGTTTTCATGCTTTGTTTTTATTGTTCCATTAGTTATTTTTACAGTGGGAATTTGCCAAAATGATCAACACGAAAGTTGTTCCTTATTTTGTCTAGTTGCATTTCCTTTTTTGAATCACTCTATTTGGAGTTTTGTAGCTCAAGTTATGGCCTAAAAACCACAACTGGCCGGATTGAAAGTTTTCCAGAATTTCTAGACTAACCAAATCTACAATACTTGGAACAGTGATTGTAACTCACTTTTTAAATATGTTCTGGTCATAATTTGGGTTAGGTTTCTTCATGAAAGTTGTAGATCTATATCTCAGCTTGTTTCTGGTAAAATTTCAGGTCAATTGGACCTTTCTACTCTGAGTTATGGCCAAATGACCAAACACTGTTCATTTGGTCATTTTGCCCAGGCAGAATGCAGGTCACCCGGATTAGGGCAAACTTTTGGTCAACTTGATTTTGTTTTCTGGGCATGGTTTCTTCACCAAAGTTGTGCCATTATGTATCTAGTTTCATGTCCAATTGGCCTTGCACCAATTGAACCTCTACAATTCAAGTTATTACTGCCCAAACCTGCTAGACTCATGTCCAATCCTGTAGGTCACCAAGGGCAGCCACACCAAACCCAAATCCCACTACACAATTCACTTCATTTTTTATTCAAACCAAACCAAATGGTCACTAATTGGCCATTAAAACCAACTTCCATCATCACATTATCAAGGTCTCATTTTCCACCCCAAACCCTAACTCAACATTACAAAACCATGCATTATCATTGCATTTCATCACTTCACTTACAAGATGTATATTATGGGCAGCCATACTGTAACACCCTCCTGGTAACAACTCCGTACATTCTATTGTTCCGGTGACCAGTGTTGGTCCGGACAACTAGAACGATCGAAAAAATATTTAAATTAAAGTGAGGGACCATAATTAACTCAAATATTAATAAGAAAAATTTAGCAAAAATTTTAGAAATAAAATACAACCAAGTTAAACGAGCCGGTGCCCTAGCGATGGGTAACCCAGAGGGAAATTGCGGTTCTCGCAACTAGGAGCCCTAGACCCGGGGGAAAAATCATAAAATAATTTTTGAGACTCCGGAGAAGGGTCATTGAGGTCCCTATGGCATTAGAATGCCAAGAAAATATTTAGAAAAATTTTTCAATCGGTACAGATAATTTTGACCCGTTAAGCCAAACGGAGGGCATTTTGGTCATTTCGCCTTCAGAGGTGATTTTTGGCCGACTTGTCCAGTTAAGTAAATAATTATTATGACATAAAATATGAATAAACATTACTAAAAATTAAATTGAAAATGAGTAGTGATGAAAAGAAAAGAAAAATAAAAAAAAGCTCATTTATGACATATGATGATGTCATTTAAAGGCTACCACCAATCAAATTTAAACAACCAATTAACTAACGAATAAAAGAGATAAATAAAGACCAAAGAATTAAAAAAATTTTCAGCCATCTTCTTCCTCATTCAGCCGCACCACCATAACCAAGAACCCTTCATTTTTCTTCTTAAATCAAGCTTAAAAATCTCTTAAACATCTCCCCAAAACCCTAAGTCATCTTCACTAAAATTAATCCACACACCCTAAGGAAGCTCTAGGCAGCCACAAAGAGGAGAAATTTTAGAGTTTTCACAAGTTCAATAAGTTGAGCCAAGAGGTTAGTGCTTACTTATGTTAATATTCCTTTATTTTCATGTTAAGGACTTGAATTTAGTATGAAATTGTAAGTTAAATGAACTAAAACTCATGTGTATGTGTACCATAAATTTTGGCAGCCCTAAGGAAGGAATGAGTCTGATTGTTTTAATGGACTTAGAATGAATTAGAGATTATGTTTAAGGTGTATATACACATATATGATGAATGAAAGTGTTTAACTAGGTGTATGGGTGAATTGAAATGGGAAATTAGGGTTTTGGGAGTGAAAAATTGGACTTGGCTTATGAAATGAATAATGGACATTCTAATGGTCAATTAGTGACCATTTGAGGCAAGTTAATCATAATTTTAAGTGAACTAAAGTGTTACAAACCCAATTGGTAGGCTGCCTAGTGACAGCAGCAATGAGGCTGTGAGTCCAGCCTATTTGGACTGCCATATCTTTGGATGTGTAGGTCCAATTGGTATTTGGCCAATTGGACATGAAACTAGACTTATAATGACACAATTTTGCTAAAGAAACCATGTCCAAAAGACCAAAGAAAGTGGACCAAAAATTGGCCCCAATCCGGATACCCTGCAAACAGGTTCTGCAGAATGACCAAATGAACAGTAAGCCATAACTCACTGTAGAATGGGTCAATTGACCTGAAATATTTACAGCAACAAGTTAAGACATAGACAAACAACTTTCATGGAGGAACCTACCCCAAATTATGACCAGAACCTATCCAACAAGGCACTCACAGTTACTGTTCATTGTACTGTAGATTTGGTAAATTCTGCAGATTTCCAATCCGGCCAGCTGTGGTTTTTGGACCATATCTGGAGCTACAAAACTCCAAATGGAGTGATTCAAAAAAGGAAATTCAACTAGACAAAATAAGGAACAACTTTTATGTTTACCATTTCCTCAAATTCTCACTGCAACAGTGCCTAATAGAACAGTAAATTTAGGTTACAAAAACTGAAAATTTTGCTTCCCTTGGTTTAAGCTTAGAAATGGTATTAATGCTTAATGCTAAGAAGTTTTCAATGCAAAATGTGGTATGTTGGGAGTGTCAAAACCAATGTACATATTTTCTATCCAAAAGTCAACATTTTTGTTGACCAATGAGGTGAATAGTGACACCAAAACTTGAAACGCAAAAATTGAGGAATTTAAAAGTATCAAATGCCCTAGTATACCTAACAAGATTGGTTTGGATAGTTTGGCATGCCAATAGGGTTCAGTTAGCAGTACTGCACATGGCATTATGCCATTCTGTGATTTTATGGCTTTTAGCCATTTTGATATTGTGTTGAGACTTGGCCTCGTGCCTAATATTATTTACAGCTTGTCAGCTATTCTGTTGCACACCGGGAGATACATATGTGACCGATGGTGTGACGACCCGAGGTACTTGATACCCAGTGCCAGTTTACCCGTTTATCCATCGATGCTCAAGATAGGTTACTTGGGCAACCAAATGAATGAAAGTGGACAAAGTTAACGGAATAAATGGATATACAAATACAAAACAAATAAGACATATACATTCAATGCATATTTATTTCTGTTATTTCTTTCTATTTTATTATTGCACCACTAAGCATCATTGCTTAGCACGTTGCTTTTGCCACGCGTAGATTCTGGAGATACTGATCGTGAGCCCAGTAGACCGCAGACTGGGTGAGTCCATCCTGCAGCTCTGCACAGTGTCCGTGTCACCTTACCTTCTACAGTGCATTGGTAGGACACTAGGTTTCATTTTGGTGTTTTGTAACTAAATTTTTATTTTCTCATATGTATTTGGATTTATGTAATGTATTTTGATGTTCATGTAAATAATGAAAATGGTGTTTGTGAATGAAAAAAAAAAAAGAATATCTATGTGTGACTTGTACATGATTATTACATGAGCTGAATGATTGAGAAACGAAATTGAAAAATATTGAGATTTTGATATTGGAGTTTGAGAGTGATGAGATATGAATATTGGAAGTGTTTTTAACAGGTTCCGAAGAACTGTTTTCTCCATTTTTAGCCGGCACTCTGCCGAATTTTCTTTAAAATTTTCGGAACCTCAAATAAATTATAATTTCGATAAATGGCTCAAATATATTATATTTCAGAAGTTATATTCAAAACTATGACAAAAATTGATTAAATTAAAATAGAGGGTGCCGATACACCGTGTGACATTGCTTACTCGGATATACTGTACACTGGTAAGGGGTGTCACACATACTACCTTTATAACTTCATGAAAATCATCACAATCTTGCTCTAACCATGGCTGCTAAAAATTATGGGTTGGCATACAAATGGTATTCAGCAAATTTTCTTTATAAATTGCACTCATACATAGTCCTTAACATGAATTTGAGGTGAAAACTAAGGTTAGGTCACTAACCTCTATGGAGTGAAGTGCCCTCACTTGCTAAGGTTCTTATTTTTCTCTTCTTTTTGCTCTCAAAAGAATCACCAAGATGCAAGAACACTTTTTTGTATTGGGAGTATAAGGTTTTGTGGGGTGAGAGCTAGGGAAATCAAGCTTTGAAAAAGCTTGAAAATGGTGGCTATGGTGGGTATGTCACGGCAAGGAAGAAGAAGAGAAGAGAATTCTGATTTTTCTTTCATTTTTCAGCCCACTTTATCTCTTTTAAATAAAGTTATGCCATGTGTCCACATTGGGTTGGTTGGGAGAATCTTAATGACATCATTATGATATCATAAGTCCATTTTCTTTCATTTTCTCATCTTTTCTTATCTATTTAATTGCAACTAAATTTTTAACAACGTTTATTCATATTTTATGTTATATAAATTATTTATTTAACTGGAAAAGTTGGCCAAAAATCATTTCTAAAGATGAAATGACCAAAATGCCCTCCGTTTGGCTTAACGAGCCAAAATTGTCTCTACTAATTGAAAAATTTTTCTAAGCATTTTCTTGGTATTCTAATGCCATAAGAACCTCAATAACCCTTCTCTAGAGTCCCAAAAATTATTTTATAATTTTTTTCCTAGGTCTAGGGCTCCTAGTTGCAAGAACTGCAACTTCTCACTAGGTTACCCATCATTAGTGCACCGGCTCATTTAACTTGGTTGCATTTTATTTCTAAAATTTTTCCTAAATTTTTCTTATTAATATTTGAGTTAATTATGGTTCCTCACTTTAGTTTAAATGTTTTTCCGGACGTTCTAGCTGTCTGGACTGACACTAGTCACCGAAACAGTAGAATGTACGGAGTTGCTACAAGGAGGGTGTTACAACTGTTCTCCTCTAATAAAAATTTCGTCCTCGAAATTTACCTGATGTAAACAGTTGAGGAAACTGTTGCCTCATCTCTTTTCACTTTCCCAAGTTGCCTCTTCAGTGTTGTGGTGCCTCTAAAGCACTTTCACCAGTGGAATTTGTTTATTTCTCAGCTCCTTCACTTCCCGAGCTAGGATCTGTATAGGTTCTTCTGTATATGTCAAGTCCGGTTGGATTTCAATCTCTTCCATGGAAATGACATGGGAAGGGTCTGAGCGATATCTTCTCAGCATAGAAACATGGAATACATTGTGAATTTTATCCAGTTTTGGTGGTAAAGCTAGCCGATAGGCCACTAGTCCCACACGTTCAATGACTTCATATGGGCCAATGAACCTAGGGTTTAACTTATCCTTTCTTCCAAACCTCAGTACTTTATTCCATGGTGAGACTTTGAGAAACACTTTATCACCAACTACATACTCTATCTCTTTTCTCCTTAAGTCGGCATATGATTTCTGTTTATCTGAGGTAACCTTCAGGTTAGCTTTGATTATCTTCACTTTCTCCTCAGTCTATTTTACTAGATCTGGTCCTACTAGCTTATCTTCGCCCAATTCAGTCCAACACACTGGGGTTCTACATTTCCTTCCATACAGTGCTTCATACAGAGCCATTTGAATGCTACCTTGGTAGCTATTGTTATATGCGAATTCTACTAGTGGGAGGTATCTTTCCTAACTCCCCTCAAACTCAATGACACAACTCCTTAGCATCTCCTCTAGGATCTATCACATAATTCACATTGTTACTATCATTTCAATTTATTAACTATGAAAATTCAATTAGTTCTTAGGTTCACCTGGATTACTCGTTCTGACTATCCATCCGTATGAGGATGAAAAGCCATGCTAAAACGGAGTTATGTGCCCAAGGCTTCTTGCAACTTTTTCCAGAATCTCAATGTAAATCTTGGGTCTCGGTCAGATATGATGGAAAGTAAGATTCCATACAGTCTAACTATCTCACTGATATACACTCGCTAGCTTCTCCAAAGGAGTAGTCACCCTAATCGCGTAAAATGTGATGACTTTGTCAATCTATCCACTATCACCCATACTGCATCATGCTTCTTCTGGGTGAGAGGTAGACCACTAATAAAATCCATAGTGACCCGGTCCCATTTCCATTCAGGTATGCTTATAGGCTGTAGCAATCCTGATAGAACTTGTTATTCTGCTTTAACTTGCTGACATGTCAAACACTTAGTCACATAGTCAGCTATATCCCTCTTCATACCAGGCCACCAATAATGAGGCTTCGAATCATTATACATTTTTGTGCTTCCTGGGTGCATAGCATAAACACTGGTGTGTGCTTCTTTCAGAATACTATTCTTCAGTTCCCCATCATCTGGCACACACACTCTTCCTCTATAGTACAGACACCATCTGCTTTCACCTCATAATTAGTTTCCTTTCCCTCTGGAATTTTACCCACAATGGCCATTAATTTTTCATCTGCCCTTTGCCCATCTTGTATCTGCTGTAGCAGGTTTGGCCTCACTTGCAACTCAGCCAAAAGAGATCCATCTTGAGCTAAGGACAGACAGGCATTTAGTGATCTTAAAGCTGTGATGGATTTCCTGCTTAAAGCATCAGTAACAACATTTGCCTTCCCAAGATGATAATCTATCACACAATCATAGTCCTTGAGGAACTCAATCCATCGCCTCTGTCTAAGATTGAGCTCCTTTTGGGTTGGCAAATATTTTAGACTCTTGTAGTCTGTATAGATGTAATATTTTTCACCATATAAGTAATGCCTACATATCTTCAGTGCGAAGATAATTGCTGCTAACTCCAGGTCATGAGTAGGGTAGTTTTGTTCATGTGGCCTTAACTGCTTGGAAGCATAGGCGACCACTTTCCCCTCTTGCATCAATACACACCCTAGCCCATTATGTGAGGCATCACTGTAGACCACAAAGTCTTTTCCCGACACTGGCTATGTTAACACTGGTGCTTCTGTCAACAAAGCCTTTAGCCTCTCAAAACTGGCTTGGCACTTGTCGTTCCAGCCAAATTTCACATTCTTGTGCAACAACTTAGTTATTGGAGCAGCTATAAGAGAGAACCCCTTCATAAATCTTCTGTAATACCCAGCTAGCCCTAAGAAACTTCTGCTCAGTTGTATTTCTGGGAGGCTTCCATTTCATCATTGCTTCTATCTTTTTAGGATCCACTCTAATCCCCTCTGCTGATACTATATGTCCAAGAAAAGAGATTTCACTCATTCAAAAGTCACACTTGGATAGCTTAGCATACAGCTTCTTTTCTCGCAGGGTTTGCAGAACAATCCTTAAATGTTCATCACATTCTTCCCTAGTCTTGGAATACACCAGAATATCATCAATAAAGACTACTACAAACCGATTTAAGTATGGATGGAAGATATGGTTCATAAGGTCCATAAATGCTGCTGGTGCATTTGTTAACCCAAACGGCATCACTAGAAATTCATAATGCCCATACCGGATTCTGAATGCAGTTTTTGACACATCTGCATCCTTTACCCTCAGCTGATGATACCCTGATCTGAGATCAATTTTTGAAAATACACCGGTTCCCTTCAACTGATCAAACAGATCGTCAATTCTAGGCAATGGATATTTATTCTTCATAGTTACTTTGTTCAACTGCCGGTAATCAATACACAATCTCAAAGTTCCATCTTTCTTTTTCACAAACAGCATCGGAGCTCTCCATAGTGACATACTGGGGCATCTGAACCCCTTATCGAGTAACTTCTGCAACTGAGTTTTCAACTCCTTCAATTCAGTGGGTGCCATCCTATAAAGAGCAATTGAAATGGGTGTTGTACCTGACATTACCTCAATAGCAAGCTTGACTTCCCTTTCTGGTGGTAAACCAGGCAACTCTTCAGGAAATACATATGGAAAGTCTCTTATTGTGGGTATATCACCCAGGTTTGGCTTAGCCTGCCTAGTATCAACCACATGTGCTAGGTAAGCTTCACAGCCTTTTCTCATCAATCTTCTTGCAACCGTGGCTGAGATAACATTGGACAGGAAATCTGTCCTTTCACCCACAACAGTAATCTCATTACCCTCATAAGTTTTCAGAGAAATCCTCTTCAATTTGCAATCAACTATTGCCTGATGACGTGCCAACCAGTCCATTCCCAAAATCATGTCAAACTTGTCGAAGGGCAATTCAATTAGGTCTGCCGAGAATTCATACCCTTGAATCCTCAACGGGCAACCTTTATACACCTTATTCACTACCACACTGTGGCTTAGTGGATTTGTGACCAGAATGTCTTGATCACTCTCCTCTACTGGAACTCCCCTCTCTATGGGTTGCTTGATGCAAATATAGGAATGAGTGGATCCTGGATCCACCAATGCATGCATAGTAGTGTTGTAGAGAGAGAACGTACCCCTGATGACATCCGGGGCATCTTGCTCCTCCTGAGCTCTGATGGCATAGGCCCTGGCAGGTACTCTAGTGTCTGGCCTCTCAGCTGACTCGGATGCAGGCCTCAGTGATGGACCAGCTGCCTCAGATTTACCGGGCTTCCTACCCCTTTGTGGTGCAGGAGCAGGTTTGTCAGCTTGTGTTTGAGCAACTATAGTAGTCCTCTTCGGACAATTCTTGATTTGATGCTCTGTCGATCCACACCGTAAGAATGCACTAGTCACTCGCCAACATTCCCCCTTATGCCACTTCTGACAGTACTGAGAAGCAGAAGATGCTGGGGCTGGTCCCCTAAACACTGTCCCTAGAGAGCTGCCCACTGATGGTGTGGATTGGCCTCTCCTAGGTGTGAGCGTGGTGCAGGCGATGAGGCCGACCACGACCTGTGGTGGTCCTGAACTCTGAGCAGGAGGACCTTTACTCTTCTTACTGGGAGCAGAAAATGCACTGGACTAACCCGGACCCCTCTTCTGCTGTCTTTCCCTTCTATTTTGTTCATTGATTCTGACCCTTTCCACTTTTGATGCAGCATCTACTAATTTAGCAAAATCTGTGATCTCCAATGCTGTGATCATGACTTTGATATTGTCATTGAGTCCTTCTTCAAACCTTTGGCACCTCTTTGCCTTTATAGGGACTATCTCCCTCCCATATCGGCTCAATCTGACAAACTCACGCTCATATTCTACCACTGACAATTGCCTCTGTCTCAGACTGATAAATTCTCTTCTTCGCTCTTCTAGGTACACTTTGCTCACATATTTTTTTCTGAATTCTGTGAGGAAGAATTCCCAGGTGATCCATTCAGTTTGCACCTCACTGGTTACTGTGTCCCACCACTGATATGCATCATCCTGAAGTAGGGACACAGCACCCACCAGGTTCTGCTCGGGGGTGTAGTTTAGCTGTTTCAGCACTCTGATGGTTCTTCTATCCAACCAGTTTTCTACGGTCATGGGATCATCCTCCCTCTTCCTAAAGAAGCCTACAGCCCCATGTTTTCACAATTTCTCCAGATGGGACTTCTGTGGTACTGATGGAGGTTGTGGCTGTGGTTGTGGTGGTGGTATTGCACCCTTCATTTGTCGATAGAATTTGGTCATTTGCTAAAGTAGAGCAAACTGAGGTTGGGCAGGTGCCTCAGCTGCTGGTGGAGCAGATTCTCCCCTGCCCCCAGATTCAGCCCTTGGTGGAGCACGACGCTCCACCTCTTCATCAATTGCTCTTTGCGAAGCAGGATCCATATCCTATTCAAAATAAGAAAATAAACAGATCTGCATCAGTGTCACCTCAACACTTACAAATGCAATGCAATGGTATGCACTCTATCTAAGCCCAGAAACGCCCTAAACCGATGCTCTGATACCACTAAATGTGACACCCCTTACCAGTCTATAGTGTAGTCAAGCAAGATATGCCACTCAGTGTGCCGGAGCACCAATTCATGTTTCAACTACAATTTATCCCTTTTTAATTTATTTATTTCCAATTTTTGATAAATCTAAATTTTTCAAAATTTTTATAGAAAATCCGATAAAGTGCCGGCTGTAAATTGGAAAAACAGTTCTTTTGAACCTGTTTAAAAACACTTCCAATATAATTTCCAAATCCAAACTCCATTATACACATTTCAAATCAATCTCAAAATCTCAATCTCAAATCACAACATTATTTTCAAAATTTTTTTCTTTTCACTTCATTACTGGAAGCACATTCATAAATATTTCTCAACATAATATACAGAAAATTTCAATAATATGAAATTTCATATATTTACATCATCAAATAATTTCAAGAGTTAATAGTTACAATCCCAAAACTAATACGAAATACAAAATACAAAATGCTACCCAAAATCCTAATGTCCTACCATATGCACTGCAGAGGTGAGGTGACTCTGGACTCCGGATGCAGCTTTGAAGGCTCACCCTGTTTGATCTTTGCTGGGCTCGCCAGCTAGGTCTACAGTACCTGCGCGTGGCAAAAGCGATGCGCTAAGCAATTCTTATTAGTGGTGACAATATAAAATAAAATAAAACAAAATTAAAATAAGTAGGCAGAATGTATGTTTACATTTTTTAGTAAACTTAATTTCTGATATTATTTGCAGCATTGTTCAATTAAAATTTGGTAAGGTTTATTATCATTGCCCGAGTAACCCATATTAATTGACTGGACTGGATAAATGGGTAAATTGGCACTGGGTAATCAGTACCTCAGACCATCACACTATCGGTCACATTGTGTCTCCTAGTGTGCAACAGAACAACTAATAAGCTGTAATAATTATCAGGGTTAAAACCCAAGTATATCAACTCAAATAACATAGCCAAAGGCTATTATGTCACAGAATGGCATGGGAAGCCATGAAACACAGAATGGCATGAAGCCATATGCAGTACTGCTAACAGAACCCTATTGGCATGCCAACCTATCCAAACCAATCTTGCTTGGTATACTAGGGCATTTTACACTTTTAAGTTTCACAATTTTGAAATTTAAGTTTTAGTGTTATAATTCCATTCATTAGTCAACAAAAATGTTGACTTTTGCATAGGTAATAGGTACATTGGTTCTAATACTCCCAACATACCACATTTTGCATTTTAAATTTGTTAGTATTGGTTGCCAATACCATTTCTAAACTTAATGCTAATTGGACAAAATTTTCAGTTTTCATGCTTTGTCTTTACTATTCCATTAGTCATTTTTGCAGTGGGAATTTGCAAAATGATCAATATGAAAGTTGTTCCTTATTTTGTCTAGTTGCATTTCCTTTTTTGAATCACTCCATTTGGAGTTTTGTAGCTCAAATTATGGCCTAGAAACCACAACTGGCCGGATTGAAAGTTTTCCAGAATTTCTGGACATACCAAATCTACAGTACTTAGAACAGTGACTGCAACTCACTTTTTAAATATGTTCTAGTCATAATTTGGATTAGGTTTCTCCATGAAAGTTGTAGATATATATCTCAGCTTGTTTCTGGTAAAATTTCAGGTCAATTAGACCTTTCTACACTGAGTTATGGCTAAATGACCAAATACTGTTCATTTGGTCATTTTGCCCAAGCAGAATGCAGGTCACCCGAATTAGGGCAAACTTTTGGTCAACTTGGCTTGGTTTTATAGGCATAGTTTCTCCACCAAAGTTTGCCATTATGTGTCTAGTTTCATGTCCAATTGGCTTTGCACCAATTGAACCTCTACAATTCAAGTTATTGCTGCCCAAACCTGCTGGACTCATGTCCAATCCTGCAGATCACCAAGGGCAGCCACACCAAACCCAAATCCCACTACGCAATTCACTTCATTTTTTATTCAAACCAAACCAATTGGTCACTAATTGACCATTAAAACCTACTTCCATTATCACATGATCAAGGTCTCATTTTCCACCCCAAACCCTAACTCAACATTACAAAATCATGCATTATCATTGCATTTCATCACTTTACTTACAAGATGTATATTATGGGTAGCCATACTACCTTTTTAACTTCATTAAAATTATCACAATCTTGCCCTAACCATGGCTGCTAAAAATTATGGGTTGGCATACAAATGGTATTCAACAAATTTTCTTTATAAATTGCACTCATACATAGTCCTTAACATGAATTTGAGGTGAAAACTAAGGTTAGGTCACTAACCTCTATGGAGTGAAGTGTCCTCACTTGTTAAGGTTATTGTTTTCCTCTTCTTTTTGCTCCCAAAAGAATCACCAAGATGTAAGAACACTTTTTTGTGTTGGGAGTAAAGGGCTTTATGGGGTGAGAGCTAGGGAAATCAAGCTTTGAAAAAGCTTGAAAATGGTGGCTATGGTGGGTATGTCACGGCAAGGAAGAAGAAGAGAAGAGAATTCTGATTTTTCTTTCATTTTTCAGCCCACTTTATCTCTTTTAAATAAAGTTATGCCATGTGTCCACATTGGGTTGGTTGGGAGAATCTTAATGACATCATTATGATGTCATAAGTCCATTTTCTTTCATTTTCTCATCTTTTCTTGTCTATTTAAATGTAATTAAATTTTTAACAACATTTATTTATATTTTATGTTATATAAATTATTTATTTAACTGGACAAGTTAGCCAAAAATCATCTCTCAAGACGAAATGACCAAAATACCCTCCATTTGGCTTAACGAGCCAAAATTGTCTATACCGATTGAAAAATTTTTCTAAGCATTTTCTTGGCATTCTAATGCCATAACAACCTCAATGACCCTTCTCTAGAGTCCCAAAAATTATTTTATAATTTTTTCCCTGGGTCTAGGGCTCCTAGTTGCGAGAACCGCAACTTCTCATCAGGTTACCCATCTAGGGCACCGGCTCATTTAACTTGGTTGTATTTTTTTTCTAAAATTTTTTCTAAATTTTTCTTATTAATATTTGAGTTAATTATGGTTCCTCACTTTAGTTTAAATGTTTTTTCGGATGTTCTAGCTATCCGGACTGACACTGGTCACCGGAACAGTAAAATGTACGGAGTTACTACAAGGAGGGTGTTATAGGTAAAGGGTTGAACCTCAGATGAGATGTGATGGGCAAGGAGTTGCTCACTTATAGTTTATTGTAATTCCAATAATGGATGTACCTGAGGATGATCAATAGAATTATAAGAATTCAATCACCCACTAGATATCCATCCAACTAGGATTTCTGTTTTCTACTTTGGAAGTGTAGGATTCACTAAGTTAGTGGGAGGACTAATTTGATTAAAAGACCATAATCATTTTGGTTAATTACATGATACATTTGCTAATTGATCTGGTTATTTTCTGCAGTTAATTTTTTGATAATAATGAGCATAGAACAACCACCACCATCCAAAATCCTTGCAAGTATACTTGATCGCAATAAGTTGACAGGACCTAATATCTTTAATTGGCTAAGAAATTTGAAACTTGTCCTGAACCTTGAACATATAGGATATGTTCTAGACTCAAATGTTCCTGGTCCCTTACCTCCAGAGGCCACACAAGAGGAACATGAAACTTTGGACAAGTGGAAGGAGCATGATATGAGAGCTAAGTGTTACATGCTTGCTTCCATGAGTAATGAGTTATAGAAGCAGCATGAAAACATACAGAGTGCGAGTGAGATCCTCCTTCACCTACAAGAGTTGTATGGTGAGCACAACAGGAATGCTAGGTATGAGATATCTAGACAGCTGTTTCGCATGAGGATGTTTGAGGGACAGAATATTGGGGATCATGTCCATAAGATGATTCAGCTGATTGAGCAGTTGGAACATCTTGACTTCAACATGGATTTCCAACTGCAGACGGATTTGATCCTTCAGTCCCTTCCTGAGTCTTTTGAGAATTTTGTGACAAATTTCCATATGACTAAATAGGAATGCACCTTGGCTGATTTACTCAACATGTTAGTTATTGCCCAAAAGAATATGTTGGGCAATAAAGGAAAAGAGGTAGCTTTGATTGCATCTTCTTCTACTAGAAAGTCCAACAAGAAGAAGGGCAATAAGAAAAAGAAACCTCAGATTGTTGGTCCTTCTAAGAAAATAGCTAAACAGAAAGGGAAGACTAAAGCTAATTGAGGCAAAGGAAAGTGTTTCCACTGTCAGAAGGTATGTCCATATCTTGTTATTTAGATTTTGATGATACTCATAGTTCATCTACAGCTTAAGTTTTAGATACTGGTGCCAGTTCTCACATTTCTTATGATATGCAAGAACTAGCAAATAGTAGCAGTTTGCGTTCTCAAGATGTTAGACTCTGGATTGGCAATGGCTCAACTATTGAAGCTTTAGCCATAGGATCTAAATCTTTTTACATGTTTGGATATGTTTTGTGTTTGGATAATATTTTATATGTACCTGATGCTTTTAAGAACATCATTTCTATATCTAGTTTGACTAGAAATGGCTATGAATTTCAGTTCACAGATGATGTTTGCATTATTTATTTTGGAAATAAATATGTTGGTTCGAGTTATATGAATAATGGTCTTTATTATTTAGATAATAATGACAAACACAAAATGAATGCAAGTGATCTAAATGAATGCAATGCCATGGTGAAAACCAACTCAAGTTCAAAATATATTTAGCACTTAAGGTTATGTCATGCTGCAGAAGATAGGATTGCAAAACTGGAGAAAATGGGGATTCTATCATCATTGGGCTCTGAGCCTACTCCAACTTGTGAATCTTACCATCAGGGCAAAATGACTAGATCACCCTTTGTTGGACAAGGGCTAAGGGTTGAAAATATTTTGGAGCTAATACATAGAGATGTATGTGGTCCATTTAAGGAAATGGCTAGGGACAGTTTTCATTACTTTATTACCTTTACTAATGATAAATCAAGGTTTGGGTATTTGTATTTGATGAAATACAAACATGAATCCTTTGAAAAGTTCATAGAATTTAAATCTGAAGTAGAAAATCAAACAGGAAAGAGCATTAAAGCTCTTCGATCAGATCGTGGAGGTGAATATTTGAGTACTGAATTTGATGAATACTTGAGAGAACACGGCATTGTTTCCCAGCTGACTCCTCTAGGAACACCACAGCTAAATGGTGTATTTGAAAGGAGAAATCGTACCCTATTGGATATGGTACGTAGTATGATGAGCTATACTGATATGCCAATCTCCTTTTGGGAATTTGCATTAGAATCAACTTTGTATATTTTGAATAGGATTCCATCAAAATCAGTTTCTTCCACACCTTATGAGATATGGCATGAAAGAAAACCAAGTCTTAAGCATGTTAAGATTTGGGGTTGTCCAGCTTATATCAAAAAGCTGAACACTGATAAATTGGAAACCAGATCAGAAAAGGGTCGATTTGTTGGATATCTAAAAGATAGTTTTGGATATTACTTTTATTTGCCTACTTCATAAAAGGTTGTGGTAAGTAGAGATGCCACATTTCTTGAACAATAGTTTGTTCAAGAAGGAGGCAAAGGAAGGCAAATAGAGTTAGAATTGGAGAATTCTGACCAACCAATAAATCCGATGGATATAAATCCATCTAGTCAACCTTCACCCATTGATGAAACATCTACAGCTATTCCTCGTAGAACAACCAGGGTATCTCACCCACTAGTGAGATATGGTTTCCTTCATGAAGAAGAACAAGAGTTGTCTACTCATGAAGAAGTAGATCATGGAGATGATCCACTTACCTATGAAAAAGCTATATCAGATATAGACTCTTCAAAATGGATTGATGCTATGAACTCCGAAATTGATTCCATGTATAAGAATCAAGTTTGGGATCTTGTTGACCCACCTGAAGGTATTGTACCTATAGGGAACAAATAGGTTTTCAAGAAGAAAATTGGTTTTGATGGAAAGGAAGAGACCTATAAGGCAAGGCTAGTAGCGAAAGGGTTTTGCCAAAGGCAAGGAATCGACTATGAGGAGACTTTCTCACCTGTTGCCATGCTTAAATCAATTAGGATTCTATTAGCAATAGCTATATACAATGATTATGAGATTTAGCAGATGGATGTCAAAATAGCTTTTCTCAATGAATGCATTGAAGAAAACATATTCATGGAACAACCTAGGGGTTTTGAATTCCAAGATGGTTCCAAGGTATGCAAGCTAAAGCGATCCATTTATGGGTTGAAACAAGTTTTGAGGAGTTGGAACATCCGTTTTGATGAAGCCATTAAGTCATTTGGTTTTATAAAAAATGTGGATGAGCCATTTGTATATAAGAAGGTTAGTGATAGTGCTATCACTTTCCTTGTCTTATATGTAGATGACCTTATTACTAATTGGGTGGCCATGGCATGCTATGCTAGGTGTTAACCATGGTCTATGAGGTGCATAAAATGATTTAGAGAAATCATTTATAGTAAGAAAGAGTTCTGATGATATTAAGAATTGATAACATGTCTCATTGCCAATTAGTGATGAGCCTTGTAAGTCACACACATACACAAGTAATCACCAAATTAAATATGATTTAATTAATTAATTAAAGAGTTTAATTGATTAATTAAATAGGTTTGGTTTGCAATTAGATTGCAAAGTCCGTAGCATGACTTGAAACCAAATCTAAGTTATTAGATGTATAGTATAAGCTAAATTTATATTTAAAGTGTTTAAATATGAATTTAATTAATGAGAAATTAATTAATAGAGATTAATTAATTAATTTATATTTGATATAAATTGATTAGAAGAAGAGAAATAATTATTTTGGGTTAAGAACTCAAAATTAAAACATAGGGGTATTTTGGCCATTTCACAAGGTGACATATGACACCATGAGATGGTGACACATGGCACTACACATAAGCTTCTCAAATGTCTTTTAATCATGTAAGATGATTAAAATTAAGATTAAACATAGGTTTGACACTTGGCACAATGTGATTGGGTCAATTAAACCTAGAGCCAATCAGAAGGTGACATGTGGCAAGAGTTTTAAGTGGTGACCTAGCTATATAAGTGTAAGGATGAAAGAACTAATTACACAAGCTGCTGTATTCTCAAAGGTGCCGCCACCCCTTGGCTGGCTCTCCCTCTCTTCTTCTTTATCTCTCATCAATTCAAAGAGATTAGCAAATAATCTCTTGAATTAAAAATACTAGAAATCGTTTCTAGTGTTCAGTTTACATCTGTAATCTCTCAAAAGGCAAAACTTGATTTTCTAATTCATAGAAAAAGCTTTAGAAGCTATTCAAGGGCTGCCATAGGTGATCTTGGTGTGGACAAGCTAGAGGGACAACATCTGGTGTCCTAAAGACGCATCCCAAAGGTGCCAAACACATTGCAATGCATCAAAAGGTTAGTACACTTGTTCTTGATCTAATCTAGGGTTCTAATGGATTAATCTGTTAATTCTAAAATCTTAAATAGCAAATGTAGATCCAAAAATATATTAAAAGAGTTTTAATATGCTGTTTATCATTGAAATCAAATAGATAAAAATAAATCTTGCATGATGATGTGACCCTAGATGAAAAATTTTGAATTTCAATGATATAAACTTGTGTTTTTCATGCTTCCGCTCCTTCATAGATATGGTACGCAGTATGATGAGCTAAACTGATATGCCAATCTCCTTTTGGGGACTTGCATTAGAATCAGCTTTGCATATTCTAAATAGGATTTCATCAAAATCAGTTTCTTCCACATCTTATGAGATATGGCATGGAAGAAAACCAAGTTTTAAGCATGTTAAGATTTGGGGATGTCCACCTTACATTAAAAAGCTGAACACTGATAAATTGGAAACCAGATCAGAAAAAAGGTCGATTTGTTGGATATCCAAAAGAAAGTTTTGGATATTATTTTTATTTTCCTACATCACAAAGACTTGTGGTAAGTAGAGATGCCATATTTCTTGAATAATAGCTCATTGAAGAAGGTGGCAAAGGAAGGCAAATAGAGTTAGAATTAGAGAATTCTGACCAACCAACAGATCAAATGGATATAGATCCATCTAGTCAACCTATACCTATTAATGAAATATCTACAGTAATTCCTCGCAGATTGACTAGGACATCTCAACCACCAGTGAGATATGGTTTTCTTCATGAAGATGAACAAGAGTTGTTTACACATGAAGAAGTAGATCATGGAGATGATCCTCTTACCTATAAAAAAGCTATATCAGATATAGACTCTTCAAAATGGATTAAAGCTATGAAATTCAAAATTGTTTCCATGCATAAGAATCAAGTTTAGGACCATGTTGACCCACCAAAGGTATTATACCTATAGAGAATAAAGGGGTTTTCAAGAAGAAAATTAGTTCTGATGGAAAGGTAGAGACCTATAAAGCAAGGCTAGTAGTGAAAGGGTTTCGCCAAAGGCAAGGAATCGACTATGAGGAGACTTTCTCGCCTGTTGCCATGCTTAAATCAATTAGAATTCTATTAGCAATAGCTGCATATTATGATTATGAGATCCTGCAGATGGATGTCAAAACAGCTTTTCTCAATGGATACATTGATGAAAACATTTTCATGGAACAACCTAGGGGTTTTAAATCCCAAGATAGTTCTAAGGTGTGTAAGCTAAAGCGATCCATTTATAGGTTGAAACAAGCTTTGAGGAGTTGGAACATCCGTTTTGATGAAGCCATTAAGTCATTTGATTTTATAAAAAATGTGGATAAGCCATGTGTATATAAGAAGGTTAGTGATAGTGCTATCACTTTCCTTGTCTTATATGTGGATGATATTTTGTTGAAAGGTAATGACATAGGTATGTTGACAATTGTAAAAGTATGGTTGTCAAATACATTCTTCATGAAAGACTTAGGGGAGGGAACCTATATTCTTGAAATTCGCATCTATAGAGATGGAGCAAAAAGAATAATTGGTTTATCCCAAAGTTTATACTTGGAAAAGGTGTTAAAGAGGTTTAACATGCTTGATTCCAAGAGAGGATTGTTATCAGTGAGACATGGTATCTACCTTTCTAAAGAGATGTCTCCAAAGACACCTGAAAAAAGAGATAAGATGGCCAGAATTCCATATGCTTCGGCTATTGGAAGTTTGATGTATGCAATGAGGTGTACTAGACTGGATATCGCATATGCTGTTAGTTTGACTAGCAAGTTTCAATCCAATCCAGGTTTGGAACACTGGATAGCTTTCAAGAATATCCTTAAGTACTTGAGAAGAACTAAGGATTTATTCTTAATTTATGGAGGTGGTGACTTGCAATTGGATGGTTATACGGATTCTGATTTCCAATCAGATATCGATGATAGAAAGTCTGCCTCTAGGTTTGTGTTCATTTGTAATGGAGGTGCAGTCAGTTGGAAGAGTTTCAAACATAGTACAACTGTTGATTCCACTACAGAAGCTGAGTACATTGTTACAAAAGAGGCTATTTGGATAAAGAAGTTCGTGATAGAACTCCGGTCTCACCAGAAATTTAAACACATAGAAAGGCGCTACCACATTATCAGAAAGATAGTTGGGCAAGGCGATGTAGCCATGTAGAAAATAGCATCAGCGGAAAATCCAGCTGATTCATTCACTAAGCCTATGTCACAAGCTCAGTTAGACTGACATCTTGAGAAGATGGGTCTAAGATATTCTAATGAATGGCTCTAGTGCTAGTGGGAGATTATTAGTAGCATGCCCTAGAGCATATCATTTAGTATGTATCTTGTATATATTTTATTAATAAAAGGCAATTTCACTTTTCCATTTATATAATATATTTATGTGTAATAGAAAAGGTCCATTGATATTTTGTTAGAAATTCTATTCTTAAGTTGTTAAGAATATGGGTGACAGTATTTCTAGCACAAAGTATCATAAATTGGTTCACAATCGAGGATACTTCACATAGGACATGACTTATCCAGAAAGATTGTATTCATGTTTGTTCCCAAGGTATTTGTATGAGATATAAATAAGATAGAATGGTGAGTCTCATGCCATATAACAAACATGATAGGCACTTATACATGATAAGTAGGCCGAACCGATAATGCATATGACAAGCACATGGAGTTTACTCTTGTCAATGCATTATGTAACACCCCTATATTCGGTAGTGCGTTCTATTGTTCTAGTGACCCGTGTTGTTCGGACAGCTAGGATGCCTAGAACTACATTTAAATGTTAGTGAGGAGACATAAAATAATGAAATACAAGAAAGGAAAATACGAGAAAAACAAAGGAAAAATAATAGCAATGAAATGTAACCAAGTTGAACGAGCCGAAAACCATAGCGATGGATGACCGCACCAAGAAGTTGTGGCATGGACCGTTGACTACCCCTAGACCTCAGGGAACCCTAAAAAATATTTTTAAGACTTAAATAAAAATCTATTGAAGTATAAATGACATTAGAAATGTTAAAAGAAAAATAAGAAATTAGTACAAAGAAAAATGAGAAATTGAGAAAACGATAAAACTCGGTGTTACCGAAAAATTGGGAATGCAACCCGAATAGGGGCATTTTGGTCATTTGATAACCTGAGTTTCCTTTTGACCTAAATTTTCATTAAAAATAAATGATATTAAACCTTGAAAATATCATGAAAACTAAAATGGTGGTACATAATCTAAATAGTAAAAGATATGAGGAAAATGTGGGAAATTAGAAACTTTAGATTATTAAATCATTATATTACCTTAGTGCTCCACTAACCTTAACCTTGGGACACCTAAAGGGACACTTGGGAGGTCAAGAACTCATCTTCAACCTTACCTTGCAAAACCAGCCGAAATCCTCCCAAGGTCCATCCATGGCCGCCCATATGCAAGGTGCACTCCACCTATGTTCAAGCCATCTTTTTCACTAGCTCCCTTCATTAAACTTGACCACCATACGGTGGATAGCATACTTGGAGCAAGAAAGATAAGTTTTGGTGAGGTTTTGAAGAAGTTCAAAAGAGGTAAGTGGGTGTTTTCAATTCTTGTTTTATTAAAAGTGTAACCAAGGTTGTGGGTAGTTGATTTATGGAAGAATTTTTTATGTTTGATGAATTATTGGAGTTGAGCCATTTCGGCAGCCATGAAACCTCACCATGAATAGCTTTTCCTTGCTTGTTAATGGTAGTTTAAGATGTTGATGTAAGTGTTTATGTGTATAGAAATGAATTAGACAATGTATATTAAGAGTATGTGTAATGGTGCACTTGGTTTTAGAAGCTTGAAAGTAATTTGAAGGAGATACTTTCCATGAGGTGAATTAGCAATCTTAAAGTGTGGTTAGAAATGTGTTGTTTTATGGTTTGGTTTATTGAATTATGTTGTTTATGGTGGCAGCATGTATATGTGTATGATAGATTAGAATTGGATATGTAAATGCGGTATGTTCATGTGGTTAAATTGTGTAAATGGACTTTGGAAAATTCTAAGTTATAATGTGCATGTTCAGAATGGTTACAAGCTGTCCAAAATGACCAAAATGTGTTGTTAAGTTTGTTAATGGTATGGTACATATAAGAATTGGCATGAAAGTGTTAGCTTGGTATGTATAGAATGTGTAATTAGTAAGTGATGAAGAATGTGTAGTAGAGCAGTGTATGTTTTAGCTTAGAACCTTAAGTGTGTGACTCTAATTGGTATGAGACCAATTGGAGGTGAAACTAGGCACAAAATGTGCCAACTTTCATGAAGAAAGTCTACCAAAATTCTGCTTAGAAAGTGACTTGAAAAATGACCAAATCCGAATTAGTGACTTGAAAGCCTGAAAATTGACTATTTGGGCAGCAGTTAGTGTTTTGACCATAACTTACTCAAAACAGGTCAAAATGACCTGAAATTTTTACCATGAATAGTTTAGACATAGATATACAATTCTTATGATGACATCAAAGCCCAGAAATGGCCAGAACCAAGCCAAATAGCTTGTACAAGTTTAAGTACCAAAACTGGCCGAACCAAAAGTGACCTAAAAATGACCTAAGCCTACCATTATAGTGCATTCTATCCAGCATTGGTAAATTGACCATATCATGGTCTATATAACTCAGAATGACCTCAAATTTTGCCCCACGTGCAATAAGACATAGACCTACAAGTTTTTAGTTTGGACCGAAACCCGAAAACTAAGGGAACTAGGTCGTTCGACTAGGTCAAAATAGTACACCAAAATCTGGTAAATTGCAATAATATGCAATACGCTTGGAAATGAAATTGGTAACATATACCAACACTAAAGGGCTATAAAATGTGACATATTGGTAACATTAAACTTAATTCACCTAGAATGCATCAAGTGTCAACATTTTAGGTTGACTAAGGAAAATAATAGAATTCAATAAATTAATTATTAAGCCTTATTGTTAGAGACAGTTTAAATGAGCACTGAAACACTTCAAATTGTGTGTTTCAGTTAGAAAAGACTCAGGGAAGGGGAAGGAAACACTGAGTTAGGGCTAAGAGACATTTATCAGAGGTTTGTGCACAACAGTATTTCTTTTGAATTTTCAATTGAAATAAACATTGACAAATTGTATGTTATTGCTTAAATTGTGGAAAACTCATTTGAATGGAATTTGATGGATACTTATTGCTTGAAAAATATTGTAAATGGTTTGAAACCACAGCTATCATATATATTGATTGAATTCCTCGCTAGGTTGTCTAGTGGGACGAATTGACTTTGAATTCCCTCTCTGGCTGAAGTGTTGAGGTGTGTGCCTGTTGAGGACAAATAGAATGAGTACTCATATTATTGCTAGCTAGCTATGTTATTCCTCACTAGCCATCAGCTCTTGGGATGAATTGGACTATGGAATCATGATTAAGCTGTATGTATAATTTATTGATATTTATTGTGATATTGTGAAATGGAGTTTAAATTCTTTATTACATTCACTATCTTTTGAATTCAAATATGATTTTAAGTATCCACAGTTCATATGATTTATGGTTTATAGTTTTAAATTGTATTTTCTTAATGTTGTGCACCACTGAGACATTGGCTCAGCGATAGCTTTTTCATTACTGTCGCAGGTAGATTGACGAACAAAGCAGCAGAGTAGGCTACTTGTGCCACATTTTGAGATTTCATCGGGTATATCGAGTATACCATTTTGTGTAGTTTTTGTTGTAATGTATGTGCACTATCTGTATATATTGTACTTGGTCTTGAGCAGTTGTAAATTATTTTGGCAGGTAAAAATATTGTGACATATTTCTTTTATCTCATCTTTTGGAAACACTGAAAAATTGATTGTTGAATTGAGTTGATAAATGTTGAGAAAATTATTGTGTTGAATTGTTATTGGAGTTTGGGATTGAGAAAAATATTGAAAGTGCTTTTTACAGGTTTTTGAAGAACTGTTTTATACAAAATACAGATGGCACTCTGCCAAAATTTTTATAGAAATTATTAATACTTTAAATTTGTTAATTGGTTTCACTTCAATAAAAGAAAATTTTTAACACCTGTCAATAGTGCTCACCACTTTGTAAAGAAGTAAGAAAAATTTTAAAATCCTTTATAGTGTATTTAATGAGCTATCAGTAGGCGAAGTTTGATAATTCATTAGATATACTACGGGATCATGTTATGCCTTATGGAGGGGTAAGGTGTGACATGTTTTAGTGGTATCAGAGCTAGTTTTTAAATTCTATTTTCACCTGTAATTTGAATATTCTTTCTTCATAGTACAACTGCTCAATGTCATTGTTTGATACATATAGTACATTACATTATAAATATGCACTAACAGGAGGAAATCCCCTTATGTTATTTGTTTAGGAGGTCTAAGATCCTCAAATTGTCTATGGAAGAAGGGGATCATTCAGTTGATCAATCAATAGAGGCTGAGGTTTAAAGGGATGCCCCAGCCCTACACAATGTCAGTGGATCAGCTACACCAGCCCCCTCAGTACCGCAGTTCCCTGCTCACTTCACTCAGCAGATGGCTGCAATGTTCCAACAGATGGTTGGTAACATGCCTACTCAAGTCCCACTACAGACACCAGTGGTACAACCACAGTCTTCAGCTAGGCAGTATGACAAGCTGATTAAATATGGGGCTACTGAGTTCAAGGGGACAGTAGATCCTTTAGAGGCAGAACAATGGTTAGAAAGAATGGATAGGGCGTTCAAGAAACTGCACTGCACAGAAGATGTAACACCCCTAAGTTCGGTAGTGCGTTCTGCTGTTCCGGTGACCAGTGCTGTCCGGACAGCTAGGATGCCTAGAACCACACCTTGATATGAGAGAGGAGACATAAATAATGAAATACAAGAAAAGAAAATACAATAAAAACAAATGAAAAATCATAGCAAAGAAATGTAACCGAATAAGTGAGCCGGGAAACCTAGCGATGGGTGACCGCACCGGGAAGTCACGGCGTGGACCGTTGACTGGCCCTGGACTGCGGGGAACCCTGGAAAACATTTTTAGGACATAAATAGACCCTTATTGAAGTATAAATCTCATTAGAAAGATTAAAGAAAAATTAAATAATTAGTACAAAGAAAAGTGAGAAATCGAAAAACAGACAAAACCCGGTAATACCGAAAAATCGGGAATGCCACCTGAACAGGGGCATTATGGTCATTTGACATCCCAAAGTGTCTTTTGACCTAAATGTCCATTAAAAATAAATAATATTACACTTAGAAAATGAAATGAAAAATTAATTTGGTGGTACATAAAGTAAATAGCCAAAAATGGAGTGAAAAATGTGTAAATAACACATTTAAGCATTATTATATAATTAAATGAGTAAGTGGACCACTAAAGGATTAAATTAAACATAAAATGTGGCTGATGTAAGTCCACTAAACCCATCAGAATGTTCATCTTCCTCATTTCATAAACATTGCCGAATTGAAGAAAATGGGAACCACCATGGCCATTTTTCATGCAAGCTCATCTAACCACTCATTTCACTTCTAATCACTTGAGTTCCTTCATCAAAAATGGTCTACACATCACAAGGAAGATATTGATACCAAATTTGAGAAGTTTGGTGAAGGTTTAGCAAATTACAATCAAAGGTAAGTTTACATTTTTGAGAATTCCTTTGTTAAACTTTATGTTCATGTAATGGGTGTTAGTTTGGTGAAGGAAATTTTAAAGTTTAAATAGTTATTGAGATAGCCATTTTTGGACAGCCATGGTGTCACGCATTTAATGATTTATTATGCATATAATTGATGAGAAATAATGTTGATCTTGGTGATTTAATATCCTAGTGAATTATTTCACATATATATAGTGATTTATGCACTTGGATGGGAATTGGTAAATTGTAGGGCACTTTGATGTTGAAGGACAATTTTCGGCAGCTTGGGAACACTTGAGTAAATGTATGTATTCATGGAAGTGTAGGCAGAATATTGACCTAGAAGGATTGATGGATATGTATGTAGATTGATATTGTAAAGTGTATGTAAGATTTGTAATGGTTAGGTGTGTATGTAATGGTACTTAGAATTTGTAAATGTGAATTATATTTGGTGTGTTGAGGGTAATTGTAATCTGCCCAAAGTAATGTTAATGTAAAGTAGAATATGCTTTTGGTAATGTACCAAAACAGATTGGTAGGGAAGTGAACAAATTGCAAGGTAAATGTGTGTGATTGATGTGTGTTAAGCAAAGTAACCAAGGGCAGTGTACATTTTAGCTAATAAGTTTAAATGTGTAACCTCAATTGGTATGAGACCAATTGGAGGTGGAACTAGGCACAAAATGTGCCAACTTTCATTGAGAAAACATACCAAAATTCTGCTTGCAAGGTGACCTAAGAAAATGACCAATTCGGATTAGGTGCAATTAGGACCTGAAAAATGAACAATTGGGCAGCAGTGAGTGTTTAGGCCATAACTCACTCAAAACAGGTCCAATTGACCTGAAATTTTAACCATGAATAGTTAAGACCCATACCTACAAGTCTTATGAAGACACCAAAGCCTAGAATGACCATAAGCAAGTCAAACAACTTGCACAAGTTCGGGTCCAAAAACTGGCCGAACCAGAGTTGACCAAATTGACCCAAAATTGACCTAATTTGATACCAATTGACCAGCAATAGTGTAATGACCATAACTTGGTCTACTTAACTCGGATTGACCTAAAATTTTGCACCGCGGTCCATAAGACCTAGATCTACAAGTTTGTAGTTTCGACCGAGACCCGAAAACCGAGGGAACTAGATCGTCCGGCTAGGTCAAACCAGTGTCCCAGAATCCAGCAATTTGCGTTAAAATGCACTAAACAAGAAAACGACTTTGGTAAAACGTACCAAACCTAAAACCCTATCGAATGTGACATATTAATGACACTAAAACCTAATTTACCTAAAACGCAACGAGGGTCGGTATATTAGGTGATTAAGTGAATAATTGAGTTCAGTGCATTATTTACCAAACACCATCGATAGAGACAGTTTAATTTAGTACTGAAACACTTCAAATTGTGTTTCTCAGTTAACAAGGACTCAGCAAAAGGGAAGGAAACACTGAGTCCAGACCAGGGGGACAGTCATCAGAGGTTTGTGCACAACGGCTATTTCTTTTGAATTTTTCAATTGAAATAAATTATGACTATTTGTATATTATTGTTTTAAATTGTGGAAATGTGTTTGGTGGACACTTATTGATTGAAAAACATTGTGAATGGTTTGAAACTGTGAAAAATTGTTTGAATGATATTGATGGATACTTATTGATTGAAAAGCACTGTAAATGGTTTTGTGGAAATTGAAGTGAATTACGAATTGTGTTGCCATTTTGTGAATGAAATTATAACTTTGGAAATTTATTGGATTCTTACGGATCATTTGAATAAAATGTTTGGAATTGTTTTGACTCACAATTGGCATGACACGGATATTATGTTCCTCCTCCATTAATGGGGTGAGTGTGATTATTCCTCCCTCTTTGACTTATCAGTCTGGGATGAGTATGATTATGTTCCTCCCTCTTTGACTTCCCAGTCTGAGGTGAGTATGGATGAGTACTCATTAGATAGCTAGCTTCCTCCCTCATTGATTTCGATTATTGGGGTGAGTATGTCTTGTCGTGGTGTACAACACGGCATATATGGAAAAATTTGTGTCATGACCTAAATTGTGTTATTGATTGGCAACATTGTATTGTTCAATTATTTGATCGAATGGTGTTATTGATTTGCAAAACGATATTATTGATTATTTGATCAATTGTGTTATTGATTTGTAAAATGATATTATTGATTATTTGATCAATTGTGTTATTGATTTGCAAAACGATATTATTCGATTATTTGATCAATTGTGTTATTGATTTGCAAAACGATATTATTGATTATTTGATTGAATTGTGTTATTGATTTGCAAAACGATATTATTCATTATTTGATTGAATTGTGTTATTGATTTGCAAAACGATATTATTGATTATTTGATCGAATTGTGTTATTGATTTGCAAAAAGGTATTATTCAGTTATTTGATCAAATTGTGCATGAATTGGCAATACGGTATTCTTAAACTATTTGACTAAATTGTGTTATTATGAATTTTGATAATTTGTGAATTGGAGTTTAAATTCCTTATGACATTCATTGTCTTGAATTTAACTATGGTTTTAAGTATCCACTATTGATATGATTTATGAATTGTGAATTAAAATTGTATTTGGTTAATGTTGTGCACCATGAGACATTGTCTCGTGATAGCTTTATTGTTGTCGCAGTAGAGAGGCAGACAGGCGTGACTAGGCGCTAATACATCCATGAGGATTACAGTATAATGAGTATACCAATATTTTGCATTTTGTCTTGTAATGTATGACCTTTGTATGTACATTTTCTTTTGGTTTTGGCGATTGTAAATTCAAATTGTACCGTGAAGTTGTAAATTTATTATGAGTTATTTGACTTATAAAAATTGTATTATATTTCCTTATCTCAGACTTTGAAAAATTTCTATGGAATTGAGTTGAGAAATGTGTTGTATTGAGAAAAATGTTGGAGTTGAGATTTGGAAAATAATTGAAGTGCTTTTCTGAGTTTTACAAGAAGCTGTTTTGTCCAAAATACAAATGGCACCTTGCCAAAATTTTCTGAGATATTCCAAATAAATCAAATGAGTTAGTTGTTTCACTTTAGTTCACCAAAGTCTTTAACACTGTAAATAGTGCTCACCACTTTGTAAAGAAGTAAGAAAAGTTTTAAAATCCCTTGTAGTGTATTTAATGGGTTATCGATGAAGCGGAGTTGGTAATTCATCGGGTATACTACGGGATCATGTCATGCCTTACAGAGGGTAGGGTGTGACATGTTTTAGTGGTATCGAGCAAAGTTTTTAAATTACATTTTCACTTGTTACTTGAATATTCTTTCTTCACGATACAAGCTGCTCAATATCATTGTTTAATACATACGTACATTACATTATAAATATGCACTAACGGGAGGAAATCTCCTTGTATTATTGTACAGGAGGTCTAAAATCCTCGAATTGACTATGGAAGAGGGTGATCGTTCAGTCAATCAATCGATAGAGGCTGAGGTGCAAGGGGATGCCCCATGCCTACATAATGTCAGTGGTTCAGTAGCACCACTGCGATCTGCATGATTCTCTGCTTTCGATTAAGCTCGTGATGGTCGCAATGTTCCAACAAATGGATGGTAATGTGCCTACTCAAGCCCCAATACTGAGACTCGGTGGTACAACCACAGTCTTCTGTTAGACAATATGACAAATTGATGAAGTATGGGGCTACAGAGTTTAAGGGGATAGTAGATCCTCTAGAAGCTGAACAATGGTTAGAGAGGATGGATAGGGTATTCAAGAAGCTGCATTGTACAGAAGAGCTCAGATTTGAGTACTCAGTATCCTTACTACAGGAAGATGCTTATGACTGGTGGAAAACCATTCCCCACAGTCTGGTAGAACCTGCAGTGCTAACATGGAATGACTTCCTCAGGGAATTCAGGCAGAAATATGTCCCTGATGCTTATGTAGACCAGAAGCTGCAAGAGTTCCTAAGTCTGAAACAGGGGGGCCGATCAGTGGCTGAGTATGAAAGAGAATTTTTCCGCCTAAGCCATTATGCAGTAAGTCTACTTTCTACCAGTAGGGAGAGATGTAAGAGGTTTGAAACCGGCTTGAAGCCTAGTATCAGATTACAAGTGGTCGGATTCAAACATAACAACTTCTCTGAACTTATTTCTCAAGCACTAGAATTAGAAAGAATTGAATCTGAAGCGGCTCTTGAGAAAAGAAATCGGAGAAAGCGAGAAAAAGAGGAAAGTCGTGAGCAGAGTTCTAGTGGTCCCTCTTGGAAAGAGGAAAAACTTTGGGGATCTGACGGAGATAGTAAGAAGTCCGGTAGATATAGATCTTTTTGAAATAAACCACCTCTATCCGATCAGCAAACTCAACATAAATCCAGAAATGATCTGTCATATCGACTTTGTTAAACTTGTGGTAAACCACATAGTGGGGTATGCTATAGAGCCGTAGGAGCATGTTTTAAGCGTGGAGGCGGCCATTTTGCTAGGGATTGTGTAAATCCAGTCGTTACGGATCATTTACTACACCAAAGGGATCAACCCAAGTTTCTACCCCAAAGAGATAACCATCAGTTAGAATAGTCAAAGGTAGAGGTAGGGTTAGAACACCTAGAAGACAGACTACTGTGAATCAGCAAAAACAGGGTGATGCTACAACAAGAGAATACGCTATCTGACGAGAAAAGAGATGAGACTTTTGACATCATTCTGGTACTTTCTCAATTAGCAACTAAGATATATATATGTATTGTTTGACACAGGTTTGCATACTTTTATGTTAGTGTTAGAACTACATGTTCATTTGTTATTCCTTTATAGGGAATAAATTTTGATGCATTAGTGATTAGTCCTTGAGATAAGGATTGTGATAATAAGTGAAATTACTTTTGAAAGAGTTTATCGTGAAAAGTATTTTCTAACACACCATAAATTATAAAGCTAATTGGCGAGCTTACTTAATGTAAGGCAAGAGGGCGTAAAGTAAGATGCGATAATGGAATTGCTCTAGATGAGGTCAAGGAGGTTAGTGTTAGAAATTGCTAATGGATATTGTAATCAGAATAAGATTCTAATATCAGTGAATTCAAAAAGAATAAAAGATAACAAAGTTTGATCTATTGGGATGTATCGTAGTAACTATGCAATGTTCTTGATGTTTATCTTGTAGTCGCAGATTACTGATCGACTTGAGATTATTGTGTAGAGCTACGTACTCACCGATAGTACACCTAGACAAGAATAGTTGCCAACGGCATACATTTTGGTATAGTTATGCCATGACAGAATTTAATTGTTAGAAATAAGTTTGAAAATCCTACTTAGGGATCTAAAACTCAAAAGTTAAAATATCGAAAGGTTATAGTTGATTACAAAAGGAAGTAAGTTATAGAATATTGAGATAAAAAGAGTTATGAAAGTAGAGAATTGAGCAGTTGATTCATGTGTAACAAAGAAATATTACAAATGTGAGGAAGACTATGGACTAGAATGGTCGGAGGACCAATGACGATGAATGATTCTAACATGACCTCAAGGGTCATTCAAGGAGCAACGTGAACTAAAATATTAGACAAAGATAATAGTAAGAGGAGATTGGTGTTATCCAAACAAATTAAACATTGTATTAGATTGTTAAAAGTCTTACGATCATATAGAAAGGAGAAATAAACGTATGACTATTGTAAGATGGCTACTGGGTAAAAATTTCGTGGACGAAATTTATTTAAGGGGGGAGAATTGTAACACCCCTAAGTTCGGTAGTGCGTTCTGCTGTTTGGTGACAGTCTTTGTCAGGACAGCGAGGATGCCTAGAACCACACCTTGATATGAGAGAGGAGACATAAATAATGAAATACAAGAAAAGAAACTACAAGAAAAACAACTGAAAAATCATAGCAAAGAAATGTAACCGAATAAGTGAGCCGGGAAACCTAGCGATGGGTGGCCATAGGAAAGTCACGGCGTGGACCGTTGGTAGCTGCTGATCATGGAACCACGGAAAACATTTTTAGGACATAAATAGACCCTTACTGAAGTATAAATCTCATTAGAAAGATTAAAGAAAAATTAAATAATTAGTACAAAGAAAAGTGAGAAATCGAAAAACAGACAAAACCCGGTAAGACCGAAAAATCGGGAATGCCACCTGAACAGGGGCATTATGGTCATTTGACATCCCGAAGTGTCTTTTGACCTAAATGTCCATTAAAAATAAATAATATTACACTTAGAAAATGAAATGAAAAATTAATTTGGTGGTACATAAAGTAAATAGCCAAAAATGGAGTGAAAAATGTGTAAATAACACATTTAAGCATTATTATATAATTAAATGAGTAAGTGGACCACTAAAGGATTAAATTAAACATAAAATGTGGCTGATGTAAGTCCACTAAACCCATCAGAATGTTCATCTTCCTCATTTCATAAACATTGCGAATTGAAGAAAATGGGAACCACCATGGCCATTTTTCATGCAAGCTCATCTAACCACTCATTTCACTTCTAATCACTTGAGTTCCTTCATCAAAAATGGTCTACACATCACAAGGAAGATATTGATACCAAATTTGAGAAGTTTGGTGAAGGTTTAGCAAATTACAATCAAAGGTAAGTTTACATTTTTGAGAATTCCTTTGTTAAACTTTATGTTCATGTAATGGGTGTTAGTTTGGTGAAGGAAATTTTAAAGTTTAAATAGTTATTGAGATAGCCATTTTTGGACAGCCATGGTGTCACGCATTTAATGATTTATTATGCATATAATTGATGAGAAATAATGTTGATCTTGGTGATTTAATATCGTAGTGAATTATTTCACATATATATGGTGATTTATGCACTTGGATGGGAATTGGTAAATTGTAGGGCACTTTGATGTTGAAGGACAATTTTCGTCAGCTTGGGAACACTTGAGTAAATGTATGTATTCATGGAAGTGTAGGCAGAATATTGACCTAGAAGGATTGATGGATATGTATGTAGATTGATATTGTAAAGTGTATGTAAGATTTGTAATGGTTAGGTGTGTGTGTAATGGTACTTAGAATTTGTAAATGTGAATTATATTTGGTGTGTTGAGGGTAATTGTAATCTGCCCAAAGTAATGTTAATGTAAAGTAGAATATGCTTTTGGTAATGTACCAAAACAGATTGGTAGGGAAGTGAACAAATTGCAAGGTAAATGTGTGTGATTGATGTGTGTTAAGCAAAGTAACCAAGGGCAGTGTACATTTTAGCTAATAAGTTTAAATGTGTAACCTCAATTGGTATGAGACCAATTGGAGGTGGAACTAGGCACAAAATGTGCCAACTTTCATTGAGAAAACATACCAAAATTCTGCTTGCAAGGTGACCTAAGAAAATGACCAATTCGGATTAGGTGCAATTAGGACCTGAAAAATGAACAATTGGGCAGCAGTGAGTGTTTAGGCCATAACTCACTCAAAACAGGTCCAATTGACCTGAAATTTTAACCATGAATAGTTAAGACCCATACCTACAAGTCTTATGAAGACACCAAAGCCTAGAATGACCATAAGCAAGTCAAACAACTTGCACAAGTTTGGGTCCAAAAAGCGGCGGCCGAACGAGTTGACCAAATTGACCCAAAATTGACCTAATTTGATACCAATTGACCAGCAATAGTGTAATGACCATAACTTGGTCTACTTAACTCGGATTGACCTAAAATTTTGCACATGATCCATAAGACCTAGATCTACAAGTTTGTAGTTTCGAGACCCGAAAACCGAGGAACTAGATCGTCGGCTAGGTCAAACCAGTGTCGGAATCCAGCAATTTGCATTAAAATGCACTAAACAAGAAAACGACTTTGGTAAAACGTACCAAACCTAAAACCCTATCGAATGTGACATATTAATGACACTAAAACCTAATTTACCTAAAACGCAACGAGGGTCGGTATATTAGGTGATTAAGTGAATAATTGAGTTGATGCATTATTTACCAAACACCATCGATAGAGACAGTTTAATTTAATCTTGAAACACTTCAAATTGTGTTTCTCGATTAACAAGGACTTAGCAAAAGGGAAGGAAACACCGAGTCGGACCGGGGGACGATGATCGGAGGTTTGTACAACGGCTATTTCTTTTGAATTTTTCAATTGAAATAAATTATGACTATTTGTATATTATTGTTTTAAATTGTGGAAATGTGTTTGGTGGACACTTATTGATTGAAAAACATTGTGAATGGTTTGAAACTGTGAAAAATTGTTTGAATGATATTGATGGATACTTATTGATTGAAAAGCAACGTAAATGGTTTTGTGGAAATTGAAGTTAATTACGATTTGTGTTGCCATTTTGTGAATGAAATTATAACTTTGGAAATTTATTGGATTCTTACGGATCATTTGAATAAAATGTTTGGAATTGTTTTGACTCACAATTGGCATGACACGGATATTATGTTCCTCCTCCATTAATGGGGTGAGTGTGATTATTCCTCCCTCTTTGACTTATCGATGCAGGGTGAGTATGATTATGTTCCTCCCTCTTTGACTTGACAGTCAGAGGTCAGTGTGTATGAGTACTCATTAGATAGCTAGCTTCCTCCATCATTGATTTCGATTATTGGGGGGAGAATGTATTGTCTTGGTGTACAACACGGCATATATGGAAAAATTTGTGTCATGACCTAAATTGTGTTATTGATTGGCAACATTGTATTGTTCAATTATTTGATCGAATGGTGTTATTGATTTGCAAAACGATATTATTCATTATTTGATCAATTGTGTTATTGATTTGCAAAGCGATATTATTCATTATTTGATCAATTGTGTTATTGATTTGCAAAACGATATTATTCATTATTTGATCAATTGTGTTATTGATTTGCAAAACGATATTATTGATTATTTGATTGAATTGTGTTATTGATTTGCAAAACGATATTATTGATTATTTGATCGAATTGTGTTATTGATTTGCAAAAGGTATTATTCATTATTTGATCAAATTGTGCATGAATTGGCAAAACGGTATTCTTAAACTATTTGACTAAATTGTGTTATTTTGAATTTTGATAATTTGTGAATTGGAGTTTAAATTCCTTATGACATTCATTGTCTTGAATTTAACTATGTTTTTAAGTATCCACTATTGATATGATTTATGAATTGTGAATTAAAATTTTATTTGGTTAATGTTGTGCACCATGAGACATTGTCTCGTGATGACTTTTATTCTTTATCAGTAGAGAGATAGACAGGCGTGAGACTAGGCCGCTAATACATCCAGTGAGGATTACAGTATAATGAGTATACCAATATTTTGCATTTTATCTTGTAATGTATGACCTGTATGTACATTTTGTTTTTGGTTTTGAGCGTTGTAAATTCAAATTGTACCTTGAAGTTGTAAATTTATTATGAGTTATTTGACTTATAAAAATTGTATTATATTTCCTTATCTCAGACTTTGAAAAATTTCTATGGAATTGAGTTGAGAAATGTGTTGTATTGAGAAAAATGTTGGAGTTGAGATTTGGAAAACAATTGAAGTGCTTTTCTGAGTTTTCAAGAAGCTGTTTTGTCCAAAATACAAATGGCACCTTGCCAAAATTTTTACAGATATTCCAAATAAATCAAATGAGTTAGTTGTTTCACTTCAGTTCACCAAAGTCTTTAACACCTGTAAATAGTGCTCACCACTGTAAAAGAAGTAAGAAAAGTTTTTAAAATCCCTTGTAGTGTATTTAATGGGTTATCAGTAGACGGAGTTGGTAATTTATCAGGTATACTACGGGATCATGTCATGCCTTACAGAGGGGTAGGGTGTGACAGAAGAGCTAAGATTTGAGTATTCAGTGTCACTACTATAGGGAGATGCATATGACTGGTGGAAAACCATTCCTCATAGTTTGGTGAAACCCCTAGTACTAACCAGGGATGACTTTTTGTGGGAGTTCAGACAAAAATATGTCCCAGATGCCTATGTGGACCAGAAGCTATAGGAGTTCTTAAGTCTGAAACAGGGAAGTAGATCAGTGGCAGAGTATGAAAGGGAATATTCCCACCTGAGCCACTATACAGGGAGTCTCCTTACTACCAGTAGGGAAAGATGTAAGAGGTTTGAAACTGGCTTGAAGCCTAGTATTAGATTACAAGTGGTCGGATTCAAACATAGTAACTTATATGAGATTATTTCTCAAGCACTGGAATTAGAGAGAATTGAGTCAGAAGCAGCCCCAGAGAAAAAAAAATCAGAGAAGATAGAAAAAGAGAAAGAGGGGAAGTCAGTAGATCAGAGTTCCAGTGGTCCTACTAGGAAGAGAAAGAACTTTGGGGGATACAATAGAGGTGATAAAAAGTCCGGTAGGGGAAGATATTCGGGACAGAAACCTCCTCCATCTGGTCAGCAGAGTACCAGAAGTTTCTACCCTCCCCGCCAATATGAAACTTGTGGTAGAAGCCATGGTGGGGTATGCTACAAGGCCATAGGAGCCTGTTATAACTGTGGAGGCACAGGACACTTTGCCAATGACTGCACCAGTGCCTGTAAAGTTGGTCCACCTCTTACTACTGCTGAAGGGTCAGTTCAGAATCTTGTCACCAGAGGTTCACAACCACCTAGCAGAGGTAGAGGCAAGAGTAGAGGTAGTCCAGCAGACAGCCAAGGCACAGTGAATCAATCAGAGCAAGGCAGTGCTCCAGTCAGAGTCTACGCAATGAGATAGAGAGAAGAGGCTGAGACATCTGATATTGTAGCTGGTACCTTCTCAACTTTTAATCAAGATGTGTTTGTGTTATTTGATTCAGGTTCTACCCATTCCTATGTGAGTACTAGCATCATTGATTGCATTGTTGTTCTGTGTGTGAAAATGGACTTTGAGGTGCTAGTAACTAGTCTGCTAGGACAGGAGGTCAGGGTCAATAAAATGTATAGGGATTGTCCTTTGGTGATCCAAGGACACACTTTTCTATCTGATCTCATTGAAATGCCCTTCAAAGATTATGATATCATCTTGGGCATGGATTGGTTAGCCAGGTATCACGCCATGATTGACTGTAGACTGAAGACAGTCACTTTTGGTCTCCCTCATTACAGTGAAGTGGTAATACATGGGGAGAGGTAGCTATTGCCATCAAACTTCATTTCGGCTGTACTAGCTAGAAAAATGATTAGAAAGGGGTGTGAAGCATACTTGGCACATGTGGTAGACACCCAAGTGGGGAGTCTAGCATTGAGGGACATCCCTACAGTAAATGACTTTCCAGATGTGTTTCCTGATGAATTGCCAAGATTACCTCCAGAAAGAGAGGTGCAGTTTGAGATTAATGTTATGCCTAGTGTGGATCCAATCTCCATAACATCATACAGAATGGCACTAACAGAGTTGAAGGAGTTGAAGGTACAGTTGCAAGAACTACTTGAAAAAGGCTTCATCTGCCCTAGTGTGTCACCTTGGGGAGTGCCAGTATTGTTTGTTAAGAAGAAAGATGGCACTATCCGCTTATGTATTGACTACCGGCAGTTGAATAAGGTGACAATAAAGAATAAATATCCATTGCCTCGCATTGATGATCCGTTTGATCAGTTGAAGGGTGTAGCTGTATTCTCCAAAATTGATTTGTGATCTGGTTATTATCAGTTGAAAGTGGAAGAGCAGAGTATTCCAAAGACTGCTTTCAGAACTCGATATGGCCACTATGAGTTTCTAGTAATGCCATTCGGGTTAACAAATGCTCCAGCTGCTTTTATGGATCTGATGAACACTATCTTCAGACCATATCTCGACCAATTTGTGGTGGTGTTTATTGATGATATTTTGATATATTCGAGGAATGCAGAGGAGCATGACAGACATCTGCGGATTGTACTGCAAACTTTAAGGGAGAAATAGCTATACGCCAATTGTCGAAATGTGAATTTTGGCTGAAAGAAATCTCCTTCTTGGGACATGTTGTGTCGGCTGAAGGAATCAAGGTAGATTCTAGCAAGGTAGAAGCTATCCTTAATTGGAAGCCACCCAGGAATATCACAGAAATTCACAGTTTTCTGGGTTTAGATGGATATTACTGCCGGTTTGTGAAAGGGTTTTCAATGTTAGCCTCTCCACTGACCAAGCTGCTTTGGAAAGATATAAAATTTCAGTGGACAGATAAATGCCAGCAGAGTTTTGATGAGTTAAAGAGGAGTCTGACTGAAGCTCTAGTCATTGCTTTACCTACACTGGCTAAAGAATACAAAGTTTATAGTGATGCTTCTCACAATGGGTTAGGTTGTGTACTGATGCAAGATCGAAATGTCATTGCTTATGCATCACGCTAGTTAAAACCGCATGAAAGGAACTACCCAACACATGATTTGGAGCTTGCAGCTATTGTTTTTGCTCTGAAGATTTGGAAACACTATTTGTATGGGGAGAAATGCTACATTTACACAGTCACAAGAGCTTGAAGTACCTGGGCACCTAGAAGGAATTGAATTTGAGGCAGAGGAGATGGTTAGAACTGATTAAAGACTATGATTGTTTAATAAATTATCAGCCAGGGAAAGCAAATGTGGTGGCTGACGCCTTAAGTTGCAAGACTATAGCAAGTCTTAGAGTTTCTCCTTTGTCCATGGTACATGAGCTGAAAGCACAGCATGCCAGTTTGGAGATTGATGATGAGGGACAGATAGTAGTTGCATGGCATGTACAGCCAGTGTTGATTGATCAGATCAGAATGGCTGCTCAGAGTGATGAAAAATATCAGAAGCTACTGAAAGAAGTCCAACAGGGCAAAAAACCTGAATTTTCTGTGAGAGATTATGGTTTACTACTACATCAGGGCAGAATGTGAGTTCCTAATGATGTTGACTTGAGACAGATCATTATGAAGGAAGCACATGAGTCTCCTTTTGCTATACATCCTGGTGGAACTAAAATGTACAGAGGGCTGAAAGAGCATTAATGGTGGATGGGTATGAAAAGGGATGTAGCTGATTTTGTTTCCAAATGCCTAACTTGTCAGCAAGTGAAGGCAGAACATCAAGTACCAGTAGGTTTTTTACATCCATTGCCAATACCAGAGTGGAAATAGGAACGGATAACTATGGATTTTGTGATGGGACTTCCGAGGACATAGAATAGTCATGATGCAGTATAGGTTATAGTTGATAGACTAACCAAGTCTGCTCACTTTTTGCCAGTTTGAATGGACTATAGTTTGGAGAGATTGGCCAGATTGTACATAAATGAGATTGTAAGACTGCATGGAGTGCCAATATTGATTGTATCTGACAGAGATCCTAGGTTCACTTCTAGATTCTAGGGTAGTCTTTAGAGAGCCCTAGGAACTAGATTAAACTTCAGCACGGCATTCCACCCACAGATAGATGGCTAGCCTGAGAGGGTAATTCAGATATTGGAGGATATGCTATGGGCTTGTGTGATTGAGTTTGAAGGTAGTTGGGATACACACTTGCCTTTGATTGAGTTTGCTTAACAACAGCTACCAATCAAGCATTGGGATGCCTCCATATGAAGCTTTCTATGGCAGAAAGTGCAGAACTCCCCTATGTTGGGATGAAATAGGTGAAAGAAAGATGATTGGGCTAGAAATTGTTCAGCAGACAGAGGAAAAGATCAGATTGATCAGAGATCGACTTAAGGCTGCATCAGACCATCAAAAGTCCTATGTTGATCTAAAGAGAAGAGATATTGAATATGTAGTGGGTGATAAGGTATTCCTCAAAGTTTCTCCTTAGAAGAGGATTATGAGATTTGGCAGAAAGTGAAAACTGAGTCCTCGTTTCATCGGACCATATGAGGTTCTGGAAAGAGTGGGTCCTTTGGCATATCGATTGGCATTACCTCCAGAGCTAAAAAGGATACACAGTATCTTCCATGTGTCCATGTTAAGGAGCTACAGATCTGACCCATCTCATGTACTATCAGTTAAAAAGATTGAGGTAAATCCAGACCTCTCATATGAGGAAGAACCCATAGAAATTCTTGCATATGAGGTGAAGCAGCTGAGGAATAAATAGATACACCTGGTTAAAGTGTTGTGGAACCATCATTCAGGCTAGGAAGCTATTTGGGAACGTGAAGAGGACATGAGGAGACATCACCCATAGCTGTTCAGAAACTGATGCTAGGTAAAATTTTGATACGAAATTTATTTTGAGGGGGGAGAGAATTGTAACACCCCTATATTTGGTAGTGCGTTCTACTGTTCTGGTGTCAAGTGTTGTCCGGATAGCTAGGATGCCTAGAACTACATTTAAATGTTAGTGAGGAGACATAAAATAATCAAATATAAGAAAGGAAAATACGAGAAAAGAAAAGCAAAAATAATAGCAATGAAATGTAACCAAGTTAGACGAGCCGAAAACCTAGCGATGGGTGACTGCACCGACAAGTTACGTCATGGATCATTGACTAGCCCTGGACTGCAGGGAACCCTGAAAAATATTTTTAAAACTTAAATAAACATCTATTAAAGTATAAATGACATTAGAAATATCAAAGAAAAATTAAATAATTAGTACAAAGGAAAACAAGAAATCGAGAAAACGACAAAACTTGGTGTTACCGAAAAATCAGGAATGCAACTCAAATAGAAGCATTGTGGTCATTTGACATCCCGGGTTGCCTTTTGACCTAAATTTCCATTAAAAATAAATGATATTAAACCTTGAAAATATCATGAAAACTAAAATGGTGGTACATAATCTAAATAGTAAAATATATGAGGAAAATACGGGAAATTTGAAACTTTGGATTATTAAATCATTATATTACCTTAGTGCTCCACTAACCTTAACCTTGGGACACCTAAAGGGACACTTGGGAGGTCAAGAACTCATCTTCAACCTTACCTTGCAAAACCAGCCGAAATCCTCCCAAGGTCCATCCATGGCCGCCCACATGCAAAGTGCACTCCACCTATGTTCAAGCCATCTTTTTCACTAGCTCCCTTCATTAAACTTGACCACCATACCTTGGGTAGCATACTTGGAGCAAGAAAGATAAGTTTTGGTGAGGTTTTGAAGAAGTCCAAAAGAGGTAAGTGGGTGTTTTCAATTCTTGTTTCATTAAAAGTGTAACCAAGGTTGTGGATAGTTGATTTATGGAAGAATTTTTGATGTCTGATGAATTATTGGAGTTGAGCCATTTCGGCAGCCATGAAACCTCACCATGAACAGATTGTCCTTGCTTGTTAATGGTAGTTTAAGATGTTGATGTAAGTGTTTATGTGTATAGAAATGAATTAGACAATGTATATTAAGAGTATGTGTAATGGTGCACTTGGTTTTGGAAGCTTGAAAGCAATTTGAAGGAGATATTTTCCATGAGGTGAATTGGCAACTTTAAAGTGTGATTAGAAATGTGTTGTTTCATGGTTTGGTTTATTGAATTATGTTGTTTATGGTGGCAGCATGTGTATGTGTATAATAGATTAGAATTGGATATGTAAATGCGGTATGTTCATGTGGTTAAATTGTGTAAATGGACTTTGGAAAATTCTAAGTTATAATGTGCATGTTGAGAATGGTTACAAGCTGTCTAAAATGACCAAAATGTGTTTTTAAATGTGTTAATGGTATGGTACAAACCAGAATTGGCATGAAAGAGTTAGCTTGGTAAGTATAGAATGTGTAATTAGTAAGTGATGAAGAATGTGTAGTAGGGCAGTGTATGTTTTAGCTTAGAACCTTAAGTGTGTGACTCTAATTGGTATGAGACCAATTGGAGGTGAAACTAGGCACAAAATGTGCCAACGTTTATGAAGAAAGTCTACCAAAATTCTGCCTAGAAAGTGACTTGAAAAATAACCAAATCTGAATTAGTGACTTGAAAGCTTGAAAATTGACTATTTGGGCAATAGTTAGTATTTTGACCATCACTTACTCAAAATAGGTCCAAATGACCTGAAATTTTTACCATGAATAGTCTAGACATAGATCTACAATTCTTATGAAGACACCAAAGCCTAAAAATGGCTAGAACCAAGCCAAATAGCTTGCACAAGTTTACGTACCAAAACTAGCTGAACCAAAAGTGACCTAAAAATGACCTAAGCCTAACATTTTAGTGCATTCTGTCCAGCATTGGTAAATTGACCATATCTTGGTCTATACAACTCAGAATGACCTGAAATTTTTCCCCGCATGCAATAAGACATAGGCCTACAAGTTTGTAGTTTGGACCAAAACCAAAAACTGAGGGAACTAAGTCGTCCAGCTAGGTCAAAATAGTACACCGAAATCTGGTAAATTGCAATAAAATACAATACACTTAGAAATGAAATTGGTAACATATACCAACACTAAAGGGCTATAAAATGTGACATATTAGTAACATTAAACCTAATTAACCTAGAGTGCATTGAGGGTCAACATTTTAGGTTGACTAAGGAAAATAATAGAATTTAATAAATCAATTATTAAGCCTTATTATTAGAGACAATTTAAATGAGTACTGAAACATTTCAAATTGTGTTTCAGTTAGCAAAGACTTAGGGAAGGGGAAGGAAACACTGAGTTAGGGCCAAGAGAGATTTATCAGAGGTTTGTGCATAACAGTATTTCTTTTGAATTTTAAATTGAAATAAACATTGACAAATTGTATGTTATTGCTTAAATTATGGAAAACTCATTTGAATGGAATTTGATAGATACTTATTGCTTAAAAAATATTACAAATGATTTGAAACCACAACTATCATGTATATTGATTGAATTCCTCGCTAGCTTGTCTAGTGGGATGAATTGACTTTGAATTCCTTCTCTGGCTGAAGTGTTAAGGTGTGTGCCTATTGAGGACGAATAGAATGAGTACTCATATTATTGCTAGCCAGCTATGTTATTCCTCATTAGCCATCGACTCTTAGGACGAATTGGACTATGGAATCATGATTAAGCTGTGTATGATTTATTGACATTTATTGTGATATTGTGAAATGGATTTTAAATTCTTTATGACATTCACTGTCTTTTGAATTCAACTATGATTTTAAGTATCCACAGTTCATATGATTTATGGTTTATGGTTTTAAATTGTATTTTCTTAATATTGTGCACCACTGAGATATTGGCTCTGCGATGACTTTTTCATTCTTTATCGTGGTAGGCTGACAGATAAACGTGAGTAGGCTACTTGTGCCACATTTTGAGATTTCGCCGGGTATATCGAGTATACCATTTTGTGTAGTTTTTGTTGTAATATATGTGCACTATATGTATATATTGTACTTGGTCTTGAGCAGTTGTAAATTAAAATTGTAAATTATTTTGGCTTGTAAAAATATTGTGAAATATTTCTTTTATCTCATCTTTGGGAAACACTGAAAAATTGATTGTTGAACTAAGTTGATAAATGTTGAGAAAATTATTGTGCTGAATTGTTATTGGAGTTTGGGATTGAGAAAAGTATTGGAAGTGCTTTTTATAGGTTTTTGAAGAACTGTTTATTCAAAATACAGATGGAACTCTGCCAAAATTTTTACAGAAATTATTAATACTTTAAATTTATTAATTGGTTTCACTTCAGTAAAAGAAAATTTTTAACACCTGTCAATAGTGCTCACCACTTTGTAAAGAAGTAAGAAAAGGTTTAAAGTCCCTTGTAGTGTAGTTAATGAGCTATCAGTAGGCGAAGTTTGGTAATTCATTAGATATACTACAGGATCATGTTATGCCTTACGGAGAAGTAGGGTGTGACACATTATCATATATCATATCAGTGCATATAATCTTTAGACCTGAGATAACACAGTTATCTTGTATATAGGTGGTTTGAGTTTGATACTGCTTTTCATACTTGTACTGTGTATGGGTATATGGGCATGTGTTGGCTCCTACTAGTTATATATGGAGATAGGTGTTGATCAAGATGGAATCTGTTACCCTAAGAAAATAGGGATAAAATCCTATGTTTATTTAATTGTTTTTGATATTTCAAGTTTCTGGCCAGGACAGACAGATTTGGTCAGAAAAGAGTTTCTGACAAGAAAATCTAATTAATCAAGAACTGGAATTAAAAAAGAACATAATATTCATAGCAAATGGGGTTTCACATTAACCACGACTCCAGCTTGAATTGGGATTTTGTAACAGAGAGATTTTAGTGCATGGTAACAAATGATTATAGGTTCATTTAAGGTATTCCTTATTACTGATTAGGTGGCCACGACATGCTATGCTAGGTGTCAACCATGGTCTATGAGATGCCTAAAATGATTTAGAGAAATCATTTATGGTAAGAAAGAGTTCTGATGATATTAAGAGTTAATATCATATCTCATTGCCAATTAGTGATAAGTCTAGTGAGTCACACACATACACAAGTTAATCACCAAGTTAAATGTGATTTAATTGATTAATTAAAGAGTTTGATTGATTAATTAAATAGGCTTGGTTTGCAATAAAATTGCAAAGTCTTTAGCATGGCTTGAAACCAAATATAGGTTATTGGATGTATAGTGTAAGTTAAATTTATATTTGAAGTGTTTAAATATGAATTTATGTCATACCTTATCCCTCTGTAAGGCATAACATGATCCCGTAGAATACCTAATGAACTACCGCACTTCATCTACCGATAACTCATTAAGAACCCTACAAGGGATTTTAAAATAATTTTCTTACTTTTGATAAGTGGTGAGCATTTTCTAATAGGTATTAATCATTTATTTCAAGTTGAAAACTAGTTAAAATTTTTGGCCCATTTTATTTTTCAGCAAATTTTGTAAAAATTTTGCCAGAGTTCCGTCTGTATTTTGAGAAAACAGTTATTCAAACACCTGAAAAAAAAGGCACTTCCAAGAATTTTTCAATCACTGCTTCAAATTCATACTCAATCTCAATCAATTTCTCAACACATTTATCAACTTTCAAATTTCAAATCCACTATCCAATGATCATCAAAATACCAGCAATCCAGTTCATTCAAATTAAATAAAATAGTTCCATTCATAATTCATTAAGGACAAAACAATTTATAAACATCCTTACAAAATTTACATTAAGATAAATTCAACAAAAATTTATTACAAACTTTACACAAGCTTTATACAAGCCACTCAAGACCGAATTTACATGTCCATACATTTATGTGCATTACATACATCAAAAGAAATATTTACAGTTAGGGTATAAATTATACCCGATAACTTCAAGCTGAGAGATCCTCAATCCTCAACAGCTCAGTCTGCTACTTCTCTAGTCTCTAAATCTGCAACAGCAATAACAACCATCGCTGAGTACTGGGACTCAGTGGTGCAAAACATACTAAAATAGTCTTTATGCAGAATTTAAATTACATTTAATCAAAAATTGAACTAAACATGAGAATTAAATATAAAAAATGAATTATGAGATTTTGATCTAAACAATTTCATTTCAAAGTGTCAAAACACATTTCATAAAACCCACAGTTAGATCATGCCATTCGAAACAAATATAATCTCAATAGCCAGAGGCTAAGGAGAATCACATCACAAGGCTAGCTAGCTCAAATATATGGATATCCATTCACATCCCTTTCTACTGGTACACCTCAACACTTCTCCAGAGAAGGAATCAAAATTCGAAACTAATTACCCCCACTAGTCGTGCTAGTGAGGTGTTCAAATATATGGTCATGACACTGTGGTTTCAAAACTTATCTTAATAATTTGCTAAACATTGCCATTTCAAATATACACAATAACTTTCACAATTTAAATCAAAATATCATAAATAATGTCACAAATAAACTTTCAACAATTCAAAGCAAAAGTAAAATACATATTTCATTCACTTTATCAATGAATTTTGAAGCATAGTGATATTGTGCACAAACCTCAAGCGAGTCGCCTCTTGGCCTTGACTCGGTTCCTCGGGTTCTTTCCTGTTATTCTTTTCAACTGAAACACACAATTTTACAGTGTTTCAGTACCATAACTTAGCATAAATCCAAAAATAAATTTAACTTCACTTTTACCTAGCTCTAACGTGTTAAACTCGATGTTCCTTAAATTTTTATGATTCGGGTTACTATTCACTACACTATTTAAGTCAAATTGTTGACTTTCTAAGGCTTAATAGGTATGGGAATTCCAACTTCACCCACATACCACATTTTAGTCACTAAATTTGTTGGTTTTGGTTGTTTATTCAAATTCAAAGTCTTTTAGGTAAATTTGATAAAATTTCAGTTTTAGAGTCTAAGGTTGCACTGTTCCATTGGTTATCTTACTGTTGGAATTTGGAAAAAATTTCTTCATAGAAAATGTTCCCTATTGTCTTAAGTTTATTCTCATTTTTGAATCACTCCAATTGGAGTTTTTTAACTCATGTTATGGCCATTTGAATCATAGCTGCCGGATTGGACACAACCAAGAATTCTGGGCAATTTTCTGTGTTGGCAGTTTTAGGTCACCAATTTGGGATGGCCAAATGACTTGGTTAATGGCATAATTTGGGTTTGTGTTCTTCATGAAAGTTTTAGGTCTATATCTCATCTAACCAATGGTAAAATTTTAGGTCATTTAGACCTGCCTAGCTCGAGTTATGACCAAATGAACAAATTCATTTGGTCAGTTTGTACAGAGGCAGACTGTGAATTTTCAACTTTGGTCAATTTGTTCACTAGGTTTTGGTCACTTTTTGGGCATGCTTCCTGAATGAAAATTGTGTCATTTAGTGTCTATTTTCATCCCCAATTGGTCCCATACCAATTGGACTTGTAAAATTGCATTTTTGGTCCCTCAAAAAAAATTTGGTCATGCTAACATACTCCATCTGAATTTGGCTTTGATTCAAACACTTCTAACACACTTAATTAGGTCACAAATGACCATTTCTCACTTCACATTAGGTCAAAAACACCATTTATTCTTCGTCACATTTTTGGTCTCTAAACCCTAAGTCCAAAACCCTTGTTCACAATTTCTTTGCATTTAACCAAATCTAAACATTTCAATCTCACTACCACATTCACATAAGCTTGCCTAACATATTAAATTCAATCAAAACACATGCTTTTCATCACAAACCCTAGCTGCCAGAATTTCCATCTAGTCCTCCAATAATTAATTTCTTTTTATTTTAAGCATATTTCCATGTTCTTCATGCTATAAATACTTAAATTAAACTATAATTTCCAAGTTTAGCTACTAACCTTGAATGCAGAATTTTCAATCTCCCTTTTCTTAATTTTCTCCTTCTTTCTTTCCCTTGAATCTTCTTTTCTAGTTGCCCAAACAAACTTTAACCATGGTAAGACAATTTTCTATGGTGGGATTTTGTAGTCTTCAAGCTCAAAGATGAGCTTCAATGGAGGTTTTTGGTGAGGAAGGGAGGAAAGAGATGGGTCACGTTTTTTTTGAAGAAGAAGATGACTTTATTTTTTTTTCTTTTCATTTCTTTTCTTTTATGTCTTAGGAAGACCAAAAATTCCAATTAATTAAATATATTAATTATTATTTTTATGGCATCATGCATGATGTCATGCATGATGTCATCACCTTTTTAACTTTTTCATTTTCTTTTTTTTTCTATTTATTTTTCTATTAGTTCTTTAATTTAATTCTCGATTCTGAATTTTTTTTTCCTCGATTTTATTTGACAGTTAGGTCAGGAGTCAGCTCTCGGGGTCAATTGACTAAATTGCCCCTCGTCGGTTCATCCCGGTTTGCAATTAATTCAATATTTTTTTCGGCTCGTTGACCTAATTATTTGACTGGCTTAACAGTTCTTTTTCATGATTTTCTCTTTTCCACTGTTTTTTATAATAGTCATAAGGACCGCAGCGTCACATTTTACAGTTCAAAATTTGAGTTTAAATCGACTTTGCAGTCGTTCCCGAGAAGGTCACCCATCGCTGTGACTCTCGGCTCGTTTAACTTCTTATATTCTGTTTTTCTTGTTTATACTTAACTAATTGAACATTACTAATTATTTGAGTTTAAGGCTTATCTAGTTGTCTTAAGTGTGGTTCTAATCCCCTTAATTATACGGACAGACACCGGTCACCGGAACAGTGAAATATACCAGGCTATACAAATAGGGGTGTTACAATTCTCCCCTTCTTAAATAAATTTCGTCTCGAAATTTTACCTGGTATTAATCTCTAAACAGTTGTGGGTGCTGTCTCCTCATGTCCTCCTCTCGTTCCCAAGTAGCCTCATGGCCCAAATGATGGTTCCATAGCACTTTTACCAACGGTATCTGCTTGTTCCGTAACTGCTTCGCCTCATAAGCCATAATCTTTATGGGTTCTTCCTCATATGTTAGGTCTGGATTCACTTCAATTTCTTCCACTGGTAGTACATGAGATGGGTTTGATCGATACCTCCTCAACATAGACACATGGAAGACATTATGTATCTTCTCTAACTTTGGAGGTAGTGCCAAACGATATGCCAAAGGACCCACTCTTTCCAGAACCTCATATGGCCCAATGAAACGAGGACTTAGTTTCCCCTTCCTGTCGAATCTCATAATTCTTTTCCAAGGAGAAACCTTGAGGAATACTTTCTCACCCACTGCATACTCAATATCACTTCTCTTCAAACCAATGTAGGACTTCTGACGGTCTGATGCAATCTTAAGTCGATCTCGGATCACCCTGATTTTCTCTTCAGTTTGCTAAATAATTTCGGGTCCAATCGTCTTTCTTTCACCCACATCATCCCAACACAACGGGGTTCTACATTTTCTGCCACACAAAGTTTCATATGGAGGCATCCCAATACTGGATTGGTAGCTGTTATTGTAAGCAAACTCAATCAAAAGCAAGTGTGTATCCCAACTGCCCTCAAATTCAATCACACAAGCCCGTAGTATATCCTCCAAGATCTGCATTACCCTCTCAGACTGGCCATCTGTCTGTGGGTGGAATGTAGTACTGAAGTTCAATCTAGTTCCTAGGGCTCTCTGAAGACTACCCCAGAATCTAGAAGTGAACCTAGGATCTCTGTCTGATACAATGAATACTAGCACTCCATGTAATCTCACAAACTCATCAATATACAACTTGGCCAATCTTTCTAAACTGTAGTCCATCCGAACTGGCAGAAAATGAGTAAACTTGGTCAGTCTGTCAACAATGACCCAAACTGCATCATGACTCTTCTGTGTCCTCAGAAGTCCCATCACAAAATCCATCGTTATTCTCTCCCATTTCCATTCTGGTACTAGTAGTGGATGTAACAACCTGGCGGGTACTTGATGCTCTACCTTCACTTGTTGATAAGTTAGGCATTTGGATACAAACTCTGCCACATTCCTTTTCATACCCATCCACCAGTAATACTCCTTTGGCCCTCAATACATTTTTGTGCCACTAGGATGCATGGCAAAAGGAGACTCATGTGCTTCCTTCAAAATGATCTGCCTCAAATCAACATCATTAGGAACACATATTATGCCCTGGTGTAGCAATAGACCATCATCTCTTATTGAGAATTCTGGTTTCTTGCCCTGCCTGACTTCTTCTAACAACTTCTGATACTTCTGATCATTTTGAGTAGCCATTCTAATCTGATCAATCAACATTGGCTGTACATGCCATACAACTGTTGTCTACCCATCATCATTAATCTCTAAGCTGGCATGTAATGATCTCAACTCATGTACCATAGACAAAGGAGTAACCTGTAGACTTGCCATAGTCTTGCGACTTAAGGCGTCAGCCACAACATTAGCTTTCCTTAGCTGATAGTCTATTAGACAATCAAAGTCTTTTATCAACTCTAACCATCTCCTCTGTCTCAAATTCAACTCCTTCTGAGTGCCCAAATACTTCAAACTCTTATGATCTGTATAGATGAAACATTTCTCCCCATACAAATAGTGCCTCCAGATCTTAAGAGCAAACACAATAGTTGTAAGCTCCAAGTTATGTGTCGGATAGTTTCTCTCATGCTGCTTTAGCTAGCGTGATGCATAGGCAATGACATTCTGATCTTGCATCAATACGCAGCCTAATCCATTGTGAGAAGCATCACTATAAACTGTGTATTCTTTACCCGGAGTAGGTAAAGTCAGGACTGGAGCTTCAGTCAAACATTTCTTCAATTCATGAAAACTTTATTGGCATTTATTCGTCCACTGAAATTTCACATCTTTTCGAAGTGGCTTAGTTAATGGAGATGCCAACATGGAGAATCCCTTCACAAATCTACGGTAGTATCCAGCTAAACCCAAAAAACTATGAATCTCTGTGACATTTCTGGGTGGTCTCCAATTAAGGACAGCTTCAATCTTACTTGGATCTACCTTAATGCCCTCTTTTGATACAAAATGCCCCAAGAAAGATATTTCTCTCAGCCAAAATTCACATTTCGACAATTTGGTGTATAGCTATTTCTCCCTCAAAGTCTGCAGTATAATCTGCAGATGTCTATCATGCTCTTATGTATTCCTCAAATAGACCAATATATCATCAATGTATACCACAACAAACTGGTCGAGGTATGGTCTGAAGATAGTGTTCATCAAATCCATAAAAGCAGCCAGAGCATTAGTCAACCTGAATGGTATGACTAAGAACTCATAATGGCCATAGCGGGTTCTGAAGGCAGTTTTAGAAATACTCTGCTCTTGTACTTTCAGCTGATAATAACCTGATCTCAGGTCAATTTTGGAGAACACAGCTGCACCCCTCAACTGATCAAACAAGTCATCAATGCGGGGTAATGGATATCTATTCTTTATTGTCACCTTATTCAACTGTCGATAATCAATACACAAATGGAGAGTGCCATCTTTCTTCTTAACAAACAACACTGGCGCTCCCCAAGGTGACACACTAGGGCAGATGAAGCCCTTGTCAAGCAGCTCTTGCAACTGCACTTTCAACTCTTTCAATTCTGCAGGTGCCATTCTATATGGCGTTATGGAGATTGGGTCCACACTAGGCATAACATCAATCTCAAATTGCACCTCTCTTTCTGGAGGTAATCTTGGCAATTCATCAGGAAATAAATTCGGAAAGTCACATACCATAGGGATGTCCCTTAGTGTTGGACTCCCCACTTGGGTGTCTATCACATGTGCCAAGTATGCTTCACACCCCTTTCTGATCATCCTTCTGGCTAGTGCAGCCGAAATAATGTTTGATGGCAGTAAATGCCTCTCCCCATATATTACCACATCACCATACAAAGGGAGACCAAAAGTGACTGTCTTCAATCTATAGTCAATCATGGCGTGATAACTGGCTAACCAATCCATGCCCAAGATGATATCATACTCTCTGAAGGGCATTTCAATCAAATCTGAGAGGAAAACATGTCCTTGGATCACCAAAGGGCAGTCTCTATAAATTATGTTGACCTGAACCTCTTGTCCTAATGGACTAGTTACTAGCACTTCAAAACCCATTTGCACATATGGAACAGCAAGTGAACAGACTATGCTAGCACTAACATATGAATGGGTTGAACCCGAATCAAATAATACAAATACTTCTTGATCAGAGATAGGGAATGTACCAGCTACAACATCAGAAGTCTCAGCCTCTTCTCGCTGTTTCATTGTGTAGACTCTAGCTGAAGCACTTCCTTGTGCTACTAACCAACTGTACCTTGACTGCCAGAAGCAGTGCCTCTACCTCTGCCAACTGATTGTGAACCTCTGGGAGCAGGACTCTGAATAGATCCCTTGGCAATAGTAGGAGCTGGACCATATCTCGGAGATGGAGCACTAGTGCAGTCCTTAGCTATATGGCCCTTGCCTCCACAGTTAAAACAGGCTCCAGTGGCCCAATAGCATTCCCCCCCATGAATCTTGCCACAAGTCTCACAGGGGCGGGCAGAATTTGAACCCCTGCTCGACTGCTGACCAGACCTAGGGGGTCTCTGTCCGGAAAATCTGCCCCTACCAAATCTTCCACCTCGACCCCTGCTGGGTCCACTAAATTTCTTCTTCTTTCCAGAAGTCCCACCAGAACTCTGTTTTACTGACTTTTCCCCCTTTTCTTTTTTTTGATTTCTCAGCTTTCTCTAATTTTCTTTCACTGGGGTTGCTTCTAATTCTATTCTTTCCAACTCAAGTGCTTGAGACACATGCTCTGAGAAGTTGCTGTGTCGAAATCCTACAATTTGCATCCTTATGCTGGGCTTCAAACCCGTCTCAAATCTCTTGCATCTTGCCTTGCTGGTGGAAAGGAGACTCCTAGCATAATGACTTAAGCGAGAGAACTCCCTTTCATACTCTGCCACTGATCTATTCCCTTGTTTCAAACTCAAAAATTCTTGCAGTTTCTGATCAACATATGCATCTGGGATGTATTTCTGTTTGAATTCTCTGATGAAGTCATCCCAGGTTAGCACTGGTAGTTCAGCCAAGCTGTGGGGGATGGTCTTCCACCAATCATACGCATCCCCTTACAGTAGCGACACAGAATACTCAAACTTCAGTTTATTTTAGCAGTGCAGTTGTTAGTAGTATGCCCTAGAGCATATCATTTAGTATGTATCTTATACATATTTTTATTAATAAAAGGCATTTCCACTTTTCCGTTTACATAATATATTTATGTGTAATAGAAAAGGTCCATTGATATTTTGTTAGAAATATTATTCTTAAGTTATTAAGAATATGAGTGACAATATTTCTAGCACAAAGTATCATAAATAGGTTCACAATCGAGGATACTTCATAATAAGGACATGACTTATCCAGAAAGATTGTATTCATGTTTGTTCCCAAGTTATTTATATGAGATATAAATAAGATGGAATGGTGAGTCTCATGCCATATAACAAACATGATAGGCACTTATAAATGATAAGTAGGCCGAACCAGTGATACTTATGACAAGCACATGGAGTTTACTCTTGTCAATGTTTTGTCATAAATCATATCAGTGCATATAATCTTTAGACCTGAGATAGCACAGTTATCTTGTATATAGGTAGTTTGAGTTTGATAATGCTTTCATACTTGTACTATGTATGGGTATATGGGCATGTGTTGGCTCCTACTAGTTATATATGGAGGTAGGTGTTGATCAAGATGGAATCTGTTCCTCTAAGTAAATAGAGATAAAATCCTATGTTCATTTAATTGTTCTTGATGTTTCAAGTTCTGGCCAGACAGATAGATTTATTCGTAAAAGAGTTTCGATGAGAAAATCTTTTAATCAAGAACTGGAATTAAAAGAGAACATAATATTCATAGCAAATGGAGTTTGACATAAACCATGACTCTAGCTTGAGTTGGGATTTTGTAACAGAGAGATTCTAGTGCATGGTAACATATGATTATAGGTTCATTTAAGGTAAACCTTATTACTAATTGGGTGGCCATGGCATGCTATGCTAGGTGTTAACCATGGTCTATGAGGTGCATAAAATGATTTAGAGAAATCATTTATGGTAAGAAAGAGTTCTGATGATATTAAGAGTTGATATCATGTCTCATTGCCAATTAGTGATGAGCCTAGTAAGTCACACACATACACAAGTTATCACCTATTTAAATATGATTTAATTAATTAATTAAAGAGTTTAATTGATTAATTAAATAGGTTTGGTTTGCAATTAAATTGCAAAGTCTCTAGCATGACTTGAAACCAAATCTAGATTATTGGATGTGTAGTATAAATTAAATTTATATTTAAATTGTTTAAATATGAGTTTAATTAATGAGAAATTAATTAATAGAGATTAATTAATTAATTTATATTTGATATAAATTAATTAGAAGAAGAAAAATAATTATTTTGAGTTAAGAACTCAAAATTAAGACACAGGGGCATTTTGGTCATTTCACAGTGTGACACGTGGCACCATGAGATGGTGACACATGGGATTACACATAAGCTTGCCAAATGTTTTTTAATCATGTAAGATGATTAAAATCAAGGTTAAATATAGGTTTGACACTTGGCACAATGTGATTGGGTCACTTAAACCTAGAGCTAATCAAAGGGTGACATGTGGCAAGGGTTTAATGTGTTAACCTAGCTATTTAAGTGCGTTTATGAAAAGAAAAATAACCAGCAGCCACTCTTCTCCTTTTTCACGCCACTTTGAGGCTTTTCATCTATTCTTCTTCATCTCTCATCAATTCAAAGAGATTATCCATCAATCTCTTGAATTAAGAACACTAGAAATTGTTTCTAGTGTCCTGTTTACATCTCTAATCTCTTAAAAGACAGAACTTGAATTTCTAATTAATAGAAAAAGCTTTAGAAGCTGTTCAAGGGCTACCATAGGTGTTCTTTCTGTGGACAAGCTAGAGGGACAACATCTGGTGTCCTGAAGACGAATCTCAAAGGAGCAGACACGCTGCAGTGCATTAAGAGGTTAGTGTAATCGTTCTTGATTTAATCTAGGGTTCTAAAATTAATCTGATTAATTTTAAAATCTTAAATGGCAAATACAGATCCAAAAACATATTGAAAGAGTTTTAATATGTTGTTTATCATTGAAATCAAATAGATAAAAATAAATCTTGCATGATGCATGTGACCCTAGGTGAAAATTTTTGAATTCAATGGTATAAACTTGTGTTTTTCATGCTTCCGTTCCTTCAGCAGCTTCTTAAATTCTCTGTCCATTCTTTCAAGCCATTGCTCTACCTCTAAAAGGTCCACTATACCCTTAAATTCTACAGCCCCATACTTCAATAATTTATCATACTGTATGGCTGGAGGCAGTGGTTGTGCCACAGGTGTCTAAGGTGGAGCTTGAGCAGGCATACCCCCAGCCATTTGTTGAAACATCACAGCCATCTGCTGTACGAACTGTCTAGGAAACTGCGGCATTTGTGGGGCTGGTGCTACAGATCCATTGACATTCTGTAAAGCTGGGGCTTCCCCTTGTGCCTCAGCTTCAACAGACTGCTCAACTGAGCGATCCCCTTCTTCCATCTCAGTCTGAAATTAAGGTATCTCCTGAAAAAGTAACACACGGAGATTTCCCTTCATTAGTTCATATTCATGATATAATGCACTGTATATAACAATTATGGACATTGAGCAGTTGTACTTAACAAGAAAGACACAAATTCTTCAAGTTAAAACATACTTTAAAAATTTTTCTCTGATACCACTAAAACATATCACACCTTACCCCCTCTGTAAGGCATAAAATGATCCCGTAGAATACCTAATGAACTACCACACTTCATCTATCGATAACTTATTAAGTACCCTACAAGGCATTTTAAAACAATTTTCTTACTTTTGATAAGTGGTGAGCATTTTCTAATAGGTATTAATCATTTATTTCAAGTTGAAAACTAGTTAAAATTTTTGGCCCATTTTATTTTTCTGCAAATTTTATAAAAATTTTGCCAGAGTTTCGTCTGTATTTTGAGAAAACAGTTCTTAAAATACCTAAAAAAAAGACACTTCTAATAATTTTTCAACCACTGCTTCAAATTCATACTCAATCTCAATCAATTTCTCAACACATTTATCAACTTTCAAATTTCAAATCCACTATCCAATGATCATTAAAATACCAGCAATCCAGTTCATTCAAATTAAATAAAATAGTTCCATTCATAATTCATTAAGGGCAAAACAATTTATAAACATCCTTACAAAATTTACATTAATAAAAATTCAACTAAAATTTATTACAAACTTTACACAAGCTTTATACAAGTTGCTCAAGACTGAATTTACATGTCCATACATTTATGTGCATTACATACATCAAAAGAAATATTTACAGTTAGGGTATAAATTATACCCGATAACTTCAAGCTGATAGATCCTCAATCCTTAGCAGCTCAGTCTGCTGCTCCTCTAGTCTCTAAATCTGCGACAGCAAAAACAGCCATCGTTGAGTACTGGGACTCAGTGGTGCACAACATACTAAAATAGTCTTTATGCAAAATTTAAATCACATTTAATCAAAAATTGAACTAAACATGAGAATTAAATATAAAACATGAATTATGAGATTTTGATCTAAATAATTTCATTTCAAAGTGTCAAAACACATTTTATAAAACCCATAGTTAGATCATGCCATTCGAAACAAATATAATCTCAATAGCCAGAGGCTAAGGAGAATCACATCACAAGGCTAGCTAGCTCAAATATATGGATATCCATTCACATCCTCTTCTACTGGCACACCTCAACACTTCTCTAGAGAAGGAATCAAAATTTGAAACTAATTACCCCCACTAGTCGTGCTAGTGAGGTGTTCAAATATATGGTCATGACACTGTGGTTTCAAAACTTATCTTAACAATTTGCTAAACATTGCCATTTCAAATATACACAATAACTTTCACAATTTAAATCAAAATATCATAAATAATGTCACAAATAAACTTTCAACAATTCAAAGCAAAAGTAAAATACATATTTCATTCACTTTATCAATGAATTTTAAAGCATAGTGATGTTGTGCACAAACCTCAAGCGAGTCGCCTCTTGGCCTTGACTCGGTTCCTCGGGTTCTTTCCCAGTATTCTTTTCAACTAAAACACACAATTTTACAGTGTTTCAGTACCATAACTTAGCTTAAATCCAAAAATAAATTTAACTTCACTTTAACCTAGCTTTAACATGTTAAACTCGACGTTTCTTAAATTTTTGTATTTCGGGTTACAATTCACTACACTATTCAAGTCAAATTGTTGACTTTCTAAGGCTTAATAGGTATGGGAATTCCAACTTCACCCACATACCACATTTTGGTCACTAAATTTGTTGGTTTTGGTTGTTTATTCAAATTCTAAGTCTTTTCGGTAAATTTGATAAAATTTCAATTTTGGAGTCTAAGGTTGCATTGTTCCATTGGTTATCTTATTGTTGGAATTTAGAAAAACTTTCTTCATAGAAAATGTTCCCTATTGTCTTAAGTTTATTATCCTTTTTGAATCACTCTAATTGGAGTTTTGTAACTCAAGTTATGGCCATTTGAACCATAGCTGCCAGATTAGACACAACCAAGAATTCTGGGCAATTTTATGTGCTGGCAGTTTTAGGTCACCAATTTGGGATGGCCAAATGACTTGATTAATGGCATAATATGGGTTTGTGTTCTTCATGAAAGTTTTAGGTCTATATCTCATCTAACCACTGGTAAAATTTCAGGTCATTTAGACATGCCTAGCTCGAGTTATGACCAAATGAATAAACACTGTTCATTTGGTCAGTTTGTACAGAGGCAGACTGTGATTTTTCAACTTTGGTCATTTTGTTCACTAGGTTTTGGTCACTTTTTGGGCATGCTTCCTAAATGAAAATTGTGTCATTTAGTGTCTATTTTCATCCCCAATTGGTCCCATACCAATTGGACTTGTAAAATTACATTTTTGGTCCCTTAAAAGAAATTTGGTCATGTTGCCATACTCCATCTGAATTTGGCTTTGATTCAAACACTTCTAACACACTTAATTAGGTCACAAATGACAATTTTTCACTTCACATTAGGTCAAAAACACCATTTACCACTTCTTCACATTTTGGTCTCTAAACCCTATGTCCAAAACCCTAGTTCACAATTTCTTTGCATTTAACCAAATCTAAACATTTTAATCTCACTACCACATTCACATAAGCTTGCCTAACATATTAAATTCAATCAAAACACATGCTTTTCATCGCAAACCCTAGCCGCCAGAATTTCCATCTAGTCCTCTAACAATTAATTTCTTTTCATTTTAAGCATATTTCCATGTTCTTCATGCTATAAATACTTAAATTAAACTATAATTTCCAAGTTTAGCTACTAACCTTGAATGCATAATTTTCAATCTCCCTTTTCTTAATTTTTTCCTTCTTTCTTTCCCTTGAATCTTCTTTTCTAGTTGCCCAAACAAACTTTAACCATGGTAAGACAATTTTCTATGGTGGGATTTTATAGTCTTAAAGCTCAAAGATGAGCTTCAATGGTGGTTTTTGGTGAGGAAGGGAGGAAAGAGATGGGTCACATTTTTTTTGAAGAAGAAGATGACTTTATTTTTTTTTCTTTTCTTTTCTTTTCTTTTCTTTTATGTCTTAGGAAGACCAAAAATTCCAATTAATTAAATATATTAATTATTATTTTTATGGCATCATGCATGATGTCATCACCTTTTTAACTTTTTCATTTTTTTTATTTATTTTCTATTAGTTCTTTAATTTAATTCTTGATTCTGAAATTTTCTTTTCTCCGATTTTATTTGACAGTTAGGTCAGGAGTCAGCTCTCGGGGTCAATTGACCAAGTTGCCCCTCGCCGGTTCATCCCGATTTGTAATTAATTCAATATTTCTTTCGGCTCCCTAACCTAATTATTTGACTGGCTTAACAATTCTTTTTTATGATTTTCTCTTTTTCACTGTTTTTATAATAGTCCTAAGGACCGCAGCGTCACATTTTACAGTTCAAATTTTGAGTTTAAATTGACTTCGCAGTCGTTCCCGAGAAGGTCACCCATCGTTGTGACTCTCGGCTCGTTTAACTTCTTATGTTCTGTTTTTCTTGTTTATACTTAACTAATTGAAAATTACTAATTATTTGGGTTTAAGGCTTATCTAGTTGTCTTAAGTGTGGTTCTAATCCCCTTAATTATACGGACCGACACCGGTCAACGAAACAATGAAATATACCAGGATATATAAATAGGGGTGTTACAATTTAATTGTGAGAAATTAATTAATAGAGATTAATTAATTGATTTATATTTGATATAAATTGATTAGAAGAGGAGAAATAATGATTTTGGGTTGAGAACTCAAAATTACAATATAAGGGTAATTTGGTCATTTCACATGGTGACAGATGGCACCATGAGATGGTGACACATGGCACCATATAAGCTTACCATTTGTCTTCTTATCAGATGATGAAAGTCAAGATTAAGTCTAGCTTTGACACTTGGCTTAATGTGATTAAGTCAATTAAAAATAAGATGCAATGTGGTGGTGACATATGGCATAGGGTTTAAGTGACTTAATGACCTAATTATAAAAGGGAAAAGAAAGAAGAATAAAACATAACATTCTCTCTTCCTCAAAGGTGGCGGCACACTTTTCTCTACTTCTCCCCTTCTTGCTTTCTCATCAATTCAAAGACAATCACTCCATTCCCTTTGAATTAAAATTGCTAGAAATGGTTTCTAGTGTCCTATACACACATACAACCTCCCTAAAGGCAAAAACCCAAATTATAACTGGTTGGCAAGGCTTGAGAAGCTGATTTGGGGGCTGCCCATTGGTGATCTTAGTGTGGACAAGCTAGAGGGACAACACTTGGGGTCCTAGGTGCTTCCTAAAGGTGCCAATTGCATCCATAGTGCATCAAAGAGGTTAGTGCCCAAACTTTTCTTTTAAACTAGGGTTTAAATGAATTGATTTGTTAATTCACAATCTTGAATGGTAAACATAGATCCTAATACATATTAAAAGTGTTTTAATATGCAATTGAGCATTGAAATTAATTAAGCACATAAAAGATGTGGCATGATGCATGAAACCCTAGAAGAAAATTTTTGAAATTCAATGCTCCAATGAACTAATCAACATGCTTCTGCTCCTTCAATTGGTAAGATGGTGGCTATGCTACCTAGTGTAAGCTAGTGGAAGCTACTTAGTGGCAGCTACCTAGTGGGAACTAAAAGGTTCTTGATGAATTAAATAAGTTCTAAATGAATAGGTACAGACCTATAAAGCAAAGCTATTTGTGAAAGGACTTTCACAAATAAGAAAAGAGGTTGACTATGAGGAAACCTTCTTACCTAAAGCTATGCTTGAATTCATTGAGATAATGATGGCAACATAATGCACTGTGATTATGTATTTTGTCAACTAGTTTTCAAAACTATCTTCCTTAATGGAAACATAAAGGAAGACATAATCTTAAAAAGGTTCCAAAGTGTATAAGCTTAAGAGATCCATTTATGGTTTTAACTAAAAACTTCAAGGAGTTTCATATGTGTGAAAAGGTGAGAAGGAGCAACTATTTACCTAAATTTATATATCTATGACATTCATTAATAAGAAATGACAATTAGAAAACCAGTGTCTATAAAGCTTAGTTACATATAATTTTTTTTCAAATTTTGACTTAGGGTGTAATGCCTTCACTTTAGGTAGTCCGTACATTCTACTGTTCCGATGACTAATGTCTGTTTGGACAGCCAGAATGTCTGGAACTATAGTCAAACTAGAGTGAGGAGGCATAAATTGACTGAATAAAGACCAAGAAAAATTAAGGAAAAATAAAAGAAGTGAATTACAAATGAGTTAAACGAACTGAGGTCACAGCGATGGATGACCTCATCGGAAAGCTACTGTAAAGATAGCTAACAACCCTAAACCTGTGGGGAATCCTGTGAAATAATTCTTGGGACTCCGGTGAAGAGTTATTGAGGGTTCAATGATAATAAATTGTTCAGAATACACAAGGAGGATTAAAACAATTGGTACAGACAATTTTAGCACATTAAGCTAAATGAAGGGTATTTTGGTCATTTCACCTTCAGAGACGATTTTTGACCAACTTGTCCAATTAAGTAAGTGAATTATATGACATAAAATATGAATAAAATATCTCTAAAAAGAACTTAATGGAAAAAGAGAAAAAGAAAACAAATGAAAGAAAAGAAAAGAAATAAGATTTATATGTATATATATGATGTCATAATGACATCAATTAAAAAGCTTGCCCAATGGGAATTTAACAAACACATTAAGGGATAAGAAGAGGATTTAAATGAGACAAAATTCATAAAAAAATAGTCATATTCCTTATGTTTTCTCTGCATGGCCGACTTCCCTCTTCTCCCATGCTCTCTTCATTTTTTTTATTTTCTACCTTGATTTTCCCTAAGTTTTCTCCCATAAAACCCTAAATTATCTTCACCAAAACTTGTCCTTACATCTTGGAGAAGCTAATTGTAGCAAAAAGAAGAGAAAGGATTGAAGTTTTGTTGGCTTGAAATTAAGCTACAAAGAGGTTAGTGCACTATAAGACTTTCCTCCTTTCTTTTATAGTTATTAACACTCAAACTAAGTCGAATTTTTATGAAATTGAAAAGAAAACCTTGGATACATAGGACTTTAAATTTCGGCAGCCATGGGTTAATTGGAGTTTGATGCTTTTTGTGAATGTAAACTAGTTTAGTAATGATGTTTAATGAGTTGTTATGTATTGAAAGTTGTATGGATTGAGTATCCTTGACCTTGAAACCTTGAGTTAGGGTTTTGACCTAACTGTATGAGGATTTTGTGAAATTGTTTGAAATTAATCAAATTGAGATTGATTGATGATATTTAGAAGTGCTATGAATGACAAATTATAGTTTGGGAGTAAGGAGGAATGAATATAGGGAGTGCATGTTCTTTGTAGGAAATTCGGACCTATGAGTCCAGTGCTTTATTTGAGCTATAACTGAAATTGTGTGACTTCAATTGGTATGAGGCTAATTGGAGGTGAAACTAGACTCAAAATACCCCATTTTTCATGAAAAAACCATCCCAATTTCTATCCATAAGTTGACCAATTTACTGTCCCAATCTGGATATCTATACACTAAACCCAGAAAAAAAATGACCAAATGAACAGAAAACCCACCCAGCCAATTTTGGAAAAATGACCATAACTTGGTCTATAAAAACCCAAATTCAATGAAACCAGTGGCAAAATTTCCACAAGACATAAATCTAAAACATTGATGATTTAACCAAAACCCAGAAACCAAGGAAACTAGGTTAATTTAGTATATGAATTCTGGAAATTACCTAAGTGACCATTCGACCCCAAAACACTCATTTAGTCATATCTACCACTAGAAAACTCTAATTAGGATGAGCCATACTGATCTGGAACCCTAAGAAACAGGGCTCCAACTTTGTTTTAGACATAGTCCTTAACTTATGAACATAAAAACCCTAAAATGGAGGTCAAAGCTACTGACCTGAACCTGGACCCTGAAGACATAGGGTACCTAAGTCTAAGCCAGTGATTTGGCCATAACTAATTCTAAAAAATTTGAAAAATTGTAATTAAAATTTTTGAGTGACCATAAGACACAGGGTAATAACTTTTATGAAGAACATTAGGCCTAAAAATGACTATAACATGTCCAATTAATTAGACCAAAATAGACTCCAGAATCTGTCTAATTCTGGACCTAGAAAGAGACAGTGAACCGGTTATTGTTATTTGACCATAACTTGAGTTCTAAAACTTCAAATGATATGATTCAAAAAGCAAAACAAAGACAAGACATAGAGGGACAACTTCCATGAAGGAAGTATAGCCAAACAGTGGCCACATCTTGGCCAATTGGTTAGATGAATTGAAGACACTAAATCTGGACCTTGAGAAAGGTCCATAAAATAACTGAGTATATGAGATAAAATGAATTAGAATAAATTGTTAAACATAAAAATAACATGAATTAATGAAATTATAAATACTTAATAATATTAGTCTGCCTAAAGTACACCTAGACTTATTTATATAGCTTCGATGAATTGGTATACCAATTAGGGACTATAAATTATAGTACTGCCCATAGGGATAATTATTGACAGACAACATATGTCTAAGATGATTGTTCTACTAGCTTTATCCCTGCCTGATGGCCATAGTGCCAATTTTCATTATTACTGGCTTATGCCTACCCACTGGCCTTGTGCCTAACATGACCATTGTATACTGGGTAGACGTACGAATGTCTAACTAGTATAATCCCATGTATTCAGTCTTTATAGTTCGTTATAGGTTACTTGGGCACAGTTATGAGAAACAAAATTTTAAATTCAAACAAGTACATGAGAGAACTATTAATATAAATTATATAAGACCGAACATAAATTACATGAATAAAAAGATCTTGATTAATTTAATTGCTTCCAATGTTTGATAAACAAGTAAAAAGACCATCAATTCATATAATTGTATGTTACTTTATAAGGTTATACTTAAAATAATTATTTTAAATTTTTTAGTTATTTTTCCTTATTTATGCACCACTAAGCGTTATGCTTAGCGCGTTGGTTTTTCCATCGCGTAGGTACAGGATACCCACAGCAGCAGTAGTAGAGCCTAGACAGGACTTGAGCAGATCTGCCACAGTTTAGATTGTCACCTTATTAGTCATTTTGGTAGGGCTCATGTATAGTTAAATTTTGCATTTTGGGTATTATATGTAATTAAATGATGTAAATCATTTTGTGATTGTAAATAGAATTGTAAATATTGCATTTGATTTTATATGAATTTGAAAATTTTATGAGCAATGGTATGATATAGTACATGAATAATTGACATGAGAAATGATGTGATGAAATGGAAATAAAAAAAAATTACACGTGATATAATATAATTAAAAAGACATTAAATTAATATTGTACACGACAAAACAGGATAGGATACTCCGGCACCGAATGTAGCACACCTTCTCGGCTACACTGTAGACGGGTGAGGGGTGTTACATAGGAAATGAAACCTATTATAACATCCTCACTTTAGGCAGTTTCGTACATTCTACTATTTCGACGACTAAAGTTTGTTCGGATGGCTAGAATGTCTGGAACCACCCTTAAATTAAAATAAGAAGTCATAATTTAAATTAATAAAGATCAAGTAAGGTTGAAGAACAAATAAAAGAGGTAGAATATAACTAGTTAAATGAGCACGCGACACAACGATGGGTAACTCACTAGGAAAACATGAATCAAAAACCCGGTAAGAGAAAATTAAACATAATTATATAAATAGTCAAACCTAATGATTATGGATTTCAAAGTATTTACAATTTTGCCATTTCACATATTTACATTTGCCATTATAAGTTAAATTAATATAAATATTAAATAAAGAGATAAATATCAACTAAAAGACATCTTTTTCTTCTTTCAACTAGCCGGCCACTCTCTCCATATCTCTCTCTCTCATTTTTTTTTACCTCCATTGAAGCTATATACCAAGCTTGAAACCCTATAGGAAATTGAGTGAAAACTTCATATTAAGCCTTGAATTGAAGAAAGCCAACAAGGATTTTAAGGAATTTGGAAGTTTTGGTGAAGAGGAAGTGTTGATCAAACAAGGTAAGCCATGTTCTAAGCTTAACTAATGGTGAATTCACGGTATTCAAGTTTGATTATGAAGTTTTTCTTTCAAATTGATTGAAATCTTGGTTGTAATTGAAGAAGGGAAAATCGGTTTGGGTGAGGACAAGTCGGAAGATTAAGGTTTGGTTGGATTTGAAGCAAATTAGAGGTTGATTGAAGTTAATTGAAGCTTGAAATCAAGGTTAGTGCTATGGAACTTCATGATTTTGAAGTTTATGTTAAATTGAATTAGGGTTTCAATTGAATAAAGGTTTTCATTGCTTGTGACCTATTTGATGCCATTGTGTATATATTATGGCTATTGGATGTGTAAATGTTGGGATATGATAATGAGATAGTAAAACAATTAAAAGAATGTGATAATATACATTAGGACTGATTTTGGACAGCCTCAGTCTTGTGAGTTCAAATGGTCATAACTTGAGTTATACAACTCCAATTCTTGTTAAACCAAAGTCAAATTAAAGACGAAACCTATATCTACAATTTTTTTGTTTTGACCCAGACTAAATTCCTAGGGTAAATTGGTTGAATTTTTAGAGTAAATGAAAATGGCTGAAGCTGGAAATTCTTGTAATTCTAGCAATTTGCCTTGTGAGCCCCGTGTAGTAAATAGGGCATATCTCCCATTGAACAAATCCAATTGAGATTATTCAAAATTCTATGGAAACCTAAGGCATAGGCCTACAACTTTGTTTTAGAGACTTTGTTCAAATTCTGGGTGTAGAATATTAAAATATTGAGTGCAAAACTGACTTGAAAACCTGAAAACTGTAGGAAATTGCATCCGTGAACAAGGGTTGATAATTTAGCCATGACTCACTCTACAAAAACCCAAATTGAGTGATTCTTGAACCTATGTAATCCTAAGACACACGAGAACAATTCATATGTGGAACATAAAGTTAAATTATGACTACAACCTATCCATAATAGCTTGACAAAATTGGTCCAGAATCTGCCTGAATTCTGGAATGCCTTAAGAAATTGGAAATTGGTCATTGGACCAGTTTTGGTAAATTGGCTATAACTTAAGCTACACAAATACAAATTGAATAATTCTAAAGTCCAAATAAACTTAAAACATAGATCTATAAATCTCATGAAGAAGGTATGGCCTAATTATTGCTATACCTTGGTCCAAATTGTTAAAAAAGTTGAGGTAATAAATCTGGAAACTATGAAATGTTAACATAATAGTTCAAAATATGAATAGTAATGAATGCCAATGGCATAAAAAATATGAATGACATATGAAATTGTATTTTAGGACTTATGCTCCCATGATAAATGAATGATGAAATAATGAGAATGTTGATTTGCTAATAATGATAAATTAGCCCGAGTATGCCTAGACAGTGGTGTAAGGGTTGGATAGATTGGCATGCCAAGAAGGGATGAGATTAGCAGTATTGCATTTGGCTTTTATGCATGGATACCATTGGTAGGCACTGAGTGTCTAAAATGGTTATCCCTTATTCATGATTACTTTAAATAATCATAGGCAGGCACTGAGTGTCCAATATGATTATTCCTATGGCTTTTATGCCCAGTTACATTACATACCCAGTAGGCATCGATGTGTCTGATGGTATGACGGCCCGAGGCACTGAGTGTTCAGTGCCAATAAAACCCGCATATCCATTCTAAACAGTCCTATTAAAGGTTACTTTAGGCACTAAAATAAATTAAGAAAGTTAAATATTGAATCAAAGAAACAGAAAGATCCCATGAAAATAAAAATTCCAAAGAACATGAAATATGGGACTAAGAGAAAAATATGATAAATGATATTCGAAATAGTTATGTGGGAAACTAATGAAATGACTACAAATTGTGATGTATAAATTCTATATTCTTTCTTAATTGATTTATGAATAGTTAAATACGAATTATCCTTATTACACATAAGCATGAAAATTATTTTCTTTGTATATTATATTTTTATTATATTAGAGATCCACTAAGACAAAAAATGCTTAGCGCGATGGTTTTTCCTCGTGTAGGTCCAGGAGATAAAACCCAGTAGACGTTGGATAGAGATTTTTGATGGGATCTGTAGTAGTGAATAGTGTCACCTCAGCACTTCATTTTGGTATAGAATTTTTGGCCCACAACAGTGCATGATTATGTATGATGTAATTGAACAATGATGTAATTAAATATTGGATTGTATGACAAATATATACATTTGTAAATGAATGAAATGAAAGGAAATGAATTTGCATAGAAAATGAAAATGAATGTGAATGGAAATATAAATTATGATTTTTGAAATTGAGTTATATTGAAATTTTGATTATGGATTATTGTAACAGGTCAAATCCTTAAAACGTCAAATGTCCATATTACGAGGAAACTCTTGCAGTTTCCATTTAAAAATTGCTTCAATTGAATTATGATAGAATTAAATCAACTAAGAATTGAATAAAATGAGATTAGGTGTTTTGGCATAGGATGTGGCATTCCTTTGCTCGGCTACACTGTAGATCGGGTAAAGGGGGCATTACACCTATATTCTTGGTTTTGCATCTATGGAGATAGAGTAAATAAGAATAATAGGATTCTTCATAAGTCTAGCTTTCTAAAGGATGTAGAAAGGGTTCAACATGTTTGACTCCAAAGTAAAGATTGTTGCTTATGAAGCAAAATATCCAACTTTCCTAAGGGAGATCTTTTAAGATTCTTAAAGAAAGAAGCTAAGTAGTGTACAAAGTGGGATATTGTATATACTATTGATAACAAGCAAATGCCAATCAAAATCAAATTTGGAAGGCTGTGTATGTGATGAGATTATTCCTAAATAATTTGCAAGTATTTGGAATATAAATCTTGTTAGGAAGAGAAAATAATTTATAACTAATAGAGTTTACAGAATCAGACTTATGATCAAATGGTAAAGATAGAAAGTCTATTTAAAATAGAGAAATTTGATAATCACATAAAATGTGTAAAATTACACACGATAGTGTGATTGTTAAATAAGAATGTGATAAGTCACATAAGACTATTTAAAGGTTACATATCTCTATTTACGGTTTTGTGTCTATCTATAGTAGTTGAACAGTTGAATGAAAAGGTTTCATAGAGGTAACAACTGTGGATTCTACTATAAAAGCTAAGTATTTTGCTACATGCGATGTTGCAAAAGGCTATTTAGATTCAGAAGTTCTTAATAAAACTCATAAGGTTTCTTTGATTGTGTCATCAGTTTTCATCTATGACTAATAGTGCCTTAGATTTGGCAGAGGGACTGGGTCTCACCTGAAATCTAAACACCAGGAATTAGCTAAATCATTTAATCAGAAAAACTAGTTAGAAAATAATGCAGAAGATAACGTCGGCTGTTAATTTGGCTGATCCCTTCACTTAAGCCATAGATTGACTATTGTTTGCTAGTTTTTCAACCCCGCAAGTGCACAGATCGCTAACAAGTAATAAAGTAGTAAGTACCAAACTACATAGCAATTTTAACTCTCTAGGCTATTGAATCAAATAGGGTAGTAAATCTGATCTATTTTAAATGCTAAAGATTAGAAGGATAATGAATTTAAAATGAGACAATCTATTAAAACAATTCCAGAATTAAGATTTCACACTTTAACCTTATTATGGATTTAATCTTGTCTATTCATTGGACTAAGGATTATTGCTTTGATGGAAATTAATCCTAAGATATCTTAGGTCCTCTCTTAAGGCACCTAAGGTGTGTTTCGATTAGAGCTATACCCTACTTTCGTTGGTGATTAGTTCCAATAAAAACCGTTTAAGATCTATAATTAATTATGGAACTTCCATAATGGTCATCAGTCTATCTCTAGGTCAGATTTCCTAGGTTCAAAGTCTTGATTTTCCAATACTAATCTTCACATTTCAGTTCTTCGATTAATATCTTAGATCATAACTAGGTGGGTACCAACACATAGCATGCATTAAGAATACAAGAAATCGAATCAAAGAACAAATCTTAATTCCAATAAATAAAACTTAATATTTATCCATAATAATGATTATAAGCGTTACTCTCCTAATTCTAGAATAAAGAAACTAGTCACTCATAGTGAGTTTAGCAAACATAATAAAAATAAAAGAACATAAAAGCAGCCTAAAAAAATAGAACAAAAGAGCCGAAGGGACTCTGCAGCTTTGAACTTGTGAAACTTCGGCTGAGGACTCCTCTTTGATGCTCGTGAATTATTCCTCCAAACGGCTTGGAGAGAATAACAAAAATGTATGAAAATGTGTATCTAAAGATTTTTTGATCTCCCTTTTTCTCCCTTTTCTGCAGCTTCTATTTATATTGAATGTCTAGGGTTAGGTTTTTAGAGTCCCAAAAGCATTAGAAGTCTTTTTTTCTCTGTGAAAACTGGAGCTGGAAGGAAACTTACTGTCGGCTGATATACGACCCGTGTGTCACTACATGGCCCAGGGCGTGTAACTTACTGGAGCTTTGAATATTGCATTTTGTGTCAGTGCAGAAGCTTACACGGGCCTCGGCTAGTTACATGGGTCCAATTACATGGCCCATGTACTTTTGTTCTTCTAGGAATTCTTTGAGCTTTGCTAGGCAGAAGATTACACGGGTCTCTGGAGGTTACATAGGTCGTGTTGCACGGCCTGTGTATTGTGTTTCTTCTTTGGTTCTTTGGCTTTCTCCTTGCAGCAAGTTACACGGGTCTTTGGTGTATTTACACGACTCGTGTACTATGTATCAGCAACAATCTTCTTTCCTTGAGCCTTTCTGAGCTTCGTTTTTTACTCTTGTGCTTTGGAACTTCTTCAAAACACCTGAAAATATCCAGAAAACATAAAATTCAGTGCAGAGTGATGAATACAAATGTTAATGAATTTAGAGATTATGCATGAAATTTCCTATCTAAATGCCATGGAATGTTGTACAAATGTGCTTAAAAACATCTATATAATACAAGTGTATCAAACTTCAAGTAGGCTCACTCACCTGCTCTATCTTTTCTTTCACCTGTGACAGCATAGAAAAATTATCGTTGAGTGGTGAACTCAGTGGTGCACAATAAATAATTTAAAACTCAATGTAAAGCATGATTTATCAAAACATATCAAATCACATTTTCTATGATCCATAAAAGCAACCCAATATTTCTCAATCAAAATAAATCATTTATTTTAATCACATTTTATTTAAATCATCACATTTCCATGAAATCATCATAACATTTTGCAATCATTGACAAAACATTTATTTTTTAATCTCATATTTATCAAGTAATCACAATTTTAAGGGTGTGGCCAACAATTCACATAGTTAGACCATGACACAAAATTTCTGATCAATGCCGTGTTGAACACCATGACAAAGTAAACTCCCCCCAATAACCGAGGCTAAAGGGAGGCACCAAAGGCTAGCTAGCTAATGAGTACTCATCCAAATCAACCTCAACTAGCAAGCCAGAGAGGGAAGCTCAACTCCACAAGTGGAGGAGATCACATCAAATATCATCTCATTAGATAAGCTAATGAGGAACACAAATCACATTGCCATGCCAACTGTGGTTTCAAAACATATTCAAAATAATTTCGATTCACAAAACGCATTTACAAATCAATAAACATATTTAATTATTGTAAATTCATGCACATGGTTGGCAACACATCAAGTTCACAGAAGCACTTCAAAACACATTCAAATACCTGCCCACCCCCTTGCTACATTGAAATTAAGGGCCAACATCCGCCTTTCCATAATATAAAATCATTTCACAATTCACAAACTTCAAAACAATGCATTAAATTCTTAAAAGCATAAAGGAAATCATATTTAAATTATACAAAATCAATTCAACAAATTAAAGATCTCAAATGGAAAGAAAAATCATAACTCATGCATATAAAACTCATTTAAATCAATTACAAATTTAAAAACAAAGAAAAAGCTAGTTGTGCACAAACCTTTTTATACTTATCTTGACTTAGCTCAACTTTTCCCTTCCTTGGAAGGCTCCTTTTTCACTGAAATACACAATTAAAGTGTCTCAATATTCATCTCAATCATTACCAATAACTAATCAAAGAAATGCCTAATGAATCTCTAAGTTAACTATGGAAGTTAAATGAATTATGGGTTCTGGACAAGTTGGAAGCCTCACTGTAGAACCTAATTTCAACCTATTTTCAATCCTTATTTGCTAAAGTAATCTTCATGAAAATTGTTCCTTTATGTGTTAGGTTTAATTTCCAATTTGAATCACCTAATTTGAAGTTTTGGATCTCAAGTTATGGCCAAATTACTAAACACTGTTCTAGGTGTCATATCCTGAAATTCCAGGTTTTTCAGAATTGTACCTTAAATTTTCATTCTATATCCGGGTGTCTTAAGCTCATAATTGGCTCTAGTCCCTAAAACAATGTTTTATATCTTTATCTTATGTTTCCAAATCAATTTGAATCACTTCAATTGGAGTTATGTAGAGGAAGTTATGTCCTGATAACCATTCAGAGGTCAGAGGGCAATTTTGTTAAAGTGTAGGAATTGTAGATTTGGCATTCCTAACTTTCCCTAACAATTCCCATACTTTACCCTAAGAACTAGGTTCAGGTCAAAACATGAAGTTTGTAGTCCTATGTCTTATGAGAATTTTGGCTTTAGAATCACTTAATTTACAATTATATAACTCCAGTTATGGCCATTTTGCCAAAACTGGTTGGATGCCTAATTCCTTACATTTTCTAAGTTCAGTCTAGAATTAGGATAGATTTGTTGGACTAATTTTGTCTAGTAATTTGATTGAGTTAGGGTCATAATTTGATTTTATGATCTTCATAAGAGTTGTTCTCCTATGTCTCTGGTTTCCATTGGTTTAAGAATCACCTGAATTGGAGTTTTCTATAGTGAGTTATGCCTAATTGAATAAGTACTATTTATATGGTCATTTTCTCCTAGTCCAGAATTGCAATTTTGGATTCAAGCTTTAATTAGGGTAACTTATGGTCATTTTCTGGGCAGCCCTATGTCTTATGTTTCATTTCTAATTAGTTTCATGCAAATTAGAGTTGTGTAGCTCAACTTATGAAGCATTTAAACTTACTCGACTCAAGAGTCTAGAATTCCAGCACAATGATCACACTTTTATATCATTAATTCTTTTCACCAACCAACACCATTTCAAATTCATATACATTCAATTGACCATCATTTGATCTCAAGAACATCAATTGCACTTCATATCACCAAAACCCTAATTCTCCAAAATCCTAATTTCACAACTTTTCAATTTCATACAAGTTCATGCCAATTCAACACACCAATCATGCATACCACTTCACCTAAGTTATAATTCATGTTTAGTTGCATCAAACACATCAAAACCTTAACTTCCTTCATGTTGGCTGGATTCTCATAGCTCAATTTCAAGCAATAATTCTTTCATTTTTCACGTTTATTCTTCATAACTAAACTTAAATTCAAGAAATATAAAGTGATTTAAGCTTAAATGTAGACTTACCTCTAATGGAGATTTCCAAACTTCTTATTTCTTCAAAATTTCTTGATTTTCTTTCTTCTAATCTTCTAATCAAGGGTTAATTTGAGGTTCTCTACTAATTTGATGGAGAATTTATGGATGGATTATGGAATTTAGAAGCCAGTTTAATTGAAAATGGAGGAAGGAAATGAGGAAGAGAGTGCCTGCCATCCAAAGAAGAAGATGAAGTTTTATTTGATTTTTAATTTCTCTTTTGTCTTCTTATATGAATGGATAATTATCCATAAAAAATTAATTTAATTAATAATCGTCATCATTATTATTTTTAATATAATTTATTTAATTCCTTCCATATCCCTTTCTTAATTTCTATATATATTTTCATAAATTTAATTCTATTTTTTTTAATCTCACTCATTTCAGTGGACATTTAGGTTAAAAGTCAACTCTTGAAGTGAATTAACCAAAATGGCCCTCATCGGGTTATAGTCCATCTTTTTCCCTAATACCTGATGAGTCTTTAGGTTTTTGATTCACTTATTTGTACTTGTTCCCTCTTTATTTCTATGATTTTACAATTCCCAATAATTTCTAAATTAATCATTCATTAAGGACTCTATAGGGTCCCACACGGATTTAGGGTAGTAACTGAACTTATTGTCGCTTCCCGTGTAGGTCACTCATCGCTGAGACCTAAGCTCATTTAACCTGTTTGTGCTTTATTTCTCTTATTTTCCTCTAACCTCATTTGATCTTTATTAGTTTAATTTATGGTTTTTCTATGTGATTTATTTATGGTTCCAGACACTCTAACTGTCCAACCAGACATTAGTCACCAGAACAGTAGAATGTACGTAACTAATTAGTATGAGGGTGTTACAATATGTACTAGAATATCCGTTCATTCATATTCTTAACACTTGAGAATGGAATATCTAACATAGTGTTAATGGACTTTTTTAATTAAACATAAACTATTTATATCAATTGAAAATATTCATGCCATTAGGGAGAATTATGTTTACATTATACAACACATAGGTATTGCTCTAGGGCATACCACTAACAGAGAGATAACAATTTGTCTTCTTGAATTTTATTAAGGATTAAGATGAAACTAAAAAATGGAGAGGGAAAACCAAAGTGGCCGGCTAGTATGAAGAAGAAGAAGACTAATTTTTCTTCTTTTTATCCTTAATTAAATATCTCAACTTTTCAATTAATACACTTAACAAATGGTGATGGTTAATTGGCTAATCTAAATTCTTATCCTAATCTTGTTGGTCCATTTATCACCATTAAGTATTAATAAAAAAATTAAGATTTAATTAATCACTATTAATTATGCAAAGATTATGTAACACCCCTCACCCGTCTATAGTGTAGCTGAGCAAGGCGTGCTACATGGCGTGCCGGAGCACCTATTCTGTGATTATCTCATTTTCTGAACTCAATTTAATTTGAGAAGTCTTTATGTGATATTCATAACATACTGGTTCTATTTTCATACTTTAATAAAATCAATGTTTCAAAAATAGTAATAAAAGTTCGGCAAGGTGCCATCTGCATTTCGAACAATCTGTCCTTCTAAACCTGTTAAAAATAGTTCAATATGATAATCTCAATCTTCCAACTAATTTTTCAATCTCAAAATTTCATAGTTTCAAAATACAATCCATCATAATTTACATTCATCCAAACACTCTCCACAGGAGTTTAATATGCACAAATTATTAAAAACCTGACAATTTTATGATATACATACTACATAACAAAATGTCAAAATACAACTGATAGTCATTACACAAGATCCTAAGTCCTACCATGTATGCAGTGTAGTGTAGATGACTCTGGACTCCAGAGCAGATCTGATGTCTCACCCGGTCGTAGGTCTGCTGGGCTCCCCAACTATGTCTCCAATATCTACGCGTAACAAAAGCAACGCGCTAAGCAATTCTTCTTAGTGGTGCCAAATATAAAGAAATATATACTAAAATAAAATAAATGAATTGTTTATGAATTTATAACATTGATATTCTTTGCAGTTGCTGATTCTACTTTTATTTGCTAACCTTTCATTTTTTGCTAATTTTGGTGGTGCTGTATGTCAATAAATTGAATTTAGCTATTTGAATTTAATAATACTTAAATTAACTACCCGTGTAGCCTATACACTGACCAGACTGGATGAACGGATATACTGGCACTGGGTACCTAGTACCTCAAATTGTGACACCATCGGTCACAAAGTGTCTCCCGGTGTGCAAACAGTGTGGCTAAAAAGCCATATAGTCAATCAGGCGATAAGTCAAGTATAATAACACAATCCGCAAAGTCTTAGGCTATTAAAACCACAGTGCGGCATAATAAGCCATAAAAATACAGTATGGCGTAAATCCATTTACAGAACAGCTGTCAGAATCCTATTGGCATGCCAAACTATCCAAACTAGTCAACTAGGCAAACTAGGGCACATTACAAATTAATTGTTTAATTCTTCATTTCTTTTTGAGTTTACTAGTTATTATGTAATTCAAAAGTCAATGCAAATGTTGACCTTTCTAGATATCATGGATAAGTTGATTGTAGTATCACCATGTCACAATTTTTAATTCAATATGCTGCCAATATAGTGCAATTTACCCTTTTCACAAGTTTGCATTCATTGGCAAATTACTTCAGGCTTCATTATATGTAAATGTCACATTTTCAGTTTTAGTGTGCTAGATTGGTCTAGCTTAAAGTCCTATTTCTCTTGATTTTTAGCTTCTAGTTAAAGAAGCAAAATTATAGCTCTATTCTTATTGAACTTTTGGCAGAAATTTCAGGTCATTCTGAGTTGTATAGACCAAGATATGGTCAATTTACTAAAGCTAGATAGATTGCATCTTTAGTGCAAAATTTGATCAATTTTAGGTTAAATTCAGTTCTGGCAGTTTTGGTACCGAAACTTGGGTAAGCAATTTACTTGGTTCTGGCCATTTCTGGGCTTTGCTGTCTTTATAAGAATTGTAGCTCTATGTCTAAGCTTTCCATGGTAAAAATTTCAGGTCATTTGGACCTGTTTTGAGTAAGTTATGGTCATCTTAGTGACTACTGTTCATATGGTCAAAAATCATGGCTTACACTTACCAATTTTGGATTAGGTCATTTTTAAGGTCAGTTTCTAGGCAGAATTTTGGCAACATTTCTACATGAAAGTTGGCTTATATTGTTAGTAGTATGCCTTAGAGTATATCATTTAGTATGTATTTTGTACATGTTTTATTAATAAAAGGAATTTCCATTTTTCCGTTTACATGATATATTTATATGTAATAGAAAAGGTCCATTGATATTTTGTTAGAAATTTTATTCTTAATTTGTTAAGAATATGAGTGACAGTATTTCTAATATAAAGTATGATAAATAGTGATGAGAATCAAGCTACATCCACAACAAAGGATTTCATCCAAGGTCCAATTACTAGGGCTAGAGCTAAATCACTTCAGAATTTAATTTGTGAAATCATAAGGAGCAAGGATTATAAGCTGGAATGGCATGAAGAAAAATGTAAAGGATTAAATTTGGTGAAAATTATGCTTAGAAGTGACCAGGTGTCATGTGGAGCATTAGATTACATGGAATAACCTGTGGACATGCATGCACCAGATCCAACCCATGTACATGTATCTGCTGGCACCTTTTTCAAGGAATATTCCATCTGTTATAACCACTTCTCTTTTGGACTTAAATGCCCTTATTTGCTGCTGCATTAAATTTACTTTTTGTAAGGAGTTTTTAGTCTTTTGATAGATTAATTTTTGTTTGGACTTAAAGCTCCCTACAGCTGTTACAAAAGTAGGGATATTTTTGTCTTTAGCTTTGAAGCCAAGAGGCTATAAATACAAGTGTAATGAGAGAGTGGAGGACACACTTGAATATTAATGAGAGATTATTTCGCTCCTCTAGTGAGTAAATTGGTTGTTGCCTTTGTTCTTGTGAAGCTCATTAACTTGCCGAGATTCTATCTTGCAAGGTTTAATGTGCATAATATTCTTGGTTTATTCATTCTCCATATGAATTAGGTCAAGAATCCCATTTACGATATTTTCTTTGAATTACACAACAATCGATTGTCTTTGGTTCAAAGATTCAAATTCATACATCTTGATTTGGTGCTTTCCATATTGTTCATTTAATTCTTGAATGTGGGTTTTCAAGTTACCAATTACTTGAAGGTTCACATCGATTTTGGTATCGAGCAAAGGAACGTCCAAACAAGGTAGATTCTCTATTTGCCTTTTAATCGATGTGTATCTTACCTTCTTCAGATATCCTGTTTGGCTCTTGGGGTTTAGTTGGACCTGTTTGTTTAAAAATTTGTTTTGTTAGGTTTGTCTTAGGGTTTTGGGTTAATCAAGCTAAAGCGATTATTCTAGCCATCCATTTTGCTTCCTTCATTTTGATATTAAGCATGAGAGATTATCTGGTTCATTGAGTTTGACTTACCAATTTGGCCCAAATCGTACGGCATTATTTGGGTGTGTTTAAGACGTTGGGTGTAAATTTTGGGGTTGTTTGATATCGTTTACTCTTGAACCAAAATTTTGCTGCAGACCCGATCAAATTATGTTCACATAGCAAATAGACCCAGAAATTCCTGAAAATTTACAAGGTGTTTATACCCCATATCAGTAGTTCCCATATTAAATTTCAGCTTAAAATTCAACCATTTGTGTAGGGAACCAAAATTTTGCGACAGAATCGATCAAAATAAGTTCACATAGCAAATATACCCAGAAATTTTTGAAAATTTACTGAGTGTTTATACCCCATATCAGTAGTACCCAAATTAAATTTCAGCTTAAAATTCATCCGTTTGTGTGGGGAACCAAAATTTTCTGTGGACAGATCAAATTAAGTTCACATAGCAAATCAGCCCTGAAATTCCTGAAAATTTATAGACCATTTGTGCCACATTTGAGCTATTCTCAAATTAAATTTCAGCTCAAAATTTAATCGTTTGTGTGGGGAAACAAAATTTTGCGGCAGACACGATTATATTTGATTTACATAGTAAGTCTGTCAAGAAAAGCGTGAAATTCTTGCAGCAATTAGTCAGTATTGGGTTGCATTTGCCTACTCAATTTCAGATCAAAATACACTCATTTGCTTGGTGATCCTAAATTTATGCAATTCTTGGTGTATTGTGTGAACTGCTGGTAATTGTGATAAGTTGGTGGCAAACTTGGATATTTAAGCTTAATATCTCTACTTTAGGTTGTCTCTTTTCCAGCTTACTACTCTTTTATTTTGGTGTCTTCTTTCTTGATTCCTATTGCATTACATTTCCATACTTGAGCTTTTCTTTTCTTGACTTCTTGAATCACATTATTGTTTTCTTGATTACTCGTTTTGATCCGTCACGTTCAAGAATTTTATTGTGTGTTAAATTTTTATGGGTACAGTCTTGGTTTGAGTTACTTGAGTTTGATAAGAACTTGTGGACATAGCCAAGAGAGGTAAAAGGCACAGAGTGGTGAGTTCATAAGAGGGAAAAAGCCTTGTTGAGTTAAACACGAGTGGAGTGTCCTCTGTTGAGTGTAAACACGTAAGGGAGTGAGTGAGGTGTTTTCTTTACACTAACCATTTTCTTGCAGGTCTGAAAACATGTCTAGAAGGGGTGATGGTAGTGAGGGGGAAGGTGAAAATCCATTCTACACGCAGGCTGTCAGACATCAATTTGAAAGAATGAATGTTGTGTGCAATGAAATCATAGATAGGTTGGAAAGATTGGAGCAAAGAGATAGGCAAAATGAGAGAAGGCCAAATAGGAGGGATCTTGTACCTCCAGTAGTTGAATCTGATGAAGTTGAGGTTGATAACTATGATTTTGAGGTTGAAAGACCTAGGAGGGGTAGATATGAGAGAAGAGCTGAAGATAGGAGGAATGGGGATAGGAGGATAAGAAGAGAGGAAAGAGAGAGGAATAGGGTAGATGACAATATCAAAAGTATTAAAATGAGCATCCCTTCTTTCCAAGGGAAAAATGATCGGATGTGTATCTTGAATGGGAAAGGAAGGTAGAAGTCTGTGTTTGATTGTCATCACTATTCAGAGGAAAAGAAAGTAAAGTTAGCGGCAGAGAATTTCTGATTATGATTTGGTATGGTGGGATTAAGTGTTGATTAGTAGAAGGAGAAATTATGAGCAATCAATTGCAACTGGGGTGAGATGAAAACTATAATGAGGAAGAGATTTGTTCCTAGTCATTACTATAGAGAGCTACATCGAGGTTACAAAAATTGACTCAAGGTTCTAAAAGTGTTGAAGATTATCATAAAGAAATGGAAATTGCTATGATTAGAGCAAATGTGGAGGAGGATAGAGAAGCCACCATGGCTAGATTCTTGAATGGGCTAAACAAGGAGATTGCTCATATTGTTGAGTTACATCACTATGTTGAGTTGGAGGATATGGTCCACATGGCTATGAAGGTAGAAAGGCAACTTAAAAGCAAGTCAAAATTTGGAGGAAATACAGGTACTTCTTCATCTTGGAAGTCTAACTGGAAGAAGGAGGATAGGGAAAAGGCTTTTAGCAACTATAAGAAAAATGAGGATAAGGATAAGGAAAAGAAGGTGGAGAAGAAATTTGTAGAAAGTAAAGGAAAGGAGGTTGCAACTACTACCCGAAATAGAGATGTGAAGTGTTTTAGGTGTTTGGGCAGTGGACACATAGCTTCTCAATGCCCTAACAAGAGAGTCATGGTCATGAGAGAAAATGGTGAGATAGAAACAGAGGAGGAAATTGTGAGTGATTCCACATCTTCAGGGGAGGAGGATGCAGAGGTAGAATATCTTCTTTGAAGGAAGTGCTCTAGTGATTATGAGAGCATTAAATACTCAAGTAAAGGAGGATGTTGGTGATGAATTGCAAAGAGAAACAATTTTTCATACAAGGTGTCTTATCCAAGATAAAGCATGTAGTGTCATCATTGATGGGGGAAGTTATGCCAATGTTGCTAGTACTATTTTGGTGCAGAAATTAAGGTTGAGGACTTCGAAACACCCTAGACCCTATAAATTGCAGTAGTTGAATGAATGTGGTGAGGTAAAAGTAACAAAACGAGTATTGATTTCATTTGCAATAGGAAAGTATTAAGATGAGGTTATGTGTGACGTGGTTCCAATGCAAGCTGGCCATTTATTACTTGGCCGACCATGGCAATTTGATAGAAAGGTGATCCACGATGGGTATAAAAATAGGTATTCTTTTGAAATGAATGGAAGGAAAATCATTTTGGCACCTATGACACCAAAACAGATTTATGAAGACCAAACAAGGCTTAAGCAAGCAATGGGTGAGGAAAAATCAAGAGTGGCCGAAAAGAGAGCAGAGAAGAAAAGAAGGAGTAAAAAGAAATTGAGTGAAAATGTTGTGAGTGAGCAAGACAAGGGTGGTTGTGAGGAAAGAAAAGAGAGTAAAGAAAACATTCCAAGAGTGCTTGAAAAGGTGAATCTTGGCGCAAAGGAGAGTCATGCGGAAAGAGGAGAGAAAATTAAGCTTGTATGCTAAAGGAAGAGATGTGAGGAATGCCATGTTTGCGAACAAGCAAATGTTATTAATTGTGTTTAAGGACTCTTGTTTATCCACATCGACCTTGACCCCAATTTGCCTAGTGTTGTTGTCTCCCTTTTGCAGGAATATGAGGATGTACTACCCGAGGAGATGCGGTGGACTACCACCTATTCGAGGGATTGAGCACAGTTGATTTTGTACTGAGCGCTTATTCCCAACCGTCCACCTATAGAAGTAACCTGAAGAAACCAAAGAATTACAAAGGCAAGTTGAGGAATTGCTAGCTAAGGGATATGTGAGAGAAAGTATGAGCCCTTGTCTTTGTACCGTCCTTTTGGTACCAAAGAAAGATGGCACATGGCGCATGTGTGTGGATTGTAGGGCGGTCAACAAAATCATCAGTAAAGTATCGCCATCCTATACCTAGATTGGATGATATGTTGGATGAACTTTGTGGTGCTTGTGTTTTTACCAAAATTGACTTGAAAAGCGGATATCATCAAATTCGCATGAAAGTAGGTGACGAATGGAAGACGCATTTAAAACAAAACATGGACTATATGAGTGGTTAGTGATGCCTTTTGGGCTAACTAATGCTCCTAGCACTTTTATGAGATTGATGAATCATGTGTTGCGTGCTTTTATTGGAAAATTTGTTGTTGTTTATTTTGATGATATCTTGGTTTACATAGAGGCATGAATGAACATATGCATCATTTAAGAAATTTGTATTCGATGTGTTAAGAAAGTAAAAATTTTATGCTAACTTGAAGAAATGTACATTTTGCAAGGAAAAGGTTGTCTATATAGGATATGTCATAAGATATAAAGGTTTTTAAGTAGATTATGAAAAAATTAGAGCTATTAAAGACTGGCCCAATCCAAAGACAGCATCTGAAGTACGTAGTTTTCATGGACTAGCTAGTTTCTATAGAAGATTTATTAAGAATTTCAGTACCATTGCAGCACCATTGAATGATCTTGTCAAAAAGAATGTTAATTTTGTTTGGGAACAGAAACAAGATGATGCTTTTCACAAAATTAAAGAGATGTTATGTTCCGCTCCTGTGTTGGCTTTACCTGATTTTTCTAAAACTTTTGAGATTGAGTGTGACGGATCAGGAATAGGTATTGGAGCCGTTTTAATGCAGGAAAAGAGACCAATAGCATACTTTAGTGAGAAGCTTAATGGAGCAGCTTTAAACTATTCTACATATGACAAGGAGTTGTATGCATTGGTACGTGCCTTGGAAACATGGCAACATTACCTTTGGCCAAAGCAATTTGTCATCCACACAGATCATGAGTCATTGAAGCATATCAAGGGGCAAAATAAGTTGAGTAGGCATCATGCAAAATGGGTTGAGTTCCTTGAGACCTTCCCATATGTGATTCAATATAAACATGGGAAAGAAAATGTGGTGGCTGATGCCTTATCTCGAAGGTATAACCTTCTTGCCCTTCTTGATGCAAAGTTATTAGGATTCGAATATGTGAAAGAATTATATGTCAAGATGATGACTTTGCTAGAGTGTATGCAGCTTGTGAAAAGAATGCTTTTGAGAAGTTTTATAGGCATGATGGATATTTGTTTAGAGAAAATAGATTGTGTTTGCCTAAGAGTTCCATGCGTGAATTACTTGTGAATGAGTCTCATCTTTGGTGGATTAATGGGTCATTTTGGTGTTGCCAAAACTTTAGATGTATTGAAGGAACATTTTCTTGGCCGAATATGAAAAGAGATGTTGAAAGAGTATGTGCTAGGTGCATTGTGTGTGCTAAGGCTAAATCTAGAGTTTTGCCACAAGGTTTGTATACACCTTTGCCTACCCCTAGTGATCCTTGGGTTCATTTGTCTATGGATTTTGTGTTGGGATTACCTAGGTCAAAACAAGGCCATGATTCAATTTTTGTTGTTGTTGACAGGTTTTCAAAAATGGCACATTTTATTCCATGCCATAAAACTGATGATGCTACAAATGTTGCAAATTTATTTTTTAGAGATATTATTAGGTTGCATGGCATACCTAAGAGTTTAGTTAGTGATAGGGATGTTAAATTCCTTAGTCACTTTTGGAAGGTTTTGTGGGGAAAATTGGGCACCAATTTGTTATTTTCCACCACTTGTCACCCACAAACCGATGGTCAAACTGAAGTAGTAAATAGGACACTAACTACTCTTTTGCGTGCTATGGTTAAGCAAAATTTGAAGTCATGGGAAGATTGCATTCCACTTGTTGAATTTGCATACAATAGAAATGTGCATTCTTCTACTGGCTATTCTCCATTTGAAATTGTGTATGGTTTCAATCCTTCAACTCCTTTGGATCTTTTACCTTTGCCTGTGAACGAGCTTGCTAGTTTAGATGGAAAAAGAAAAGCAGAATTGGTGAAGAAAATCCATGAACAAGCCAAGCTTCAAATTGAAAAGAAAAATGAAAAATATGCTAGTCAAGCCAACAAAGGAAGGAAGAAAGTCACATTTCAACCTGGAGATTGGGTATGGGTTCACTTGCGCAAAGAAAGGTTTCCTCTCGAAGGAAATCAAAATTACAACCAAGATGTGATGGACCTTTCCAAGTGTTGACCAAAATTAATGATAACGCTTACAAAATAAACTGCCCGGTGAGTATAATGTCGATGCCACCTTCAATGTTGCTGATTTATCTCCTTGTGTTGATGCAGAAGCAGTTCGAGGCGAATCCTTTTGAAGCGGAGGAATGATGAGAATCAAGCTACATCCACAACAAAGGATTTCATCCAAGGTCCAATTACTAGGGCTAGAGCTAAATCACTTCAGAATTTAATTTGTGAAATCATAAGGAGCAAGGATTATAAGCTGGAATGTCATGAAGAAAAATGTAAAGGATTAAATTTGGTGAAAATTATGCTTAGAAGTGACCAGGTGTCATATGGAGCATTAGATTACATGGAATAACCTGTGGACATGCATGCACCAGATCCAACCCATGTACATGTATCTGCTGGCACCTTTTTCAAGGAATATTCCATCTGTTATAACCACTTCTCTTTTGGACTTAAATGCCCTTATTTGTCTGCATTAAATTTACTTATTTTAATGAGTTTTTAGTCTTTTTATATATTAATTTTTGTTTGTACTTAAATATACCTACATATGTTACAAAAGTAGGGATATTTTTGTCTTTAGCTTTGAAGCCAAGAGGCTATAAATACAAGTGTAATGAGAGAGTGGAGGACACACTTGAATATTAATGAGAGATTGTTTCTGCTCCTCTAGTGAGTAAATTGGCTGTTGCCTTTGTTCTTGTGAAGCTCATTAACTTGCTGAGATTCTATCTTGCAAGGTTTAATGTGCATAATATTCTTGGTTTATTCATTCTCCATATGAATTAGGTCAAGAATCCCATTTCTGATATTTTCTTTGAATTACACAACAATCTGATTGTGCTGGTTCAAAGATTCAAATTCATACATCTTGATTTGGTGCTTTCCATATTGTTCATTTAATTCTTGAATGTGGGTTTTCAAGTTACCAATTACTTGAAGGTTCACATCAAATAGGTTCACAATCGTGGATACTTCATAATAAGGACATGACTTATCCAGAAAGATTGTATTCATATTTGTTCCCAAGTTATTTATATGAGATATAAATAAGATGGAATGGTGAGTCTCATGCCATATAACAAATATGATAAGCACTTATACATGATAAGTAGGTCGAACCAGTGACACTTATGACAAGCACATGGAGTTTACTCTTGTCAATGTATTGTTATAAATCATATAAGTGCATATAATCTTTAGACCTGAGATAGCACAGTTATCTTGTATATAGGTGGTTTGAGTTTAATACTGCTTTCATACTTGTACTGTGTATGAGTATATGGGCATGTGTTGGCTCCTACAAGTTATATATGGAGGTAGGTGTTGATCAAGATGGAATCTGTTCCTCTAAGTAAATAGAGATAAAATCCTGTGTTCATTTAATTGTTCTTGATGTTTCAAGTTCCTAGCCAGGACAGATAGATTTATTCAGAAAGAGTTTCTGATGAGAAAATCTTTTTAATCAAGAAATGGAATTAAAAGAGAACATAATATTCATAGCAAATGGGGTTTGACATAAACCATGACTCTAGTTTGAGTTCGGATTTTGTAAGAGAGAGATTCTAGTGCATGGTAACATATGATTATAGGTTCATTTAAGGTAAACCTTATTACTGATTGGGTGGCCATGGCATGCTATGCTAGGTGTTAACCATGGTCTATGAGGTGCATAAAATGATTTAAAGAAATCATTTATAGTAAGAAAGAGTTCTGATGATATTAAGAGTTGATATCATGTCTCATTGCCAATTAGTGATGAGCCTAGTAAGTCACACACATACACAAGTAATCACCAAATTAAATATGATTTAATTAATTAATTAAAGAATTTAATTGATTAATTAAATAGGTTTGGTTTGCAATTAGATTGCAAAGTCCCTAGCATGACTTGAAACCAAATCTAGGTTATTGGATGTATAGTATAAGTTAAATTTATATTTAAAGTGTTTAAATATAAATTTAATTAATGAAAAATTAATTAATAGAGATTAATTAATTAATTTATATTTGATATAAATTTATTAGAAGAAGAGATATAATTATTTTGGGTTGAGAACTCAAAATTAAGACACAGGGGCATTTTGGTCATTTCACAGGGTGACATGTGGCACCAAGAGATGGTGACACATGGTATTACACATAAGCTTGCCAAATGTCTTTTAATCATGTAAGATGATTAAAATTAAGATTAAATATAGGTTTGACACTTGGCACAATGTGATTGGGTGTAACACCCCTATATTCGGTAGTGCGTTCTACTATTTCAGCGACCAGTGTTGTCTGGACAGCTAGGATGCCTAGGACTACACTTAGATATGAGTGAGGAGACATAAAATAATGAAATACAAGAAAAGAAAATACAAGAAAAACAAATGAAAAATAATAGTAATGAAATGTAACCAAGTTAAACAAGCCGAGAACCCTAGCGATGGGTGACCGCACCGGGAAGTTGCGGCGTAGACCATTGACTAGCCCTGGACTGCAGGGAACCCTGGAAAATATTTTTAGGACTTAAATAAATGTCTATTGAAGTATAAATATCATTAAAAATATGAAAGAAAAATTAATTAATTAGTACAAAAAAAAGTAAGAAATCGAGAAAACGACAAAACTCTGTGTTACCGAAAAATCGGGAATGCAACCCGAACAGGGGCATTATAGTATTTGACACTCCTAGTTGTCTTTTGACCTAAATTTCCATTAAAAATACATGATATTAAACTTGGAAAATGTCATGAAAAATTAAATTGGTGGTACATAGTTTAAATGGAAAAAATTGGGAGTTAAATGTGGGAATATGAAACTTTAGAATAAATAAACAATTATCCTTCACATAGTGCTCTACTAACTCACTTAAGTGAGCTTTATTTGGGCAGAATATACTTCATCTTCCTCACCTCTCAAAGACCAGCCGAAAATGGTGAAGAGGAAAACCTCCATTGCCGTCCACTTTGAAGCTTTATGCAAGCATGATCCAAGCCTCTTTCCTTGCACTTTCCTTCATTAAAAGTTGTCCATACACCTTGGGCAGTAGATAGGCAACAAGAAGATCAAGTTTAGTCAAGGTTTTGAAGAGTTTCCAAAGTGGTAAGTAGGTATTTTTGATGCTTGCTTCATTAAAGTTTGTGTGGATGTTATGGGTAGTTGAATTGTGAAAAGATTTTTGGAGTTTGATGTTTTAAGAGAGATGTATATTCTTGGCAGCCATGGAAACTCCTTAATGGCAGTTTTATCCTAGCATGTAAATGGTAAATTAAAGTGTTGATGAAGGGTTTATGTGTGTAGGAATAAATTGGGTGATATATACTAAATGTATATGTGAGTGTACACTTGATTTTGGAAGCTTGGAAATTAATTCAAAGAGAGGTACAATTCGGCAATGTGAAGTGTGGACCTAAATGTGTTATTTCATGGTTTGATTAATGGAATATTATTGTTGAATTATGGTACTTGTTATGGCAGCATGTGTATGTGTATAAGAGTTTGAGTTTGGACATGTAAATGAGCTAGGTTATGTGATTGAATTGTTTGTAATTTGAACTTGGTAAATTCTGTACTATAAGGTACATATTGAGTGTGATTATAAGCTGCCAAAATAACCAACAATGGGAAGTAAAATGTGTTTAGGTTATGGTACAAACCAGAATTGGCATGAATATGTAACTTGGTAATGTTAAATGTGTCCTTTGATGAGTGATGAACAATGTGCAATAGGGCAGTGTGTATTTTGGCTTAGAACCTTAAGTGTGTGACTCCAATTGGTATGAGACTAATTGGAGGTGAAACTAGGCACAAAAAGTGCTAACTTTCATGAAGGAAGCTTACCAAAATTCTGCTTGGAAGGTAACTTGAAAAATGACCAAATCCGAATTAGTGCAATTAAGGCCTGAAAATTGACCATTTGGGCAGCAATTAGTGTTTTGGCCATAACTCACTCAAAATAGGTCCAATTGACTTGAAAGTTTTACCATGAATAGTTAAGACATATATCTACAACTCTTATCAAGACACCAACACCCAGAAATCACCATAAGCAAGTCAAATAGCTTGCACAAATTGGGGTCCAAAACTGGCCAAACCAAAAGTGACCTAAAAATGACCTAAAATGACCATTTTGGTACATTCTAACCAGCAATAGTAAAATGACCATAACTTGGTTTACACAACTCAGAATGACCTGAAATTTTGCCCGCGTACATTAAGACATAGACCTACAAGTTTTTAGTTTTGACCGAAAATCGAAAACCGAGGAAACTAGGTTATCCGGCAAGGTCAAATTAGTATACTAGAATCCGACAAATTGCAATAAAATGCACTATACATGGAAATGAATTGGGCAACATGTACCAACACTAAAAGGCTATAAAATGTGATATACTGGTAACATTGAAACCTAATTCACCTAGACTGCATTGAGGGTCAACATTTTAGGTTGACTAAAGGAAATAATAGAATTCAATAAATTAAATATTAAGCATTATCGTTAGAGACAATTTAAATGAGTACTGAAACACTTCAAATTGTGTGTTTCAGTTAGCAAAAACTCAGGGAAGGGGAAGGAAACACTGAGTCAAAGCCAAGAGACAGTTATTAGAGGTTTGTGCACAATTAGTTTTTAACTGATTTTATTCTGAATATTTCATATGATTAAATGACATATTTTTCTTATGTATTATGTTTAACAAGCATTAGATTTAATTGAATGATTATTGAAATTGTTATAGTATGTATGAATTTAGCTTTGTGAAATAGCATTTCCACAAGTATTAAGCATTGTTATGAATTGAATAATAAATTTGCATTTTTCATACAAATTGCCCATCACAATTCAAAACATGTTCTATCACAATTTTCCAAAACATAATTTATTCAATCCACAACAATGCTTAGTACTTGTGGAAAAACCATTTCACAAAGCTAAATTCATACATACTATAACAATTTCAATAATCATTGAATTAAATCCAATGCTTGTTAAGCATAATACATAAGAAAAATATGTCATTTAATCATATGAAATATTCAAAACAAAATCAGTTAAAAACTAGTTGTGCACAAACCTCTGATAAATGTCTCTTGGTCCTGACTCAATGTTTTCTTCCCCTTCCCTGAGTCTTTGCTAACTGAGACATATAATTTGAAGTGTTTTAGTACTCATTTAAATTGTCTCTAATAATAAGGCTTAATAATTAATTTATTGAATTCTATTATTTTCCTTAGTCAACCTAAAATGTTGACCCTCGATTCACTCTAGGTGAATTAGGTTTTAATGTTACCAATATGTCACATTTTATAGCCTTTAGTTATTGGTACATGTTACCAAATTCATTTTCAAGTATATTGCATTTTATTACAATTTGCCAGATTTTGGTATACTAATTTGACCTAGCCGGTTGACCTAGTTCCCTCGATTTTCGAGTTTTGGTCCAAACTACAAACTTGTAGGTCTATGTCTTATTGCACGTGGGGCAAAATTTCAGGTCATTCTGAGTTGTGTAGGCCAAGATATGGTCAATTTACCAGTGCTGGACAGAATGTACCAAAATAGTAACTTTAGGTCATTTTTAGGTCACTTTTGGTTCAGCCAGTTTTTGGACCTGAATTTGTGCAAGCTATTTGGCTTGGTTCTGGCCATTTCTAGGCTTTGGTGTCTTCATAAGAATTGTATATATATGTATAAACTATTCATGGTAAACATTTCAGGTCATTTGGACCTGTTTTGAGTGAGTTATGGCCAAAACACTAACTACTACCCAAATAGTCAATTTTCAGGCTTTCAAGTCACTAATCCGGATTTGGTCATTTTTCAAGTCACCTTCTAGGCAGAATTTTGGTAAGCTTCCTTCATGAAAGTTAGCACATTTTGTGCCTAGTTTCACCTCCAATTGGTCTCATACCAATTGGAGTCACACACTTAAGGTTCTAAGCTAAAATGTACACTGCCCTATTACACATTATTTATCCTTACCAATTACACATCCAAAACTTACCAAATTAATTCTTCCATGCCAATTCTGGTTTGTACATAACATTAAGACACTTTACTTTACCTTTTTGGTCATTTTGGCAGCTTGTAACCACTCTCAACAAACACATTATAACTCAGAATTTTTCTAAGTCCAATTACAACAATTAACCACATGACATACCTTATTTACATGTCCAAATTCAAACCATTATACACATATCCATGCTGCCATCAATAACAACATCTTAGACAACCATAAACAAGTAAAAACAAGCTACATATACAGAATTTCCATGGCTACCAAAATGTACATCTCCATTAAAACATCAAACTTAAAAAAATCTTCCATAAATCAACTAACCACAACCTTGGTTATACTTTTAATAAAACAAGAATTGAAAACACTCACTTACCTATTGTTGGAGCTTGATCAAACCTCAACTTATCCCCTTCGAATTACCATCAATCTCTTCCTTGTGATGTGGGGATTAAAGTTAATGAAGTGAGCCTTAGATTTTGAGTTGAAAATGGTGGAGTTATGGAAGCTCTTAACATTTGGCCATGGAGGTTTTATGGGAGGAGTAATTTGGCACAATGGAGTGAGGTTGAAGATGAAGTTGAATTCTGTCCACTTTGGCTTATATGTGTCCACTAATATCCCACTTAATGCTCCACTAACTTAGTTTAATATAGTTTAATCACTAATTTTCAATTATTCCAATTTTCACCCCTTAATTTCCCTTAATCACATTTTATCTTTAATCTCATTTTTCATTCAATTTTCAAAATGTAATACTACTTATTTTTCATGGACATTTAGGTCTAAAGGCAACTCGGGGTGTCAATTGACCCCAATGCCCCTATTTGGATTGTATTCCCAATTTTTCGGTAACACCGAGTTTTGTCATTTTCTCGATTTCTCGTTTTTCTTTGTACTAATTAATTAATTTTTCTTTGATATTTCTAATGACATTTATACTTCAATAGATGTTTATTTAAGTCTTAAAAATATTTTCCAGGGTTCCCCGTGGTCCAGGGTTAGTCAACGGTCCACGCCGCAACTTCCCAGTGTGGTCACCCATCGCTATAGTTCTCGGCTCGTTTAACTTGGTTACATTTTATTGCTATTATTTTTTCTTTATTCTTCTTGTATTTTCTTTTCTTGTATTTCATTATTTTATGTCCCCTCACTAACATTTAAATGTAGGTGTTGGCATTCTAACTATCTGGATAGACACTGGTCACCGGAACAGTAGAACGCACTTCCGAACATAGGGGATTTTCAATTCTCCCCCCATTAAAATAAATTTCGTCTAGAAATTTTACCTGGTATCAGTCTTGGAACAGCTGTGGGTGCAGTCTCCTCATATCCTCTTCATGTTCCCAAGTAGCTTCTTGGCCTGAATGATGGTTCCACAGCACTTTAACCAGGTGTATCTATTTATTCCTCAGCTGCTTCACCTCATATGCCAGCATTTCTATGGGTTTTTCCTCATATGAAAGGTCTGGATTTATCTCCTTCTCTTCAACTGATAGAACATGAGATGGGTCAAATCTGTACTTCCTTAACATGGACACATGGAAGATACTGTGTATCCTTTCTTGCTCTGGAGGTAATGCTAACCGATATGCCAAAGGACCCACTCTTTCCAGAACCTCATATGGTTCGATGAAATGAGGACTCAGTTTCACTTTTCTATTAAATCTCATAATCCTCTTCCAAGGAGAAACTTTGAGGAATACCTTATCACCCACTGCATATTCAATATCTCTTCTCTTTAGATCAACATAGGACTTCTAACGGTCTGATGCTGCCTTGAGTCGATCTCTGATCAATCTGATCTTTTCCTCTGTCCACTGAACACTTTCTATCCCAATCATCTTCCTTTCACCTACTTCATCCCAACATCGGGGAATTCTGCACTTTCTGCCATATAAAGCTTCATATGGAGGCATTCCAATGCTGGATTTGTTATAAGCAAACTCAATCAAAGGCAAGTGTGTATCCCAACTACCTTCAAACTCAATCACACAAGCCCGTAGCACATCCTCCAATATTTGAATTACCCTCTCAGACTGGCCATCTGTCTATGGGTGGAATGTCGTGCTGAAGTTCAATCTAGTTCCTAGGGCTTTCTGAAGACTACCCCAGAGTCTAGAAGTGAACTTAGGATCTCTGTCTGATACAATTGATACTGGCACTCTATGCAGTTTTACAATCTCATTTATGTACAATCTAACCAATCTCTCCAACTATAGTCCATCCGGACTGGCAAAAAGTGAGCAGACTTGGTTAGTCTATCGACTATGACCCATATTGCATCATGACTATTCTGTGTCCTCGGAAGTCTCATCACAAAATCCATAGTTATCCGTTCCCTTATAATGTTTCATAGGGTACTGTTTGTATGCTAGCTTGACACTTATTATTGTATACAAATTCTGTTAGTGGGAGGTATCTGTCCCATCTCCCCTCGGATTTAAGGACACAAGTTGTGACACCCTTTACCCGTCTACAGTGTAGCCGAGCAAGATATGCCACACAGTGTGCCGGAGCACCAATTCACATTTCAATTACAATTTACCCTTTTTAATTCATTAATTTATAATTTTGATTAATCTGAATTTTTTCATAAATTTTATAGAAAATCCAGCAGAGTGCCGGCTGTAAATTGAAAAAATAATTGTTCTGAATCTGTTAAAAATACTTCCAATAAAATCACCACATCATTCACAGTCAACCTCCAATATATTCTCAACAATTTCTCAAAATTCAATTCAATTCATATCACACTCAATTCAATGAGAAATGCTCACATTTATTACTGAACATAGTTCATAGATAATTACATCAAAAGCATAATTACATGAGTTTATAATATACATTACAAAAGTTTACAAAATACAAAATATCAAAATATCAAAAGTGGCCTAATGTCCTACCAAATGCACTGCAATGTGAGGTGACTCTGAACTCTGTGTGCAGATCTAAAAGCTCACCCAGTATGAGGTTTGCTGGACTCCCCAGCTATGTCTCTAGTACTTGCGCGTGGCAAAAGCGATGCGCTAAGCAATTTTGCTGAGTGGTGACAATATAAAATAAAATAACTAAAATAATATAAATATGCAGAATGTATGTTTACATTTTAGGTAGACTTAATTTCTGGCATTTATTGCAGTATAATTTGATTAGAATTTTGTAAAATTTATTATCATTGCCCAAGTAACCCATACTAGTCTACTAGACTGGATAAACGGGTAAACTGGCACTAGGTACTAAGTACCTCGGACCATCACACCATCGGTCACATTGTGTCTCCCGGTGTGCAACAAAACAACTAATAAGCTGTAATAATAATCAAGGATATAATTCAAGTATGATGACTCAATTAACATAGCCAAAGGCTATTATGTCACAGAATGGCACGTGAGGCGATAAAACACAGAATGGCATAAAGCCATATGCAGTACTACTAACAGAACCCTATTGGCATGCCAACCTATCCAAACCAATTTTGCTAGGTATACTAGGGCATATTACACTTTTAAGTTTCACAATTCTTGAAATTCAAGTTTTGGTGTTACTATTCAATTTATTAGTCAACAAAAATGTTGACTTTTACATAGACAATAGGTACATTGGTTTTAATATTCCCAACATACCACATTTTGTATTCTAAAATTGTTGGTATTGGTTGCCAATACCATTTCTAAGTTTAATGTTAATTGTTCAAAATTTTTAGTTTTCAAGTTTTGTGTTTACTGTTCCATTAGTCATTTTTGTAGTAGGAATTTGGTAAAGTTGTCTTCATGGAAGTTGTTCCTTATTTTGTCTAGTTACATTTCCTTTTTTGAATCACTCCATTTGGAGTTTTGTAACTCAAGTTATGGCCCAAAACCACAACTAGCCGGATTATAATTTTTTCAGAATTTCTGGACTGACCAAATCTACAATATTTTGAGCAGCGACTGCAGATCACTTTTTGAATATGTTATGGTTATAATTTGGGTTAGGTTTGTAGGTCTATATCTCAGCTTATTGCTGGTAAAATTTTAGGTCAATTGGACCTTTCTACACTGAGTTATGACCAAATGACTAAACACTGTTCATTTAGTCATTTTGTCCAAGTAGAATGTAGGTCACCTGGATTAGGGCAATCTTTAGGTCAACTTAGTTTTGTTTTCTGGGCATGGTTTCTTCACCAAAGTTGTGCCATTATGTGTTTAGTTTCATGTCCAATTGGCCTTGCACCAATTGAACCTCTACAACTTCAGTTATTGCTGCCCAAACCTGTTGGACTCATGCCTAGTCCTGCAGGTCACCAAGGGCAGCCACACCAAACTCAATTGCCACTACACAAACCACTTCATTTTTTATTCACACATAGCCAAATGGTCAATAATTGATCATTAAAACTCTTTTTCACCAAATACATGAACAAGTCTCAATTTCAAGCTCAAACCCTAGCTCAACCATCTCAAAACTTGCATTCACTTACCTTTCACTATCCTAACCAATAAATGGATGTTAAGGGCAGCCACTATACCACTTTAATTCTAAGAATTCTTATTTAGAACAAGACATACACATAATGTTTACTAAATTTTCTTGCAAATTTGCATCAATTACCACTCCTTCAACATGAATTTAAAGAGAAAAACAAGTTTAAGTCACTAACCTCTAATGGAGTGAAATTCCAACTTGCTAGGATTCTTCTTTTTCACTTCTTTTTGCTCCCAAGAGATTTACCAAGATGAAAGAACAAGTTTTTGTGTTGGGAACATAGGGTTTAGTTGGGTAAAAACCAAGCAAATCAACCTTTGTAAAGTTTGAAAATGGTGGACAATGGGAGAGGAGGGAGATGGCAAGGAAGAAAGGGATAAGGTTTTCTAATTTTTTTTCTTTTGTTTTCTGTCCATTAAGTCTTTTTAAACATATTAGTGCCATGTTTCAACATTTGATTGGGTGGGAGAATAGTAATGACATCATAATGATGTCAAAATCCTCTTTTTTTCTCATTTTCTATCCTTTTCTTGTCTATTTAATTTCAATTAAATTTTTAACAAAATTTATTCATATTTTATGTCATATAAATTATTTATTTAACTGGACAAGTTGGCCACAAATCATCTCTAAAGACGAAATAACCAAAATGCCCTCCGTTTAGCTTAACGAGCCAAAATTGTGTGTACCGATAGAAAAATTTTTCTAAGAATTTTCTTGGCATTCTAATACCATAAAGAACCTCAATGACCCTTCTTTGGAGTTCCAAAAATTATTTTATAATTTTTCCCTGGGGTCTAGGGTTGTTAACGGCCTTCACCGTCACTTCCCCTTTGGTTTACTCATCACTAGGGTTTCGGCTCGTTTAACCTTAGTGTATTTCGTTTCTAAAAATTTTCCTTGATTTTTATGAGCATTATTTAGCTTCTTTATAACTCCCCACTTTAGTCTAATTATAAATTTCAAATATTCTAGCTGCCCAGACCGACATTGGTCATCGGAATAGTAGACTATACGGACTAGCTAAAGTGAGGATGTTACACAAGTTCTTAGTATATTCTCTGTCACACCCTACTCCCCTGTAAGATGTAACATGATCCCGTAGTACACCTAATGAATTACCGTACTTCGCCTACCGATAATCCATTAAATATACTACAAGGGATTTTAAAACAATTTTCATGAAATTTAAATCATCGATTAAAATCTGGTGTTATAAAATTTTTTTTCAAAATTTTGGCAAAGTGTAGGTTGTATTTTGAGAAAATAGTTCTTCAAAACCTGCAAAGAACACACTTCCAATATGTTTTCTCAAATACAACTTCAATAACTTCATTTGAACCCATAATTCAAATCTCAATAATCAAATTAATCTCCTCATAAAAGAAACATTTCATTGATTACAAGACTCAAAATTAATATTACAAAACTATTCAGATAAATGAAATCCCAAATTTACCTTTATAATAATTTATATTTAATTACATACCAAAATATTTTACAAGAGTTTTTATACAACTGCTCAAATAATTTACATACATATTATTACATGCATACATCAAAACTTATATACATGGGTATATCTATGATATACCTGGAGCTGATCTGAATGTGTCTTCAAAGAAACTTACTCACTGCTCTATGCTCTTCTTACCTACGCCAGCATAGAAAGCTATCGCTGAGTGGTGAACTCAGTGGTGCACAACTATAATTTAAAACATAGTACAATATACATTAACAAAATTTACAGCAAATAGTTTGGAAATCTGAATACTCATCAAATTCCAAAACTCAAAATATTCATTGCCAATAATGTAAATCATTTGTATGAAATGACTTTGATCACGAAATTCAATTTATCAAATCATGACTAACCATTTAAGGTAGTCCCAACAAAATCAATTATACACAAATCATAACTGAAATCACAATTCTTTACTATTCAAAAACATTATGTGTCTCAAAAACTATGTTATAACTCAAAAACCACGCTGTATCTCAAAAACCATGCTGCATCTCAAAAATCATGCTGTATCGCAAAAATCATGCTGTATCGCAAAAATCATGCTGTATCTCAAAAATCATTTTTTATCTCACTAACTATGCAAGACTGATCCAAAAGGGCCATATTCGAAGTGATTCTAACTCCCTATGGTCGGGGAGGTCGAATCATCGTGCACATTACACATTACAATAATGAATCTTCCGCAAGGGCCACAACGATAAAAAACTTAGATCTAACCTCAAATCAGAGGAAAATCTAAGCCTGTGCACGTATCATGATAATCAAAACACAACTAACTCCATTGTTTTCTCAACAAATGAGAGAGACGGGTAATAACCTAGTCAAGTATCTATAGTGAGATATAAAACAATATTACAATCCTTTTAGTGAGCATAAATCATAATATAATTCGATTCAAATTCAATTCCAATATCCAATAATTTTTATGCTCATCACAATTCAAATCATAAATTTGCATTTTTCCATGAAAATTACCATCACAATTCAAAACATGTTCTATCACAATTTTCTAAAACATAATTTATTCAATCCATAACAATGCTTAATACTTGTGGAAATACCATTTCACAAAGCTAAATTCATACATACTATAACAATTTCAATAATCATTGAATTAAATCCAATGCTTGTTAAACATAATACATAAGAAAAATATGTCATTTAATCATATGAAATATTCAAAACAAAATCAGTTAAAAACTAGTTGTGCACAAACCTCGATAATCGTCTCTTGGCTCGACTCGGTGTTTCCTTCCCTTCCTCGAAGTCTTTGCTAACTGAGAAACACAATTTGAAGTGTTTCAGTACTCATTTAAACTGTCTCTAACGATAATGTTTGATAATTAATTCACTGAATTCTATTATTTGCTTAGTCAACCTAATATGTCGACCCTCGATGCGTTTTAGGTAAATTAGGTTTTGATGTTACTAATATGTCACTTTCAATAGTCTTTTAGTATTGGTACATGTTACCAAATTCATTTCCATGTATATTGCATTTTATTACAATTTGTCGGATTTCGGGATACCAGTTTGACCTAGCTGGACGACCTAGTTCCCTCGGTTTTCGAGTTTCAGTCAAAATGACAAACTTGTAGATCTATGTCTTATTGCACGCGGGGCAAAATTTTAGGTCATTCTGAGTTATGTAGACCAAGTTATGGTCATTTTACTATTGCTGATCAAAATGCATCAAAATTGGTCACTTTAGGTCATTTTAGGTCATTTTAGGTTCAGCCAGTTTTTAGACCCGAAGTTGTGCAAGCTATTTGACTTGCTTATGGTCATTTCTGGGCTTTGGTGTCTTCATAAGACTTGTAGATATAGGTCTTAACTATTCATGGTCAAAATTTCAGGTCAATTGGAGCTGTTTTGAGTGACTTATGGCCAAAATACTAACTGCTGCCCAAATGGTCAATTTTCAGGCCTTAAATGCACTAATCCGGATTTGGTCACTTTTCAAGTTACCTTACAAGCAGAATTTTAGTAAGCTTTCTTCATGAAAGTTGGCACATTTTGTGCCTAGTTTCACCTCCAATTGGTCTCATACCAATTGGAGCCACACACTTAAGGTTCTAGGCCCATAACATAAACTGCCCTATTGCATTTGTTCATTACTCATCAAAGTATACTTCCAACACTTACCAAACTATATATTCATGCCAATTCTGGTTTGTACCCTAACCTAAATACATTTCACAACATATTGTTGGTCATTTTGGCAGCTTATAATCACACACAGCATGCACTATTTAGTACAGAATTTTTTAAGCTCAAATTACAACAATTCAATCACCTAACCTAGCTCATTTACATGTCCAACCTCACACCATCATACATATACCCAAGCTGCCATAACAACTATCACAATTTAACATTAATATTCCATAAACCAAACATGAAATAACATCTTTATGGTTCACCAAACCAGGCTATCGACTCATACATTACAATCCATTAATTTCTAAGCATCCAAATTCAAGTACACATTCACATATACTAAGTATACATTACCTAAATTAATTCCTAAACACATAAACATTTAATCAACCCTTTAATCTACCATTTACAAGCAAGAATAAATTGCCCTCAAGGAGTTTCCATGGCTGCCAAAAATACACCTCTCCCTTTAAACATCAAACCTCAAATATCTCTCCATAATTCAAGTACCCATAACATTCCTAGTAACTTTAATGAAGCAACAACCCAAAAACACAAACTTACCACTTTGGAAACTCTTCAAAATCTCTACAAAACTTGATCTTCTTGCTACCAACCTACTGCCCAAGTGGTGTAGAACAGTTTTTGTGAAGGAAGCTAGTGAAAAATATGGCTAAATCATGGTTGCATGGCTTGGTTAAGCTTTGGCCATGGAGTTTCTTCAATGGAGGCTCATGGCTGGTTCTTTAGCAAGGTGAAGAAGAAGATGCAATCTTCCCAAATGAGGAGATAGTGGTCCACTTTGATGGGTGAGTGGAGCACTAAGCTTAATTTAATATTAGTTTAATATAAGATTTCATTTTCCCACATTAAGCTTCCCATTTTTGCTATTTACATTAGGTACCACTAATTTAATTTTTCATGACATTTTCCAAGTGTAATATCATTTATTTTTAATGGAAATTTAGGTCAAAAGACAACTCGGGGTGTCAAATGACCACAATGCCCCTATTCATGTTGCATTCCCGATTTTTCGGTAACACTGGGTTTTATCCGTTTTTTCGATTTCTCACTTTTCTTTGTACTAATTAATTAATTTTTGTTTGATATTTATAATAGTATTTATACTTCAATAAACATTTATTTAAGTCCTAAAAATATTTTCCAGGGTTCCCCGTGGTCCAGGGCTAGTCAACGGTCCACGCTGCGACTTCCTGGTGCGATTACCCATCGCTAGGGTTCTCGGCTCGCTTAACTTGGTTACATTTCTTTGCTATTATTTTTCCTTTGTTTTTCTTGTATTTTCTTTTCTTATATTTCATTATTTTATGTCTCGTCACTCATATCGAAGTGTAGTTCTAGGCATCCTAGCTGTCCGGACAACACTGGTCACTGGAACAGTAGAACGCACTACCGAACTTAGGGGTGTTACAATTCTCCCCCCCTTAAAATAAATTTCGTCTCGAAATTTTACCTGGCATTAGTTTCTGAACAGCTGTGGGTGTTGTCTCCTCATATCCTCTTCACGTTCCCAAGTAGCTTCCTGGCCTGAATGATGGTTCCACAGCACTTTAACAAGGTAAATCTGTTTGTTTCTCAGCTGCTTCACCTCATAAATCAGAATTTCTATGGTTTCTTCCTCATAGGAGAGGTCTAGATTTACCTCAATCTCTTCAACTGATAGTACATGAGATGGGTCTGATCTGTACCTCCTTAACATGGACACATGGAAGACACTGTGTATCCTTACTAACTCCGGAGGTAATGCCAACCGATATGCCAAAGGACCCACTCTTTCCAGAACCTCATATGGTCCGATGAAACAAGAACTCAGTTTCTCCTTTCTGCCAAATCTCATAATCCTCTTCCAAGGAGAAACATTGAGGAATACCTTATCACCCACTGCATATTCAATATCTCTTCTCTTCAGACCAACATAGGACTTCTGACGGTCTGATGTAGCCTTGAGTCTATCTCTGTTCAATTTGATCTTTTCCTCTGTCTGCTGAACAATTTCTAGCCCAATCATCTTCCTTTCACCTACTTCATCCCAACAAAAGGGAGTTCTGCACTTTCTGCCATACAAAGCTTCGTATGGAGGCATCCCAATGCTTGATTGGTAGCTGTTGTTATAAGCAAACTTAATCAAAGGCAAGTGTGTATCCCAACTACCTTCAAACTCAATCACACAAGCCTGTAGCATATCCTCCAATATTTGAATTATTCTTTCGGACTGGCCATCTGTCTGTGGGTGGAATGCTGTTCTAATGTTCAATCTAGTGCCTAGGGCTCTCTGAAGACTACCCCAGAATCTAGAAGTGAACCTAGGATCTCTGTTTGATACAATCAATACTGGCATCCATGCAGTTTTATAATCTCATTTATGTACAATCTGGCCAATCTTCCCAGGCTATAGTCCATTTGGATTGGCAAAAAGTGAGCAGACTTGGTTAGTCTATCAACTATAACCCATACTGCATCATGACTATTCTGTGTCCTCGAAAGTCTCATCACAAAATCCATAGTTATCTGTTCCCTTACAATGTTTCATAGGGTGCCAGTTGTATGCTAGCTTAACACTTATTAATATATACAAATTCTGTTAGTGGGATGTATCTATCCCATCTCTCCTCGGATTCAATGACACAAGTTCTCAGTATATTCTTGAGGGCTTATCACATATTACAGGTTATTATTATCATTTCATTTCATTATTTATAGAAACTCAATGAGTTTCAAAATTTACCTGAATCACTTGTTTTGACTGTCCATCCGTCTGAGGATGATAATTCGTACTGATATCTCTAAGCTTATAGCAATTACTATGGTACAGGTAATTCACATTAATGTAACCGAGTTACTGACTCTAGCTACCTTACAAGTGTAGTTGTTTGATAGGCTAGTTCTAAAGTTTTAAATTTCTGACTAAAATTTTCACATTTATTTCCAGTAATAGTACTTTATTCGGGCGCAACTGTATCAATTTATAGATTATTTATAAATATTCTTAATTTATTGTATCACGAGGAAGCACGTAGCTCTACATAATAATCCCGTGTCGGTATTGTAATCTGCAGCTTACAATACAAACATCGAGAACATTACATAGTCACTACGTTATAACCTCATGGGCTAGGTTTTCTAACATCTTATCTTTCTCGAATCCACTAATATCCTAAATCGATTCTGATTACAATTTCCATTAATAATTACTAACAGTAACATCTTTGTCCTCATCTAGAGCAATTCTATTACTGTAACTTACTTTTAGGTCCTATTGCCTTACATTAAGTAGGCTCGCCAATTAGCTTTATAATTTATGGTGTGTTAGAAAATACTTTTAGCTAACAATTCTTCCAAAATTAATGTCAATCATACTTGTTATTGTAATTTTGATCCTAAAAGACTAGTCACTAACGCATTAAAATTTACTCCCCTGTAAAGGAATAGCAACAAAATATAGAATTCTAACACTAACATATAAATAAGTAGTGCTGGGATCAAATAATAACTCATTGTTTCTTTCAAAAATTAAGAACTTACTAGCAACTACATCCGAAGTTTCTGCTCTTTCTCCTTGGCACTTAATGGACGCTCTAACTGGTGCGCTACTATATTCGAGTTGATTCACTGTGTTATAGTGGTGAGGAGTACCAATTCTATTTATATCTCGACTCTAACTGACGGTCTGTGGACTCCGGAGAATAGATCGAGGTGGTCTAGTACAATCTCTAACAAAGTGTCCAAGCTTTCCATAATTATAGCAGGCTCTAGAGGCCCTTCGACAAATACCTCCATGTAGCTTACCACAAACATGGCAAAAACGGGCAGAATAGGAACTTCTGGTTGTTCGACGACTAGATCTTGGTGTTCTCTGCCCTAATGATCCGCCTCTGTCATATCTCTGAGCTCGGGGTTCCTCAAATTCTTTTCTCTTCCCCAAATTACTGCTCGAGTTCTAACCTGTAGATTTCTCCCTCTTCTCTATTTCACACTACCCTTGTGGGGGTTGGGTCTGTACTTAGGCTTGGGCTGACAGATTATCAGCCATTTGTTGGAAGAAAGTGGCCATTTGCTGGGCCATTTGTGCAGTAATTTGTACTGGTAAAACTGGTACAGTCGGGCCTTCGACACTTTGTGGAGTTGGGGCCTCAACTTGTACTTCTGCCATCACGGACTGTTCTATTGTCTCATTCTTCTCTTCCATATCTTTTCACAGGATTTTCTATTCCTGTACAACCAACATAAGGAGATTCCTCTCCATTAGTTCATATTTATGATGTAAATGTACTATATGTATCAAACATTTGAGCAGTTGTAGTTACCGACAAAAAGATTTCAAATTCACAGTTTGAAATTTACTTTAAAACCATTGCTCTGATACCACTAAACATGTCACACCCTACTCCCCTGTAAGATGTAACATGATCTCATAGTACACTTAATGAATTACAGTACTTCGCCTACCGATAATCCATTAAATATACTACAAGGGATTTTAAAACAATTTTCATGAAATTTAAATCATCGATTAAAATCTAGTGTCATAAATTTTTTTTTCAAAATTTCAGCAAAGTGTCAGTTGTATTTTGAGAAAACAGTTCTTCAAAACCTGCAAAGAACACACTTCCAATATGTTTTCTCAAATACAACTTCAATAACTTCATTTGAACCCATAATTCAAATCTCAATAATCAAATTAATCTCCTCATAAAAGAAACATTTCATTGATTACAAGACTCAAAATTAATATTATAAAACTATTCAGATAAATGAAATCCCAAATTTACCTTTACAATAATTTATATTTAATTACATACCAAAATATTTTATAAGAGTTTTTATACAACTGCTCAAATAATTTACATACATATTATTACATGCATACATCAAAACTTATGTACATGGGTATATCTATGATATACCTGGAGCTGATCTGAATGTGTCTTCAAAGAAACTTACTCACTGCTCTATGCTCTTCTTACCTGCGACAGCATACAAAGCTGTCGCTGAGTGATGAACTCAGTGGTGCACAACTATGATTTAAAACATAGTACAATATACATTGACAAAATTTACAGCAAATATGTAACACCCCTAAGTTCGGTAGTGCGTTCTGCTGCTCCGGTGACTAGTGTTGTCCAGACAGCTAGGATGCCTAGAACTACACTTCAATATGAGTGAGGAGACATAAAATAATGAAATACAAGAAAAGAAAATACAAGAAAAACAAAGGAAAAATAATGGCAAAGAAATGTAACCAAGTTAAGCGAGCTGAGAACCCTAGCGATGGGGGACCGCACGGGGAAGTGACGGCGTGGACCGTTGACTAGCCCTAGACCGCGGGGAACCCTGGAAATTAATTTTAGGACTTAAAGAGACATCAATTGAAGTAGGAATATCATTAGAAATATTAAAGAAAAATTAAATAATTAGTACAAAGAAAAGTGAGAAATCGAAAAACAGACAAAACCCGGTGTTACCGAAAAATCGGGAATGCAACCCGAACAGAGGCATTATGGTCATTTGACATCCCGAATTGTCTTTTGACCTAAATGTCCATTAAAAATAAATAATATTACACTTAGAAAATAAAATGAAAAATTAATTTGGTGGTACCTAAAGTAAATAACAAGAATTAAGGGTTTAATGTGGAATAAGTGCGAATTTAACATATTATATGATTAATTGAGTGAGTGGGCCACTAAAGGAATAAAATAAAAACATAATGGGGCAGCTGTAATTCCATTAAACAAGCTGAAACTTCATCTTCTCCAAATGCTCTCAACCATGCCGAATTGAAGGATTAGAAATCCACCATTGCCGTTTTCTCTCAAGCTTCATCCTCTCCCTCATTTCACTTCTAATCACTTAGGTTTCTTCATTAAAGATTGTCTACACATCATAAGGAAGAGCTTGATACCAAAATCAAGAAGTTTAATCAAGGTTTAGCAAGCTCTAACCATAGGTAAGTTTACATTTTTGAATGTTGCTTTGTTAAACTTTGTGTACATGTTATGGGTGTTAGATTTGTGAAGAAAATTTTCAAGTTTGAGGAGTTATTGATATGTTCATTTTGGACAGCCATGGAGTTATGTATTTAAGGAAATATTTATACATATATTTGATGAGAAATGATGTTGATTAGGGTGATTTAATATCCTAGTAAATTATTCCACATGTATATGGTGATTGTGCACTTGGAATGGAAATTGATGAATTGTAGGACACTTTGGCATAGTGAAGATTTTCGGCAGCCTTGGGACTCTTGGATAAATGTATGTGTTTATGAAGGTATTGGCAGAATATTGACATTGAGGATTGATGGATATGTATATAGAGTGATTGTGTAAAGTGTATGTAAGAATTAGTAATGTTTAGGTTTATATGTGATTGTACTTAGACTTTGTAAAATTGAGTTTTAATTGGTGTATTGAGGATAATTGTAATCTGCCCAAAGTGACTTTAAAGTGAAGTGGTATATGGTTTTGGTAATGTACCAAAACAGAATTGGTAAGGGAAGTGGACATATAGTAAGGTAAATGTGTCATTGATGTATGTTTAAGCAAGATAATTAAGGGCAGTATGCATTTTAGCCTATAACTTTAAATGTGTAACCTCAATTGGTATGAGACCAATTAGAGGTGAAACTAGCCACAAAATGTGCCAACTTTCATTGAGAAATCATACCAAAATTCTGCTTGCAAGGTGACATAAGAAAATGACCGATTCGGATTAAGTGCAATTGAAACCTGAAAACTGACCAATTAAGAAGCAGTTAGTTTTTAGGCCATAACTCACTCAAAACAGGTCCAATTGACCTGAAATTTTAACCATGAATAGTTAAGACCCATACCTACAAGTCTTATGAAGACACCAAAGCCCAGAAATGACCATAAGCAAGTCAAACAGCTTGCACAAGTTCGGGTCCAAAAACTGGCCGAACCAAAGTTGACCAAATTGACCTAAAATTGACCTAATTTGATGCCATTTGACCAGCAATAGTATAATGACCATAACTCGGTCTACTTAACTCGGATTGACCCAAATTTTTCCCCGCTTTCCATAAGACATAGATCTACAAGTTTGTAGTTTTGACCGAAATCGAAAACCGAGGGAAATAGGTCGTCCGGCTAGGTCAAACTAGTATCCTGGAATCCAGCAAGTTGCATTAAAATGCACTAAACAAGGAAATGAGTTTGGTAAAACGTACCAACCCTAAAACCCTATCGAATGTGACATATTAATGACACTAAAACCTAATTTACCTAAAACGCATCGAGGGTCGATATATGGGTTGATTAAGCAAATAAAGGTATTCAGTGAATTAATTATCGAACATTATCGTTAGAGACAATTTAATTTAGTACTGAAACACTTCAAATTGTGTTTCTCAGTTACCAAAGACTCAGGAAAAGGGAAGGAAACACTGAATCCAGACCAGGAGACAATTATCAGAGGTTTCTGCACAACTAGTTTTCAACTGATTTTACTCTGAATAAGATTTCATATGATTAATTGTATGTTATTGATTTAAATTGTGTTTGTGCACAATAGTATTTCTTTTGAATTTTTCAATTGAAATGAATTATGACTATTTGTACATTATTGTTTTAAATTGTGGAAATGTGTTTGAATGGATATTTATTGCTTGAAAAGCATTGTAAATGATTTGATGGATACTATTGATTGAAAAGCACTATAAATGGTTTTTGTGGAAATTAAAGATAATTATGAATTGTGTTGCCATTTTGTGAATGAAATTATAACTTTGGAAATTTATTGGATTCTCATGAATCATTTGAATAAATTGTTTGGAATTGATTTTATGTTCACACTTAGCATGACATTATCATATCATTCCTTCTCCATTTATGGGATTGTGATCGTTTATTTTCCTTCTCCAGTTATGGAGTCGTGATCGTTTATTTTTCTCCCTCTCTAGTTTACCAGTTGAGGTGATCGGATGAGTACTCATTATATAGCTAGCTCCGTTCCTCATTGATTTCGATTAGTGGGGTTGTGATTGCTTTGTCGTGGTGTACAACGCGGCATTGATCGGAAATTTGTGTCATGGCTTAAGTTGTGAATGAATTGGCAACACTGTATTCTTAACTTATTCGACTAAATTGTGTTGTTATGCGATTTGATAATTTGTGAAATGAAGTTTAAATTCTTACTGATATTTACTGTCTTTCGAATTTAACTATGTTTTGATTATTGAGATTTATTGTAATATTGTGTTAAATTCCTTATGACAGTATTGTCTTGAATTTAACTATGGTTTTTAAGTATCCACTATTAATTTGAATTATGAATTGTGATTTAAATTTGTATTTAGTTAATGTTGTGCACCACTGAGACATTGTCTCAGCGATAGCTTTTATTGCCGTAGGTAGAAAGGCAGACAGTCTGTGAGACTAATTTGCTAGTACCTCCAACGAGAGACTACCGGGTATAATGAGTATACCAATATTTTGTATTTTGTAATGTAATGTATGTTCATTGTATGTACATATTGTTGTTGGTTTTGAGCAGTTGTACATAAAAATTGTACATTGAAGTTGCAAAATAATTATGAGTTATTTTGGCTTGTAAAAAAATTGTATTATATTTCTTTTACCTCAGTCTTTGAAAAATCACTGTGGATTTGAGTTGAGAAATGTGTTGTGTTGAGAAATATGTTGGAGTTGAGATTTGGAAATCTATTGAAGTGCTTTTTACAGGTTTTCTGAAGAACTGTTTTATCCAAAATACAGATGGCACTCTGCCAAAATTTTTACAGAAACTCCAAATAATTCAAATGTGTTAGTTCTATCACTTCAGTTCAAAAAGGTTTTTAACACCTGTAAATAGTGCTCACCACTGTAAAAGAAGGAAGAAAAGTTTTTAAAATCCCTTGTAGTGTGTTTAATGGATTATCAGTAGACGGAGTTGGTAATTCATTAGGTATACTGTAACACCCTCCCGATAACTACTCCGTACATTCTACTGTTCCAGTGACCGGTGTCGGTCCGGACAGCTGGAACGTCCGGAAAAATATTTAAACTAAAGTCAGGAATCATAATTAACTCAAATATTAGTAAGAAAAATTTAGTAAAAATTTTAGAAATAAAATACAAACAAGTTAAACGAGCCGGTGCCCTAGCGATGGGTAACCCGGAGGGAAGTTGTGGTTCTCGCAACTAGGAGCCCTAGACCCGGGGGAAAAATTTTAAAATTATTTTTTGGACTCCATAGAAGGGTTGTTGAGATTCCCATGGCATTAGAATGCCAAGAAAATATTTAGAAAAATTTTTCAATCGGTACAGATAATTTTGACCTGTTAAGCTAAATGGAGGGCATTTTGGTCATTTCGCCTTCAGAGGTGATTTTTGGCCGACTTGTCCAGTTGAGTAAATAATTAATATGACATAAAATATGAATAAATATTACTAAAAATGAAATTGAAAATGAGTAGTGATGAAAAGAAAAGAAAAATCAATAAAAAGCCAAATATGACATCATTATGATGTCATTTAAAAGCTTCCACCAATCATAATTAGACAACCCTTTAATTAACCAATAAAAGAGACAAGCAAGACCAAAGAATTAAAAATACAATCTGCCATTCTTCTTCCCCAACCAGCCGAACCCATGCCCTTGCCCTAAACCACCATTAACACTCCATCAAGCTCCATTTCCCCTCCTCATTCCACCATAAAATCCCTTCTTCTCTTCATTAAAATTTGACCACTCATCTTGGGAGAGTGTTTGGCAGCCTAGAAAGTGAAGGAAAGTGAAGATTTAACTTGGGAAAAATCTGCCACTTAAAGGTTAGTGCACTATATACCTAAAATTCTTTAATTTCATGAATAGGGACTTAAACTTAGTAAGAAAATGTAATTTAAATGAACAAAACTCATGTGTATGTGTACATGAATTTCAGCTGCCCTATTGAAGGAATAGGAATGAGTGTTTTGTTGGACTTAGAGTGAATTAGAAATGATGTTTAAGATATATATCTACATGGATAATAAATTGGTATGCTAACTAAGGCATTTTGTAGAAAACATAATGTAAAGCTAGGGTTTTGAGAAGTGAAAATTTGGCTTGGCTTAGGAAATTGTTAGAGAACATTTTAAGGGTCAATTAGTGACCATTTTAGGTAAGTTGACCATAATATGGACTGAAAAATAGCATGGCAAAGAGAACGACTATGCTGCCTAGGACAAGACAATGGTGACTGAGATTCCAGTCCAATTAGACAGCCATAACTTTGGCTGTGTTGGTCCAATTGGTGTTTGGCCAATTGGACATGAAACTAGGCTTATAATGGCACGTTTTTGCTGAAGAAACCATGCCCAAAAGACCAAAGCAAGAAGACCAAAAGTTGGCCCCAATCCGGATACCACTCGGCACTGCGAAATGACCAAATGAGCGATGGCTGTTCATTTGGCCATAATTCACTGTAGATTTGGTCATTCTGCAGTTTTGCCAATCCGGCCAGCTGAAGGAACCTACCCCAAATTATGACCAGAACCAATTCAAAAAAGCAATCACGATCCTTCATGTTATCAGATTTGTAATTTCTAGCTTTTGCCAATCCGGCCAACTGTGGTTTTTGGGCCATATCTAGAGCTACAAAACTCCAAATGGAGTGATTCAAAAAAGGAAATTCAACTAGATAAAATAAGGAACAACTTTCATGTTTGTCATTTCTTCAAATTCCCACTGCAACAGTGCTTAATGGAATAGTAAACTTATGCTTCAAAAACTGAAATTTTCTGCCCTCTTGGTTTTAAGTTAGAAATGGTAATGGTGACCAATTCTAGCAAGTTTTAAATGTAAAATGTGGTATATTGGGAGTGCCAAAGTCAATGTACATATTGTCTAACCAAAAGTCAACATTTTTGTTGACCAATGAGGTGAATAGTGACACCAAAAACTTGAAATTCACAAATTGAAGAATTTAAAAGTTTCAAATGCCCTAGTATACCTAACAAGATTGGTTTGGATAGTTTGGCATGCCAATAGGGTTCGATTAGCAAGATCGCACATGGCAATATGCCATTCTGTGATTTCATGGCTTTTAGCCATTCTGACCTTGCATTGAGATTTGGCCTTGTGCCTGAGATTATTTACAGCTTGGTAGCTGTTCTGTTGCACACCGGGAGATGCATATGTGACCGATGGTGTGATAGCCCGTGGTACTAGATACCCAGTGCCAGTTTACCCGTTATCCAGTCCAGTCATCTAGTGTAGGTTACTTGGGCAACCAAATGAATGAAAGTGGACAAAGATAATGAAATAATGGATACACCAATACCAAACAAAGAAATCATACACATTCTATACATACTTATTTTTTTGCTATTTTCTTTTATTATACTATTGCACCACTAAGCATTATTGCTTAGCGCGTTGCTTTTGCCACGCGTAGGTACTGGAGATACAGATCGTGAGCCCAGTAGACAGCAGACTGGGTGAGTCTGTCCAGCAATTCTGCACAGTGTCCGTGTCACCTCAACTTCTGCAGTGCATTGGTAGGACACTAGGTGTCATTTTGATATTTTGTAGCTAATTTTTACTTTCTCATATGTATTTGAACTTATGTAATGTATTCTGATGTTCATGTAAATAATGAAAGTTATGACTATGAATGCAAAATTTGAGCATTTATTTATTATTTGTATATGAGTATTATAAGAAATGGATGTTTGAGAAATGAAAAGGTTATTGAGAACTGAAATTGAGAAATGTTGTGGATATCTTGATATTGAGATTTTGTTGATGAATTGAAGTTGGGATTATTTGGAAATTATTTGGAAGTGTTTTTAACAGGTTCCGAAGAACTGTTTTCTCCATTTTTAGCCGGTACTCTGCCGGATTTTCTTTAAAAATTTCCGGAACCCCAAATAAATTATAATTTCAATAAATGAACCATATTTCACAAACTATGAAAAAAATTAATTAAGGTAAAATAGAGTGTGCCGGTACACCGTGTGACATAGCTTACTCGGATACACGGTAGCCGGGTAAGGGGTGTCACATATACTACGGGATCATGTTATGCCTTACAGAGGGGTAGGGTGTGACATGTTTTAGTGGTATCAGAGCTAGTTTTTTAAATTCTATTTTCACATGTTACTTGAATATTCTTTCTTCATAGTACAACTGCTCAATATCATTGTTTGATACATACAGTACATTACATTATAAATATGCACTAACGGGAGGAAATCTCCTTGTGTTAATTGTTTAGGAGGTCTAAGATCCTCGCATTGACTATGGAAGAGGGTGATCGTTCAGTCGATCAATCTATAGAGGCTGAGGTGCAAGGGGATACCCCAGCCCTACATAATGTTAGTGGTTCAAGAAGACCACCCTGCAGCATCGCAGCTTCGCTCGCTCGCTTAGCAGATGGCTGCAATGTTCCAACAAATGGCTGGTAATGTGCCTACTCAAGTCCCAATACAGACACCAGTGGTACAACCACAATCTCCTACTAGGCAGTATGACAAATTGATGAAGTATAGGGCTACAGAGTTTAAGGGGACAGTAGATCCTCTAGAAGCTGAACAGTGGTTAGAGAGGATGGATAGGGTATTCAAGAAACTGCATTGCATAGAGGAGCTCAGATTTGAATACTCAGTGTCTTTGTTACAGGGGGATGCTTATGATAGGTGGAAAACCATTCCCACACCTGCAGTAGAACTGCAGGTCGACTGGAATGACTTTCTCGTGGAATTCAGATGAAATATGTCCCCGATGCTTATGTAGACCGTGTCGCAAGAGTTCAAGTCCAAACAGGGAACAGATCAGGGGCTGAGTATGAAAGGGTATTTTCCCGCCTTAGCCATTATGCAGTGAGTCGACTCTCTACCAGCAGGGAGAGATGCAAGAGGTTTGAAACTGGCTTGAAGCCCAGACGTCAGTACAAGTAGTCGGCTTCAAACACACTAACTTCTCTGAACTTATTTCTCAAGCCCTAGAGTTGGAAAGAATTGAGATTGAGATCGCTTCCCGAGAAAAGAAATCAGAGAAGACAGATAAAGAGGGAAAGTCAGTAGAACAGAGTTCCAGTGGTCATACTGGGAAGAGGAAGAACTATGGGGGACATGGCAGAGGTGGCAAGAAGTCTGGTAGGGGAAGATATTTAGGACAGAGACCCCCCCTATCTGGTCAGCAGAGTACCAAAAGTTCCTACCCTCCCCGCCAATGTGAAACTTGTGGAAAAAATCATGGTGGGATATGCTATAAGGCTATTGGAGCTTGTTATAACTGTGGAGGCACAGGACACTTTGCCAAGGATTGCACTAGTAGTCGCAGAGTTGGACCACCTCCTACTACTGCAGAAGGGTCAGTTCAGAGCCCTGTCACCAGAAGTTCACAACCACCTAGCAGAGGTAGAGGCAGGGGTAGAGGTAGCCCAGCAGGCAGCCAAGGCACAATGAAACAATCAGAGCAAGACAGTGCTCCAATCAGAATGTATGCAATGAGACAGAGGGAAGAGGCCGAGACATCTGATGTTGTGGCTGTTACCTTCTCAACTTTTAACCAAAATGTGTTTGTGTTATTTGATCCGGGTTCTACCCATTCTTATGTGAGTGCTAGCATCATTGATTGCATTGCTGTTCCATGTACAAAAATGGACTTTGAGGTGCTAGTAACAAGTCCACTAGGATAGGAAGTCAGGGTTAATAGAATGTATAGAGATTGTCCTTTGGTGATCCAAGGACACACTTTTCTGTCCGATCTCATTGAAATGCCCTTCAGAGATTATGATATCATCTTGGGCATGGATTGGTTAGCTAGGCATCATGCCATGATTGATCAGAGGTCAAGACGATCACTTTTGGCCTTCCTCGATTGATGATGTGGTAATACAGGGGGAGAGGCAGTTATTGCCATCAAACATCATTTCGGCTGCACTAGCCAGAAAATTGATCAGAAAAGGGTGTGAAGCCTACTTGGCACATGTGGTAGACACCCAAGTGGGGAGTCCAGCATTGAAGGACATCCCTACAGTATATGACTTTCCAGATGTGTTTCCTGATGAATTTCCAGGATTACCTCCGGAAAGAGAAGTGCAGTTTGAAATTAATGTTATGCCTGGTGTGGATCCAATCTCCATAACGCCATACAGAATGGCACCAGCAGAGTTGAAGGAGTTGAAGATACAATTGCAAGAACTACTTGAAAAGGGCTTCATCCGCCCTAGTGTGTCACCTTGGGGAGCACCAGTGTTGTTTGTTAAGAAGAAGGATGGTACTCTCCGCTTATGCATTGACTACCGACAGTTGAATAAGGTGACAATAAAGAACAGATATCCATTGCCTCGCATTGATGATCTGTTTGATCAGTTGAAGGGTGCAGCTGTATTCTCCAAAATTGATTTGCGATCTGGTTATTATCAGTTGAAGGTGCAAGAGCAGAGTATTCCAAAAACAACTTTCAGAACTCGGTATGGCCACTATGAGTTTCTAGTAATGCCATTCGGGTTAACAAATGCTCCAGCTACTTTCATGGATCTGATGAACACTATCTTCAGACCATATCTTGATCAATTTGTGGTGGTGTTTATTGATGACATTTTGATATATTCAAGGAATGCAGAGGAGCATGACAGACATCTGCGGATTGTACTGCAGACTTTAAGGGAGAAACAGCTATACGCCAAGTTGTCGAAATGTGAATTTTGGCTGAAAGAAATCTCCTTTTTGGGACATGTTGTGTCAGCTGAAGGGATCAAGGTAGATTCCAGCAAGGTAAAAGCTATCCTTAATTGGAAGCCACCCAGGAACATCACAGAAATTCGCAGTTTTCTGGGTTTAGCTGGATATTACCGTCGGTTTGTGAAGGGATTTTCTATGTTATCTTCTCCACTGACCAAAATGCTTCGGAAAGATGTAAAATTCCAGTGGACTGATAAATGTCAGCAGAGTTTTGATGAGTTGAAGAGGTGTTTGACTGAAGCTCCAGTTCTCACTTTACCTACTCCGGGTAAGGAATACACAGTTTATAGTGATGCTTCTCACAATGGGTTAGGCTGTGTACTGATGCAAGATCGGAATGTCATTGCTTATGCATCACGCCAGCTGAAACCGCATGAGAGGAACTACCCAACACATGATCTGGAGCTAGCAACTATTGTTTTTGCTCTGAAGATCTGGAGACACTATTTGTATGGGGAGAAATATTACATTTACACAGATCACAAGAGCTTGAAGTACTTAGGCACCCAGAAGGAATTGAATTTGAGGCAGAGGAGATGGTTAGAACTCATCAAAGATTATGATTGCTTAATAGACTATCAGCTAGGAAAAGCAAATGTGGTGGCTGACGCCTTAAGTCGCAAGACCATGGCAAGTCTCAGAGTTTCTCCTTTGTCCATGGTATATGAATTGAAAGCACAACATGCCAGTTTAGAGATTGATGATGAGGGACAGACAGTAGTTGCATGGCATGTATAGCCAGTGTTGACTGATCGATCGTAATGGTCGCTGAGTGATGAAAAATATCAGAAGCTACTGAATGAAGTCCAGCAGGGCAAGAAACCTGAATTCTCTGTGAGAGATGATGGTTTATTGCTACATCAGGGCAGAATGTGCGTTCCTAGTGATGTGGAATTGAGACAGATCATTATGAAGGAAGCACATGAGTCTCCATTTTCTATGCACCCTGGTGGAACTAAAATGTACAGAGGGCTGAAAGAGCATTACTGGTGGATGGGCATGAAGAGAGATATAGCTGAATTTGTTTCCAAATGCCTAACTTGTCAGCAAGTAAAGGCAGAACATCAAGTTCCAGCTGGTTTGTTACATCCTTTGTCAGTACTAGAGTGGAAATGGGAACGAATAACTATGGATTTTGTTACAAGACTTCCAAGGACACAGAGTAGTCATGATGCAGTATGGGTTATAGTTGACAGATTGACTAAGTCTGCTCACTTTTTGCCAGTTCGGATGGACTATAGCCTGGAAAGATTGGCCAGATTGTACATATATGAGATTGTAAAATTGCATGGAGTGCCAGTAACAATTGTGTCTGACAGAGATCCTAGGTTCACTTCTAGATTCTGGGGTAGTCTTCAGAGAGCCCTAAGAACTAGATTGAACTTCAAAGACAAAGATTCCACCCACGCATGCACGGCTAGTCTGAAAGGGTTATTCAGATATTGGAGGATATGCTACGGGCTTGTGTGATTGAATTTGAAGGTAGTTGGGATACACACTTGCCTTTGATTGAATTTGCTTATAACAACAGCTACCAATCAAGCATTGGGATGCCTCCATATGAAGCTTTGTATGGCAGAAAGTGCAGAACTCCTTTATGTTGGGATGAAGTAGGTGAAAGGAAGATGATTGGGCCAGAAATTGTCCAGCAGACAGAGGAAAAGATTAGATTGATTAGAGATAGACTCAAAGCTGCATCAGACTGTCAGAAGTCCTATGTTGATCTGAAAAGAAGAGATATTGAGTACGCAGTGGGTGATAAGGTATTCCTCAAAGTTTCTCCTTGGAAGAGGATTATGAGATTTGGCAGAAAGGGGAAACTGAGTCCTCGTTTCATCGGACCATATGAGGTTCTGGAAAGAGTGGGTCCTTTAGCATATCGGTTGGCATTACCTCCAGAGCTAGTAAAGATACACAGTGTCTTCCATGTATCCATGTTAAGGAGGTACAGATCCGACCCATCTCATGTACTATCAGTTGAAGAGATTGAGGTAAATCCAGACCTCTCATATGAGGAAGAACCCATAGAAATTCTGGCATATGAGGTGAAGCAGCTGAGGAATAAACAGATACACCTGGTTAAAGTGCTGTGGAACCATCATTCAGGCCAGGAAGCTACTTGGGAACGTGAAGAGGATATGAGGAGACAGCACCCACAGCTGTTCAGAGACTAATGCTAGGTAAAATTTCGAGACGAAATTTATTTAAGGGGGGGAGAATTGTAACACCCCTAAGTTCTAGAGTGCTCATCTCCTGGTGACTGCATTGTCCGGACAACTAGGATGCCTAGAACTACACTTCAATATGAGTGAGGAGACATAAAATAATGAAATACAAGAAAAGAAAATACAAGAAAAACAAAGGAAAAATAATAGCAAAGAAATGTAACCAAGTTAAGCGAGCCGAGAACCTTAGCGATGGGGGACCGCACGGGGAAGTCACGGCGTGGACCGTTGACTAGCCCTGGACCGTGGGGAACCCTGGAAATTAATTTTAGGACTTAAAGAGACATCAATTGAAGTAGGAATGTCATTAGAAATATTAAAGAAAAATTAAATAATTAGTACAAAGAAAAGTGAGAAATCGAAAAACAGACAAAACCCGGTGTTACCGAAAAATCGGGAATGCAACCCGAATAGGGGCATTATGGTCATTTGACATCCCGAATTGTCTTTTGACCTAAATGTCCATTAAAATTAAATAATATTACACTTAGAAAATAAAATGAAAAATTAATTTGGTGGTACCTAAAGTAAATAACAAGAATTAAGGGTTTAATGTGGAATAAGTGAGAATTTAACATATTATATGATTAATTGAGTGAGTGGGCCACTAAAGGAATAAAACAAAAACATAATGGGGCAGCTGTAATTCCATTAAACAAGCTGAAACTTCATCTTCTCCAAATGCTCTCAACCATGCCGAATTAAAGGATTAGAAATCCACCATTGCCGTTTTCTCTCAAGCTTCAACCTCTCCCTCATTTCACTTCTAATCACTTAGGTTTCTTCATTAAAGATTGTCTACACATCATAAGGAAGAGCTTGATACCAAAATCAAGAAGTTTAATCAAGGTTTAGCAAGCTCCAACCATAGGTAAGTTTACATTTTTGAATGTTGCTTTGTTAAACTTTGTGTACATGTTATGGGTGTTGGATTTGTGAAGAAAATTTTCAAGGTTGAGGAGTTATTGATATGTTCATTTTGGACAGCCATGGAGTTATGTATTTAAGGAAATATTTATACATATATTTGATGAGAAATGATGTTGATTAGGGTGATTTAATATCCTAGTAAATTATTCCACATGTATATGGTGATTGTGCACTTGGAATGGAAATTGATGAATTGTAGGACACTTTGGCATGGTGAAGATTTTCGGCAGCCTTGGGACTCTTGGATAAATGTATGTGTTTATGAAGCTATTGGCAGAATATTGACATTGAGGATTGATGGATATGTATATAGAGTGATTGTGTAAAGTGTATGTAAGAATTAGTAATGTTTAGGTTTATATGTGATTGTACTTACACTTTGTAAAATTGAGTTTTAATTGGTGTATTGAGGATAATTGTAATCTGCCCAAAGTGACTTTAAAGTGAAGTGGTATATGGTTTTGGTAATGTACCAAAACAGAATTGGTAAGGGAAGTGGACATATGGTAAGGTAAATGTGTCATTGATGTATGTTTAAGCAAGGTAATTAAGGGCAGTATGCATTTTAGCCTATAACTTTAAATGTGTAACCTCAATTGGTATGAGACCAATTGGAGGTGAAACTAGGCACAAAATGTGCCAACTTTCATTGAGAAAGCATACCAAAATTCTGCTTGCAAGGTGACATAAGAAAATGACCAATTCGGATTAAGTGCAATTGAAACCTGAAAACTTACCAATTGGGTAGCAGTTAGTGTTTAGGCCATAACTCACTCAAAACAGGTCCAATTGACCTGAAATTTTAACCATGAATAGTTAAGACCCATACCTACAAGTCTTATGAAGACAACAAAGCCCATAAATGACTATAAGCAAGTCAAACAGCTTGCACAAGTTCGGGTCCAAAAACTGGCCGAACCAAAGTTGACCAAATTGACCTAAAATTGACCTAATTTGATGCCATTTGACCAGCAATAGTATAATGACCATAACTTGGTCTACTTAACTCGGATTGACCTAAAATTTTGCCCCGCGTTCCATAAGACATAGATCTACAAGTTTATAGTTTTGACCAAAACCCGAAAACCGAGGGAAATAGGTCGTCCGGCTAGGTCAAACTAGTATCCCGGAATCCAGCAAGTTGCATTAAAATGCACTAAACAAGGAAATGAGTTTGGTAAAACGTACCAACCCTAAAACCCTATCGAATGTGACATATTAATGACACTAAAACCTAATTTACCTAAAACGCATCGAGGGTCGATATATGGGTTGATTAAGCAAATAAAGGTATTCAGTGAATTAATTATCGAACATTATCGTTAGAGACAATTTGATTTAGTACTGAAACACTTCAAATTGTGTTTCTCAGTTACCAAAGACTCAGGAAAAGGGAAGGAAACACTGAATCCAGACTAGGAGACAATTATCAGAGGTTTGTGCACAACTAGTTTTCAACTGATTTTACTCTTAATAAGATTTCATATGATTAATTGTATGTTATTGATTTAAATTGTGTTTGTGCACAATAGTATTTCTTTTGAATTTTTCAATTGAAATGAATTATGACTATTTGTACATTATTGTTTTAAATTGTGGAAATGTGTTTGAATGGATATTTATTGCTTGAAAAGCATTGTAAATGATTTGATGGATACTATTGATTGAAAAGCACTATAAATAGTTTTTGTGGAAATTAAAGATAATTATGAATTGTGTTGCCATTTTGTGAATGAAATGATAACTTTGGAAATTTATTGGATTCTCACGAATCATTTGAATAAAATGTTTGGAATTGATTTTATGTTCACACTTAGCATGACAGTATCATATCATTCCTTCTCCATTTATGGGGTTGTGATCGTTTATTTTCCTTCTCCAGTTATGGAGTCGTGATCGTTTATTTTTCTCCCTCTCTGGTTTACCAGTTGAGGTGATCTGATGAGTACTCATTATATAGCTAGCTTCCTTCCTCATTGATTTCGATTAGTGGGGTTGTGATTGCTTTATCGTGGTGTACAACGCGGCATTGATCGGAAATTTGTGTCATGGCTTAAGTTGTGAATGAATTGGCAACACTGTATTCTTAACTTATTCGACTAAATTGTGTTGTTATGCGATTTGATAATTTGTGAAATGAAGTTTAAATTCTTACTGATATTTACTGTCTTTCGAATTTAACTATATTTTGATTATTGAGATTTATTGTGATATTGTGTTAAATTCCTTATGACAGTATTGTCTTGAATTTAACTATGGTTTTTAAGTATCCACTATTTATTTGAATTATGAATTGTGATTTAAATTTGTATTTAGTTAATGTTGTGCACCACTGAGACATTGTCTCAGCGATAGCTTTTTATTGCTATCGCAGGTAGACAGACAGACAGTGCAGCAGACTAGGCTGCTAGTACCTCCAGCGAGAGACTACCGGGTATAATGAGTATACCAATATTTTGTATTTTGTAATGTAATGTATGTTCACTGTATGTACATATTGTTGTTGGTTTTGAGCAGTTGTACATAAAAATTGTACATTGAAGTTGCAAAATAATTATGAGTTATTTTGGCTTGTAAAAAAATTGTATTATATTTCTTTTACCTCAGTCTTTGAAAAATCACTGTGGATTTGAGTTGAGAAATGTGTTGTGTTGAGAAATATGTTGGAGTTGAGATTTGGAAATCTATTGAAGTGCTTTTTACAGGTTTTCTGAAGAACTGTTTTATCCAAAATACAGATGGCACTCTGCCAAAATTTTTACAGAAACTCCAAATAATTCAAATGTGTTAGTTCTATCACTTCAGTTCAAAAAGGTTTTTAATACCTATAAATAGTGCTCACCACTGTAAAAGAAGTAAGAAAAGTTTTTAAAATCCCTTGTAGTGTATTTAATGGATTATCAGTAGACGGAGTTGGTAATTCATTAGGTATACTACGGGATCATGTTATGCCTTACATAGGGGTAGAGTGTGACAAAATAGTTTGGAAATATGAATACTCATCAAATTCCAAAACTCAAAATATTCATTGCCAATAATGTAAATCATTTGTATAAAATTACTTTGATCACGAAATTCAATTTATCAAATGATGACAAACTATTTAAGGTAGTTCCAACAAAATCAATTATACACAAATCATAACTGAAATCACAATTCTTTACTATTCAAAAACATTCTGTGTCTCAAAAACCATGTTGTAACTCAAAACCACGTCAGATCTCAAAAACCATGTCAGATCGCAAAAATCATGTCAGATCTCAAAAATCATGTTGTATCTCAAAAATCATTTTTTATCTCACTAACTATGCAAGACTAATCCGAAAGGGTCATATTCAAAGTGATTCTAACTCTCTATGGTCAGGGAGGTCGAATCAGATTCTAACTCCCAATGGTCGGGGAGGTCGAATCATCGTGCACAGTACACATTACAATAATGAATCTTCCGCAAGGGCCATAACGATAAAAAACTTAGATCTAACCTCAAATTAGAGGAAAATCTAAGCCTGTGCACGTACCGTGGTAATCAAAACACAACTAACTCCATTGTCTTCTCAACAAATGAGAGAAACGGGTAATAACCTAGTCAAGCATCTATAGTGAGATATAAAACAATATCACAATCCTTTTAGTGAGCATAAATCACAATATAATTCGATTCAAATTCAATTCCAATATCCAATAATTTTTATGCTCATCACAATTCAAATCATAAATTTGCATTTTTCCATGAAAATTACCATCACAATTCAAAACATGTTCTATCACAATTTTCCAAAACATAATTTATTCAATCCATAACAATGCTTAATACTTGTGGAAATACCATTTCACAAAGCTAAATTCATACATACTATAACAATTTCAATAATCATTAAATTAAATCCAATGCTTGTTAAACATAATACATAAGAAAAATATGTTATTTAAGCATATGAAATATTCAAAACAAAATCAGTTAAAAACTAGTTGTGCACAAACCTCTGATAACTATCTCTTGGCTCTGACTCAGTGTTTCTTTCCCCTTCCCTGAGTCTTTGCTAACTGAGAAACACAATTTGAAGTGTTTCAGTACTCATTTAAACTGTCTCTAACGATAATGTTTGATAATTAATTCACTGAATTCTATTATTTGCTTACTCAACCTAATATGTCGACCCTCAATGCGTTCTATGTCTTTTAGTATTGGTACATGTTACCAAATTCATTTCCATGTATATTGCATTTTATTGCAATTTGTCGGATTCCGGGATACTAGTTTGACCTAGCCGGACGACCTAGTTCCCTCGGTTTTTGGGTTTCGGTCAAAACTACAAACTTGTAGATCTATGTCTTATTGCACGCGGGGAAAAATTTGAGGTCATTCTGAGTTATGTAGACCAAGTTATGGTCATTTTACTATTGCTGGTCAAAATGCATCAAAATTGGTCACTTTATGTCATTTTAGGTCATTTTAGGTTCGGCCAGTTTTTGGACCCGAAGTTGTGCAAGCTATTTGACTTGCTTATGGTCATTTCTGGGCTTTGGTGTCTTCATAAGACTTGTAGATATAGGTCTTATCTATTCATGGTCAAAATTTCAGGTGAATTGGACTGTTTTGAGTGAGTTATGGCCAAAATACTAACTATTGCCCAAATGGTCAATTTTCAGGCCTTAAATGCACTAATCCGGATTTGGTAACTTTTCAAGTTACCTTACAAGCAGAATTTTGGTAAGCTTTCTTCATGAAAGTTAGAACATTTTGTGCCTAGTTTCACCTCCAATTGGTCTCATACCAATTGGAGCCACACACTTAAGGTTCTAGGCCCATAACATAAACTGCCCTATTGCATTTGTTCATTACTCATCAAAGGATACTTCCAACACTTACCAAACTATATATTCATGCCAATTCTGGTTTGTACCCTAACCTAAATACATTTCACAACTTATTGTTGGTCATTTTGGTAGCTTATAATCACACTCAGCATGCACCATTTAGTACAGAATTTTTTAAGCTCAAACTACAACAATTCAATCACCTAACCTAGCTCATTTACATGTCCAAACTCACACCATCATACATATACCCAAGCTGCCATAACAACTATCACAATTTAACATTAATATTCCATAAACCAAACATGAAATAACATCTTTATGGTTCACCAAACCAGGCTGCTGACTCATATATTACAATCCATTAATTTCCAAGCTTCTAAATTCAAGTACACATTCACATATACTAAGTATACATCACCCAAATTAATTCCTACACACATAAACATTTAATCAACCCTTTAATATACCATTTACAAGCAAGAATAAACTGCCCTCAAGGAGTTTCCATGGCTGCCAAAAATACACCTCTCCCTTTAAACATCAAACCTCAAAAATCTCTCCTTAATTCAAGTACCCATAACATTCCTAGTAACTTTAATGAAGCAACAACCCAAAAACACAAACTTACCACTTTGGAAACTCTTCAAAATCTCTCCAAAACTTGATCTTCTTGCTACCTACCTACTGCCCAAGTGGTGTAGAACAGTTTTTGTGAAGGAAGCAAGTGAAAAATATGGCTAAATCATGGTTGCATGGCTTGGTTAAGCTTTGGCCATGGAGTTTCTTCAATGGAGGCTCATAGCTGGTTCTTTAGCAAGGTGAAGAAGAAGATGCAATCTGCCCAAATGAGGAGATAGTGGTCCACTTTGATGGGTGAGTGGAGCACTAAGCTTAATTTAATATTAGTTTAATATAAGATTTCATTTTCCCACATTAAGCTTCCCATTTTTGCTATTTACATTAGGTACCACTAATTTAACTTTTCATGACATTTTCCAAGTGCAATATCATTTATTTTTAATGGACATTTAGGTTAAAAGACAACTCAGGGTGTCAAATGACCACAATGCCCCTGTTCGGGTTGCATTCCTGATTTTTCGATAACACCGGGTTTTATCCATTTTTTTCGATTTCTCATTTTTCTTTGTACTAATTAATTAATTTTTCTTTGATATTTATAATAGTATTTATACTTCAATAAACATTTATTTAAGTCCTAAAAATATTTTCCAGGGTTCCCCGCAGTCCAGGGCTAGTCAACGATCCACGCCGCGACTTCCCGGTGCGGTCACCCATCGCTAGGGTTCTCGGCTCGCTTAACTTGGTTACATTTCTTTGCTATTATTTTTCCTTTATTTTTCTTGTATTTTCTTTTCTTATATTTCATTATGTTATGTCTCCTCACTCATATCGAAGTGTAGTTCTAGGCATCCCAGCTGTCCGGACAACACTGGTCACTGGAACAGTAGAACGCACTACCGAACTTAGGGGTGTTACATTCTCGAGGGCTTATTACATTTTATAGGTTATTATTATCATTTCATTTCATTATTTACAGAAACTCAATGAGTTTCAGAATTTACCTGAATTACTTGTTTCGACTGTCCATCCGTCTGAGGATGATAAGTCGTACTGATGTCTCTAAACTTATAGCAATTACTGTAGTATAGGTAGTTCACATTATTGTAACCCAGTTACGAACTCCAGCTACCTTACAAGTGTAGTCTTGCAACAGGCTAGTTCTGAAGTTTTAAATTTCTAACTAAAATTTTCACATTTATTTTCCGTAATAGCACTATATTCAGGCGTAACTGTATCAATTTATAGATTACTTACAAATATTCTTATTTTATTGTACCACGAGGAAGCACATAGCTCTACACAATAATCCCATGCTGGTACTGTAATCTGCAGCTTACAATACAAATATCAAGAATATTACATAGTCACTACGTTATAACCTCATGGACTAGGTTTTCTAACATCTTATCTGTACACTTATTTCCTTCTCTGTCTTTTAAAGTCATATCAGTGGTCTCTTCATGTAATTATTTAAATTTAAAACTCATTACTTATATTTATGCTTAAGTAACCTATCAAAGCACTTATAGGCGTTACATATCGCCGTCCTCGCAAGCCTTTTCTCTATCTTTGGTGGCAATTAAGGGTACCTATCAAAACACCTGTAGGCATTACGTATCGCCGTCCCTGCAAGCCCTTGGGTGGTACCTATCAGAGCACTTTGCAGGTAAGCCCCCTGATACCGATATTCATTGTCTTTTAAAATCATATCAACCATATGTTATCAATCCATCACTTTCCATATAAGCAGTACTGCTATCTGTAATCCCTAATTGGTATACCAATCAATCCATACAATATACATAAGCCTAGGTTTACTTTGAGCAATTAAGCATTATCAATTGTTTAACAAAATCTTCATGTCCATGTACTGTGGAAAAGGTGGGTCCCACATCACTATTTCATGTGATTTAGCATGTAGTGATAACGAAATTTTCATATCAATGTACAGTGGAAAAGTGGGTCCCACATACCTATTTCAAGTAATTTAGTATATAGTGACTTAGTAGGGATAAGCCAATAATATTTTTTAAGAACCTTTCTTTAGGTTCAATTTCGAGATTTTCACTTTGCATATCACTTTGGACAGTTTGTGGCCACCGTTTGGCCCCATTTCCTAAAAGGAAATTGTTCTTTTATGTCTTGCTTTTATTTCCCAAATGACTATTCGAGCTCTCACTCATAAGTTTCTCCCTCTTCTCTATTTCACGTCGCCCTTGTGGGGTTGGGTTTGTACTTGGGCTTGAGCTGACAGATTATCAATCATTTATTGTAAGAAAGTGGCCATTTGTGCAGTAATTTGTACAGGTGGGGCTGATAAAGTCGGACTTCCGACTCTCGGGGGGCTAGGGCCTCACCTTGTACTTTTGTCGTCATAGACTGTTCTATTGTCTCATTCTTCTCTTCCATTCTTTTCACAGGATTTTCTATTTCTTGTACAACTAACACAAGGAGATTCCTCTTCATTAATTCATATTTATGATGTAAATGTACTATATGTATCAAACATTTGAGCAGTTGTAGTTACCGACAAAAAGATTACAAATTCACAGTTCGAAATTTACTTTAAAACCATTGCTCGAATACTACAAAACATGTCACACCCTACTCCCTCGTAAGATGTAACATGATCCCGTAGTACACCTAATGAATTACCGTACTTCGCCTACCGATAACCCATTAGATATACTACAAGGGATTTTAAAATGATTTTCGTGAAATTTAAATCATCAATTAAAATCTGGTATTATAAAATTTTTTTTCAAAATTTCAGCAAAGTGCCGGCTGTATTTTGAGAAAACAGTTCTTTAATCCTGCAAAAGAAAATACTCCTAATATGTTTTCTCAAATACAACTCCAATAACTTCATTTCAACTCACAATTCAAATCTCAATAAACAATCAATTCATTTTCAAACCAATCTCATCATAAAGAAACATTTCATTGATTACAAGACTCAAAATTAATATTACAAAACTATTTAGGTAAATGAAATCTCAAATTTTCATTTACAATAATTTACATTTAATTACATACCAAAATATTTTACAAGAGTTTTTATACAACTACTCAAATAATTTACATACATATTATTACACGCATACATCAAAACCCGTGTATATGGGTATACCTGGAGCTGATCTGAATGTCTCTTCAAAGAAGCTTACTCAATTGCTCTATGCTCTTTTCACCTACGATAGCATACAAAGCTATCGCTGAGTGGTAAACTCAGTGGTGCACAAGTATAATTTAAAATATAGTACAATATACCTTAACAAAAATTATAGCAATTAATTTGGAAATCTTGCCAATAATATAAATCATTTGTATAAAATGACTTTGATCACGAAATTCAATTTATCAAATCATATCATTTAAGGTAATTCCAACAATTTATTGGAAATAAAGATTAATTCCAACAAAATCAATTATACATAAACCATAATTGAAATCACAATTCTTCACTATTCAAAAATCATTCTTTATCTCAAAAATCATTCTTTATCTCAAAAGTCATTCTTTATCTCAAAAATCATTCTTTATCTCACTAATTATGCAAGACTAATCCGCAAGGGCCATCTTCGGGGTGATTCTAACTCCCTATGGTCGGGGAGGTCGAATCGAATTCTAACTCTCTATGGTCGGGGAGGTCGAATCATCGTGCACAGTACACATCATAATAATGAATCTTCCGAAAGGGCCATCTTCGGGGTGATTCTAACTCCCTATGGTCGGGGAGGTCGAATCAAATTCTAACTCTCTATGGTCGGGGAGGTCGAATCATCGTGCACAGTACACATCATAATAATGAATCTTCCGAAAGGGCCATAACATAAAACTTAGATCTAACCTCTAATAAGAGGAGAATCTAAGCCTGTGCATGTACCATGATAATCAACTAACTCCATTGTCTTCTCAACAAATGAGAGAGATGGGTAATAACCTAGTTAAGCATCTATAGTGAGATATAAAACAATATCAAAATCCTTTTAGTGAGCATAAATCACAATACAATTTGATTCAAAGTCAATTCCAATATCCAATAATTTTTATGCTCATCACAATTCAAATCATAAATTTGCATTTTTCCATGCAAATTGCCCATCATAATTCAAAATATGTTCTATCACAATTTTCCAAAACATAATTTATTCAATCCACAACAATGCTTAATACTTGTGGAAATACCATTTCACAAAGCTAAATTCATACATACTATAACAATTTTAATAATCATTGAATTAAATCCAATGCTTGTTAAACATAATACATAAGAAAAATATGTCATTTAATCATATGAAATATTCAAAACAAAATTAGTTAAAAACTAGTTGTGCACAAACCTCTGATGAATGTCTCTTGGTCCTGACTCAGTGTTTCCTTCCCCTTACCTGTGTCTTTGCTAACTGAGATACACAATTTGAAGTGTTTCAGTACTCATTTAAACTGTCTCAATAATAAGGCTTAATAATTAATTTATTGAATTCTATTATTTTTCTTAGTCAACCTAAAATGTTGACCCTCGATGCACTCTAGGTGAATTAGGTTTTAATGTTATCAATATGTCACATTTTATAGCCTTTTAGTATTGGTACATGTTGCCAAATTCATTTTCAAGTATATTGCATTTTATTGCAATTTCTCAGATTTCGGTATACTAATTTGACCTAGTCGGATGACCTAGTTCCCTCGGTTTTCGAGTTTCGGTCCAAACTACAAACTCGTAGGTCTATGTCTTATTGCACGCGGAGCAAAATTTTAGGTCATTCTGAGTTGTGTAGACCAAGATATGGTCAATTTACCAATGCTGGACAGAATGTACCAAAATAGTAACTTTAGGCCATTTTTAGCTCACTTTTGGTTCGGCCAGTTTTTGGACCTAAATTTATGCAAGCTATTTGGCTTGGTTTTGGCCATTTCTGGGCTTTGGTGTCTTCATAAGAATTGTATATATATGTCTAAACTATTCATGGTAAAAATTTCAGGTCATTTGGACCTATTTTGAGTGAGTTATAGCCAAAACACTAACTACTGCCCAAATGGTCAATTTTCAAGCTTTCAAGTCACTAATCCGGATTTGGTCATTTTTCAAGTCACCTTCTAAGCAGAATTTTGGTAAGCTTCCTTTATGAAAGTTGGCACATTTTGTGCCTAGTTTCACCTCCAATTGGTCTTATACCAATTGGAGTCACACACTTAAGGTTCCAAGCTAAAATGTACACTGCCCTATTACACATTGTTTATCCTTACCAATTACACATCCAACACTTACTAAATTAATTCTTCCATGCCAATTCTAGTTTGTACCATAACATTAACACACTTTACTTCACCTTTTTTGTCATTTTGGCAGCTTATAACCACTCTCAACAAACACATTATAACTTAAAATTTTTCCAAGTCCAATTATAATAATTAACCACATGACATACCTCATTTACATGTCCAAATTCAAACCATTACACACATATCCATGCTGCCATCAATAACAACATCTTAGACAAACATAAACAAGTAAAAACAAGCTACATATACAGAATTTCCATGGCTGCCAAAATGTACATCTCCATTAAAACATCAAACTTCAAAAATTCTTCCATAAATCAACTACCCACAACCTTGGTTACACTTTTAATGAAACAAGAATTGAAAACACTCACTTACCTATTGTTGGAGCTTGATCAAACCTCAAATAATCCCCTTCAAATTACCATCAATCTCTTCCTTGTGATGTGAGGATTAAAGTTAATGAAGTGAGCCTTAGGTTTTGAGTTGAAAATGGTGGAGTTATGGAAGCTCTTAACATTTGGCCATGGAGGTTTTATGGGAGGAGTAATTCGGCACAATGGAGTGAGGTTGAAGATGAAGTTGAATTCTTTCCACTTTGGCTTATATGTGTCCACTAATATCCCACTTAATGCTCCACTAACTTAGTTTAATATAGTTTAATCATTAATTTTTAATTATCCCAATTTTCACCCCTTAATTTCCCTTAATCACATTTTATCTTTAATCTCATTTTTCATTCAATTTTTAAAATGTAATACTACTTATTTTTCATGGACATTTAGGTCAAAAGGTAACACTGAGTTTTGTCTTTTTCTTGATTTCTCGTTTTTCTTTGTACTAATTAATTAATTTTTCTTTGATATTTCTAATGACATTTATACTTCAATAGATATTTATTTAAGTATTAAAAATATTTTCCAAGGTTCCCTATGGTTCAGGGCTAGTCAACAGTCCACGCCGCAACTTCCCAGTGCGGTCACCCATCGCTATGGTTCTCGGCTCGTTTAACTTGGTTACATTTCATTGCTATTATTTTTTATTTGTTTTTCTTGTATTTTCTTTTCTTGTATTTCATTATTTTATGTCTCCTCACTAACATTTAAATATAGTTCTAGGCATTCTAGCTATCCGAACAGACACTGGTTACCGAAACAGTAGAACGTACTACCGAACATAGGGGTGTTACATGAACTCAGTGGTGCGCAAACTAATAATTTAAAACTTAATACAATTTATGCTTTCACAACTCATAACAAATAAAAATTTACAATTTCTAAATTCTTCAAAATTCATGACATCAAAAAATCAATATTTTCATTCATGCAAATTATTCAATTGAATAACATTTTGATCAAATAGTAACTATTTATCCACATTTCTTTTAAATCATGAAACAATACAAAAATTTTGAATTACTGACAAATTATTTATTTCAAACACAATTTATCAAACTATGCATAATTTAAAGGGCATTGCCAACAATTCACACAGTTGGACCCATGACACAAAATTCATAATAGATACTGTGTTGTACACCATGACATTTCAAACTCTCCCAATAACTGTGTAACAATCGGGCTATAATCACTAGAGGAATTGTCTGTTTTGGCCATAAGCCTCACGGTTTTGTCCCATAGGAGGAATGGAGAACTTCCCAGGAGGTCACCCATCCTAGGATTTCTCTCAAGTGAGCACGCTTAACTCTGGAGTTCTTCCAACTCTCTAGGCTATTCCACCAAAAAGCGTCTCTAGTGATTAGTTCCCCCATTTTATATATCATTACTTTTTGAACCCAAGACCATCTCCATGCTATGCCGATGTGGGATTTGCCTAAGGGACCTTTCTCCCCCCCTTTCGGGACTTAGCATCCTCGCTAAGGTTTGCCCCACCATCGCCCAAGAGGACACGTGAGCGGCTCTGATACCAATTGTAACGATCGGGCTCCAACCACTAGAGGAATTGTCCTCTTTCGCCATAAGCCTCACGGTTTTGTCACATAGGTGGAATAGAGAACTTCCCAGGAGGTCACCCATTCTAAGATTTCTCTCAAGTGAGCACGCTTAACCCTAGAGTTCTTTCAACTCTCCAGGCTATTCCACCAAAAGGCGCCTCTAGTGATTAGTTTCCCCATTTTATATATCATTACTTTTTGAACCCAAGACCATCTCCGTGCTTTGCCGATGTGGGATTTGCTTAAAGGACCTTTATAAATGTAACACCCCTTACCCAACTACAGTGTAACCAAGCAAAATGTGCTATATTCGGTGCCGGAGCACCCTATCTTATCTTACTTTATTATTTTTGTAATTTTGAATTCGTTTAATTTAATATCAATTATTTTTCTATGGAGAAACCAGTGGAGTTTCCCCTATTTAATCATCAGTTGACGTATTTTACTATTCACCTGCTTAAAATTTATAATAATATTTTATAATAAAAATATCATTCATGCTCATCATATTCATCTCACATTCAATTCTTGTAATTCACATACTCATTTGTACAAAACTATTCATACCAATTCATATGTAAACATTATCAAATTACATAAGCAAAATTTTAAAATTTCCTTAATTTACATAATTTATAAAATAATTACATAATTTCATAATTTACATGATCTACAAATTATTTATAGTTTCATAATCTATATTTCAATATACAATTCATACTTTACATTACAAATAATAACTAATTATAATGTACAAAATACATAATATGATCTATATGGACCCTATCTACATGCATTACTGAGGAGGTGACAACCTTGTACACTTCTGACACTTCCACAAATCTAGACTCTAAATTCTCCAGTCTAATGTCCACTAGGTTTTTATGTTCAGTACCTGCGAGAGGAAACAAATTCATCGCGCTAAGCATTGCTGCTTAGTGGTGCAATAATATGACAAGAAATAATGCATACAAATAAAACTAATTAGAGCATATTTTCTATATTCAAGAATTTTACTGGGTTCATATGAAATTTGTTATACAGTACATTTTTCGTCATTTATGTTGCTCTCTAAAATCTCTTTTGTCCATAAGTTTATAATAATCATTTATATAATGTACAAATAAATCTAAATATTTAGTTTATATTTATTTTATTATGGAGAATGCATTTTTAATAATTACTTACGTTATGCTTATTTTGCTAGTCTTTCATTCACTCTCTTAATATTCTCTATGTGTTGTGGATCATTTCGTAATAATTAAATTCTTAATACTAGTTTAATACCTTTCGGATTTTTCTCACTGATTTATTTATTTTATTTAATTTCTAATATTTTGAATTGCTAATATTCTTAACTTATTTCAATAAATTTTTTTCTCTACCTAGGTAACCTGTGACAGGCTGACTAAACTGGATAACGGGTCGTTGGCACTGGACACCGCGTTACCTCGGGCCGTCATATAATGGGACGTATAACATCAACCACGTATGCAGTCAGTATGGCTAAAAAGCCATGATAAAACATAATCGGGCATAAAAGCAATGAATGTGGGCATAAAGCCATGAATATGGGCATAAAGTCATGAATACAGGCATAAAGCCTTTCGCAGTACTGCTAAACAATACCCTATTGGCATACCAATCTATCTAATCTGACACACATGTCTAGGCAATACAAGGGCATATAATATCATTAAATATTAATATATTGTGTTTTATGACTTCATTATTTCATAACAAATTCCATAATTTATACATTCATCATAATATTCATACATTCTTTAAATTATTCATATTGATCACAATTCACATTCAAAACATCTTTCCTTTCTCTCTTGATGGGAACCTAAATCCCAAATGACACTTTTATCACATTTATTCATTCAACAATCTATTCATGTAAAGTACATTCCATACTTCAAGTTGTATTGCTAATATATTATGAACTCCATTGATGTTGGGAGTATAAGTCTCAACAATCCATCTAGGTTAATTTCATTTCATATTCAAGTGGTATCACTCATGTTTTATTAGACCTACTAGTAATGGGAATACAAATCTTAATTATATATTCACATAACTTAAATGTTCATTAGGTCATTTAGGTAAATTACTATTTCTATTCCAAGTAATCCATGAACATTTCAGGGATTCCAAATTTCATATCTTAATTTCCTTTACCAATTTAGTTATTACACTTTGTGTCTTTGTACTACTATTCACATTACTATTCACTCAAATTGTTGACTTTTTAATAGATAATAAATTTATTGAACCTAAGTCCTCCAAGATACCACATTTTGCATTTTATTTTTGTTAGTATTGATTTCCAATACCATTTCAAAGCTTATCTTATATTATTCAAAATTTTCAAATTGCATACCCTAGGTTTACTGTTCTATTGGTCATTTTTACAGTAGGAATTTGATAAAATTGTCTTCATGAAAGTTGTTCCTTATTGTGTCTAGTTACATTTATTTTTTTGAATCACTCCATTTGGAGTTTTGTAGCTCAAGTTATGGTCATTTTACCATAACTGGCTGGATTGACCTGTACCCAGAATTTCTGGGCAATTTGGTTCTGCCAGATTTGGTGACCTAAGTTTAGTTAGCAATTTGACTAGGTTATGGTCAGAATTTGGATTTGTGTTACTCATAAAAGTTGTAGGGATATATCTCAGATTTCTACTGGTAAAGTTTCAGATCAATTGAACTTTTCTACATTGAGTTATGACCATTTGAACAAATACTCTTCATTTGGTCAGTTTCCAGGGACAGCCTGTTGGTCACCCGGATTAGGGTAATTTTTAGGTCAACTTGGTTTGGTTTTCTGGGTAGGGTTTCTTCACCAAAGTTGTGCCATTATGTGTCTAATTTCATTTCCAATTGGCCTTGCACCAATTGAACCTATATAACTCCATTTATAGTTGCCCAAACCTACTAGACTCACAATCAGTCCTGTAGGTCACCAAGGGCAGCATGCCTAAGTTCAACTCCAACATCCTTACTCACTTCAATTCCTCCTCACACACATTCAAATGGTTACTAATTGACCATTACAAGGTTAATATACCATTCCATAAGCAAAACTCAAATTTTTCATAAACCCTAATTCCCAAAGTGTCTATTTCATGCAATCCATGCCATCTAACACATCCAATTACAAATACCTAATAAGCAACTCCAATAAACACATTTTATTTCATTTAAATTCATCAATTCCCATAGGTACACATGCTGACCAAAATTCTTCTTCCATCAAACATGAATAATTTCTCAATTTTTTCTTGTAATTCTTTCCATTTTTATGCTCAAATTTAAGTTTACTAAAGGAATATGGAAGAAAGTAGCACTGACCTTGTTGTGTGTCAATGCAAGCTTGACAAACTCCTTTATTTTCACTTCTTTTTGTTGCCCAAGTCTTGCACTAGTGGTGATGAAAAGTTTTTGTGAAGGGAAGATGGGCTTTTGAGGTGATTTAGTAGGTGAGATGAAGCTTGGGTAAAGTTATTAATGGTGGAAGAGAGGGAGAAAATGTGTTACGGTTGGAAAAAGGAAAGGATGAGCAGAATTCTTTTGATTTTTCAGCCCATTTAACTCCTTTAATTGGGTTTATAATTAGGTGTCCAAATGTGATTGGGTGGGGGCATGTTAATGACATCATGTGATGTCATAATTCCCAATTTCTTTCATTTTTCTTTCCTTTTCTTTTTTACTCATTTTCAATTCAATTTTTAATAATATTTATTCATATTTTATGTCATAATAATTATTTAATTAACTGGACAAGTCGGCCAAAAATCATCTCTGAAGACGAAATGACCAAAATGCCCTCCATTTGGCTTATTGAGCCAAAATCGTCCGTACCAATCTAAAAATTTTTCTAAGCCTTTTCTTGGCATTCTAATGCCATAGAAACCTAAATAACTCTACTCTGTAGTCTCAAAAATTATTTCATAAATTTTCTCCTGGGTTTAGGACTTCTAGCTGCGAAAACCGCAACTTCCCACTGGGTTACCCATCGTTATGGCACCGGCTCATTTAACTTGGTTGTATTTTACTTCTAAAATTTTTCCTAAATTTTTCTTACTATTATTTGAGTTATTTTTGACTCCTCACTCTTGTCTAAATATTTTTCCAGACGTTCTAGCTGTCTGGACTGACACCGGTTACCGAAACAATAAAATGTACGGAATAGCTAAAGTGAGGGTGTTACGAACCGAGGCTAAAAGGGAGGAACAAAGACTACCTAGTATATATGAGTACTCATCCAAACTCTTCCCTAATTGGCAAGCCAGAGAGGAAGGAACTCACCCCATCTAATGGAGGAGATATCTCACTAGATAAGCTAATGTGAATTCAAAACATATTGCCATATCAACTGTGGTTTCAAATCATATTCAAAACAATTTCTATTTACAAAAGTATTTACAAACCATTTATATATTTAATCATTATAAATTCATGCTCAAGGTTGGTAACACATCAAACTTAAAATTTACAATTCTCCAAACCGTGCAATAAATCCTTAAATGCATAAGAAAATTTATATTTAAATTATACAATTTCATTCAATAAGTTAAAATTCTCAACACAACAAAATCATAAATCATGAAATAAACTTGTTCAAATCAATTTGGAAGTGAAAAATAATAAAAGAGTTAGTTGTGCACAAACCTCTTATCTAGGCTTGTCTTGGTTCAATTCTTCCTCCTTCCTTGGAGGGCTCCTTTCCCACTAAAACACAAAACTAAAGTGTTTCAATATCTGTTCAATTTATTTCCAATTAATAAATTTAATAATTAAATTTTATACACTTAACTTATCCCATAAAATTGAGTCCTTTGTACTTAGTATAATTGTGGCTACAATTCATTTGACCATTTGGTTAAAATATTAACCTTTTCATACTAATTAGATATCATAATTCTAATTATACCCACATACCACATTTTGAGTCATATTTTTGTTGGCATTGATTGCCAAATTCAATTCAAAGCCTATTAGGGTTAAATCTCAAAATTTAAGTTTTAGGTTACTTATTTTTACTATTCTATTGGTCTGTCTACAGTAGAAATTTGGCTAAGTGTCCTTCATCAAAGTTGTTCCTTATTGTCTTATCTTTAATTCCCTTTTTGAATCACTCTATTTGGAGTTTTGTAGCCTAAGTTATAGTCATTTGAACATAGCTGGCCAGATTTGGTTTTACCCAGAATTCTGGACAAATTCTGGATAATAGCAGTTTTTATAAGTTAACTGCAGGTGAGTTTTTGGATAGCTTATGGTCAAAATTTGGGTTTATTTTCTTCATAAAATTTGTATGGCTATGTCTCATCTTTCTCCCAGTAAAATTTCAGGTCATTTGAACCTTCCTAGACTAAGTTATGGTTATTTACGTAACTACTGTTCATTTGGTCATTTTTGTACAAGTCAGTGTGCTCAATTCCGGATTTGGCCTAATTGTTCACTAAGTTATGGTCATTTTCTGGGCATGATTCCTAGATGAAAAATGTGCCATTTTGTGTCTAGTTTCAAACCCAATTGGTGCAAGCCAATTGGCATGCACCAATTGGGTTGGTAAATTTTTCAATTTTAGTCCCTGAAAAGGACCTAGGTCAAGTTGCCTGCAAATTGACCCTCACCAATCCGAATTTAAACTTATTTCCAACAATTCTTACACACCACAAATGGTCACAATTGACCATTTCTCAACTCAAATATGGTCATTTATATCCATTGACCATTTATACAATATTTTCTTGTAAAATTCTTCTTTTTTAACCCATATTATTCACCTCGCCCCTAGCCCTAACACTTAGCCTAACCCTATGAAAAGAGTTAACTCAAAAGTTAAAAAAAAAAAGCACCCTAGGCATATAAAAAAAAAAGAGAAGAAAAGAGTATGTAGAAAGAAGAAAGAATAAAAGTGCTAGCGTGCTAAGTAAACCATAAAAATTTTGTCCTCCCAACTAACCAAAGTATGAGTTTTGGGGTAAACACAAAGTAGGACAAAAACACTACATATAACTAATTGTGTGCAAAAAGTTCCTGTTCCCATCAAGGAGAGCATGTTAAGCACCAAAGCCAAATTTTAAAGTTTCTCCTTTCCATAAAAAAATATAAAAGAAAGAAAGAAATCTAGTGTGTATTGACCTTTTATAAATTAAATTTTCTCATATTTGATTACCTTCAATCCCTTTCTTTGGTAGCCATAATGTTATCCCTTAAAATCTCATTACAATCATATAAATAGACCTTTTGATCTTTTGACAAGTGTATACTAGATTAATGGAGATAGAGAATTGAGGTATACCTATGGGGTTGGAAACAAAATCTTACATTCTTCATACATTCATTTACAATAGAGGCACTTTATTTAGTGATGATTTCTTTGAATCTATTTAAGCAAGATAATTCCTTGTGACCGATTAATGATTGTATATTTGGAATGATTAATTGAAACTTCATTAGAAAGATAGGTTTTCTCTAATAATCACCAATTTCTTTGTGCCTTGAAAGGGAAATTAGAATGTGGTGGTTGAGAGCTCAATTGGGAGCTAAACGAGTTTTACTTATGGTTCTATGAGACAAGACTCCCCTATGAGTTTTTGAATTCTAATTTACTTGAGGATAAGCAAATATTTGAGTTTAGAGGTATTTGATGCATTTGCATTATATAGACATTTAAGAGTAGTAATTATTGCATTTTCATTCATGTTTAGTGTCACACCTTACCCCTCTGTAAGGCATAACATGATCCCGTAGAATACTTAATGAACTACCAAACTTCACCTACCGATAACTCATTAAGTACCCTACAAGGGATTTTAAAATAATTTTCTTACATTTTGGAAGTGGTGAGCATTTTGGTAGGAATTAAAAATCATTTATTCAAAGCTTAAAAAAAACTAGTAAAATTTTTTGTCCATTTTAATTTTGCCGCAAATTTTATATAAATTTTAACAGAGTTCCGTTTGTATTTGGAGAAAACAGTTCTTCAAATAACTAAAAAAAAAAACACTTCCAATAATTTTCTCAACTCCCAACCTTCAATTAATCTCAAATCAACTCAATTCAATTCAGTTCAAATAATTCCACAATCCAAATCAAAATTTATCATCTCAAAATATTTAATAACTTCATTCACAAGGCATAAAGTATGAAATTCACAAGTACAAATATTAATTTACAAAAGGAAATCCAAAAATAATATTATTATAATTTATTTTACAACTGCTCAACTTTACATTGATACATAAAGCGTTATAATATTTACATCAAAATTAACTACAAGGGTATAAAATAATACCCGTACAAAAGATCAGTGTGGTCCTCAATTCAATAGCAGCTCACTCTGCTGCTTTTTCCTTGCTCTTATCTGCGATAGCAAAATAAGCTATCGCTGAGTATAAAAATACTCAGTGGTGCACAATAAAAATTTAAAATACAATACATAAATCATTCATTGATGAAACGTAATTTAAATATTTCTCAATCACATTTCAGAAATTATCAAAGCTCATAATAACACAATTTAGTCAAAAAATTTAATAAACACAGTGTTGCCAAAATCATACACAACTTAAGCCATGACACAAAATTTACGATCAATGCCGCGTTGTACACCACGACAAAGCAATCTACAACCCCATTAATCGAAATCATTGAGGGAGGTGGCTAGCTAGGTAATGAGTACTCATCTGATCTCAACCTCAACTGGCAAGCCAGATAGGGAGGAAAATAAACGATCTCAACCCCATAAATGGAGGAGGATTAATGTGATACTGTCATGCTAAGTGTGAACACAAAATCAATTCAAAACAATTTATTTAAATAATTTATGAGAAATCTGATCAATTTCCAAAGTCATATTTGCGATTATAAAATGGCAACACAGTACATAATTAATCACAGAAGTCAAATTTTTGAGAATAAAATATTTAGACAAGAATTATTGTGCACAGACCTAACGTGAGTCGCCTCTAGGCCTTGACTCAGTCTCTCAGAGCTTCCAAGCCTTTTTCAGCTGAAACACACAGTTTCACAGTGTTTCAATACCATAACTTAGCATAAATCCAAAAATAAATTTAACTTCACTTTTACCTAGCTTTAATGTGCTAAATTCGATGTTCTCGAAGTTTTTGTGTTTCGGGTTACTATTCACTATACTATTCAAGTCAAATTGATGACTTTTTAAGGCTTAATAGGTATGGGAACTCCAACTTCACCCACATACCACATTTTGGTCATTAAATTTGTTGGTTTTGGTCATTTTCTCAAAGCTTAAGTCCTTTAGGCAAAATTGTCAAATTTTCAGTTTTGGTGTCCCTAGTTGCACTGATCCATTGGTCATCTACTGTTAGAATTTGGCAAACCTTTCTTCATAGAAAATGTTCCCTATTGTCTTAAGTTTATTATCCTTTTTGAATCACTCCAATTGGAGTTTTGTAGCTCAAGTTATGGCCATTTGAACCATGGCTGCCGGATTGGACACAACCCAGATTTTCTGGGCAATTTTGGTGCTGGCAGTTTTGGGTCACCAACTTGGGGTGGCCAAATGGCTTGGTTGCTGGTAGAATGTGGCTTTATGTTCTTCATGAAAGTTTTAGGGCTATATCTCATCTAACAACTGGTAAAATTTCAGATCATTTTGACCTGCCTAGCTCGAGTTATGACCAAATGAACAAATACTGTTCATTTGGTCGGTTTGTACAGGGTAGCCTGTAATTTTCCAAATTTGGTCAATTTGTTCACTAGGTTTTGGTCCCTTTTTGGGCATGCTTCCTAAATGAAAATTGTGTCATTTAGTGTCTATTTTCATTCCAAATTGTTCCCATACCAATTGGACTTGTAAAATTTCATTTTTGGTCCTTCAAAGTTGACTTGGTCATGCTGCCAGCAGCATGACCACACTTCCTCCGAATTTAGCTTTAATTCCAACCATTTCAACACAACTCATTTGGCCACAAATGATCATTTTTCACTTCACAATAGGTCAAAGACATCATTTACTCATTTCTCACATTTTAGGTTCATAAACCCTAATGTTCAAAACCCTAACCACACTAAATTGTTGCATTTAATCACATTTAAGCATTTCAATCTTACTACCACTTTCATACAAGCTTACTAACACATTTAATTCATTCAAAACACATCATATTCTCATACATCCATGGCTGGCTGAAATTCCCTTTGGTCCTCTACAAATTTTTTCTTTTGATTTTAAATGAATTTCTAGGTTACTCAAACCACAACATAACCAATAAACTAAAATTTTCAATTTAGATTGCTTACCTCACTTGAAATTCATCTTCCTCAATTCTCTTCTTTTTTTTTTCCTTTCCTTTTCTTGATCAAACTTCTTTTCAAGTGAAATCAACAAGGTTTAAGGTTGGTAAGTAAATTTTCTAGGTTGGGATTTAGGGTTCTTCAAGCTCAAAATGAGCTTTAATGGTTGTTTAAGTGAGGGAGAGGGTGAGGGAGAGAGTGAGGCGGCAACCAAGTATGGAAGAAGGCTTTTAGTTTTTTTTTTTTCTTTTCTTTTCTTTATGTCTTTATCTTATGGAAGACCAAAAATCAATACAATTAAGTTTATTAATTATAATATTTATGGCATCATGCATGATGTCATCTCCCTACACCTTTTTCTTTTTCTCTTTTTTTTATTTATTTTTCTATTAGTTCTTTAATTTAATTCCCAACTCCGAAATTTTCTTTTCTCTGATTTTATTTGACAGTTAGGTCAGGAGTCAGCTCTTGGGGTCAATTGACCAAATTGCCCCTCGCCGGTTCATCCCAGTTTGCAAATAATTCAATATTTCTTCTGGCTCCTTGACCTAATTATTTGACTGACTTAACAGTTCTTTTTCATGATTTTCTCTTTTCCATTGTGTTCATAAGGGTCCTAAGGACCGCAGCGTTACATTTTACAGTTTGAAATTTGAGTTTAAAATGACTTCGTAGTCCTTCCCGAGAAGGTCACCCATCGTTATGACTCTCGGCTTGTTTAACTTCTTATGTTCTGTTTTTCTTATTTTTACTTAACTAATTGACAATTTCTAATTATTTGTGTTTATGGCTTTTCTAGTTGTCTTAAGTGTGGTTCTAATCTCCTTAATTTTCCGAACCGACACCGGTCACCGGAACAGTAAAATATATCAGGCTATACAAATAGGGGTGTTACATTTAGTTAGTTAATTGTATAGTTATTAGTAAATTTTACTATATTTTATAAGAACCTGTTAATCTAACCCAATTCCTTGATCTTTATATTATATAAGGCATATGCCAAGGATAAGTTTAGAAGAGGTCTAGAGGTCAAACAGTCTTGTGTAAAGAGGAACTATGGAAGACCTATTACACAACCCATGCAATATACCCTGTGCAACATCATCTACCCAATGTAATTCTCTAGACAAGAAGAAACTTCAAGGAAAACAAGTATAGAATATTACACAGCCCTACCCTGGGCAATGCTAAACAAGCCCTATACAGTCTCTAGTAAAGAGTCCTAATTCGAATTCTCTTCCTTTTTTCTCAACTTGAAAGGATTTCCAAGGCTACTAGGACTCTTAATTAAATTCTTTTACACCATATATAAATATAATAAGTCAAAAATGAAGGGGGGTTGATTCTGTGCATTCAAGCATAGCAATTCTACCTAGGGATAGATAGTTTGACAAGATTTCTAGAGGAGATTTCCAGTTGAAGTTCCAAAAGTCCAGATATGAAAATTCTCATTCTAGGTTCTTTTTATCTATTTCTTCTGATGTTTTCTCTTAGTTTTCTTATTTTATTTTTAGCTGTAGAACTGACCATGAATAAGTAGTTTTCTTTATTTTAAAGTTAGGGATGTAGCACTTTTAACTTAGTTATGAATTTAGTTTAATTCTATTTTAATAAATCTGGGATTTGTTCTTTGATTTAATTTCTTGTGTTCTCCATTTTTTGTTTTTGGAAAAGGTTTGACCATTTCTAAGACAAAGATTCTAGGTTCGGGATCCATATACATGTAGGGAAGGTGTTAGGCACCCCACATCATCCCTCAACGAGGGCAACCAGATTTACTGATGTGCTCTTTATAACTTAAAGCCGATAATTTTGGGGTTAAAATTATGATGTTAGTTCCCAATGTTTATTATAGGAATGCTTGATATTTCACTACTCTGAGTGCCCTAGGAACATAAGTAAATGGGATGGCCCTAAAGTGAGTTGAGGTTGTGTTTGTTTAATGTTGTATTTTATTAAATTCCTCCCTCCCTGAATTAGGACTCTAATTCCGAAGAGGAATTATTTGATCCCTAGATATTTACAATGAGTGAGGAGGACTCTCGACTCACTCATCATTTACCTCGTCATTGGTATCCAAATAGTTGAGGGTGGCTTGTGTGTGTTGTGAATTTTTATACCAGGACCAATATGGGTATAGATTTTTATTCCTTTTAATTAGGACTCTAATTCAAAAGAGATGTATTAATTAAAACCTAGAGAATTCTCTTCATCAATGAGGACTCTCAGTTAATGAAGAAAAGTCCCATCATCGGCATAATCAACCATAAACCTTTATCCGTATCGTTTCATCTTAAACTATTCAATATCTTCATGTCTTTGGTATTTTATTTAGTTGAGTTGAGCAGAGAGAAGGACTCTCCCCTAATAACATAGGAGGCATGTAACGTCCTAAACTTCTGAGCTATGAACAGTACTATTTTTAATCCATAAATAATACTATTCAAAGTCAGTTTGAGGATTAAAAATGAAATGAAAATAAATTGAAATAAAAAGTATAAAAATCAAAGTAACCATGGGGTTATGGACTTAAATCTCATAATCGAAAAAGATTGACTATAACCCGATGAGGGGCATTTTGGTCAATTCACTCCTAGAGTTGACTTTTGACGTAAATGTCTATTAAAATAAGTGAGAATAAATTAATAAAAATGACTTAAAAATATGAAAGTTGTATGGAAATTAAAAGGGACATAAAGGGAATTAAGGCAATTGTTAAAATTTTAATAAATATAATAAAAAATTAGAATTAAAAAGATGGATAAATACAATATAAGAGACAAAAATTAATTAATGAAAGAGTCTTCTTCCTTCTTCCTTCTTCCATGAGCCGAATTCCCTTGCCATTGTCCTTCCACCATTTTTGTCCTTCCCTAGCTGCAATTTCCACCATAAACCTCATAACCAACTTCATTAAAACTTGCTAATAGACCTAAGATAAGTTATTAGTAGCAAAAGGAAGCAAAGAAATTGAAGTTTTGGCAAGGGAAAAAATTGTCCAAATTAGATTAGTGCTAAATCTTGCTTACTTTCTTCTTCTAAACTTGAATTTAAGGTAGATTATGAGAGAATTGCATGAAAGATTGAAGAAATCATGCGTGAATGGAAGAGTATAATTTCGGCCAGCCATGGTAGGAGGAGAATTGATGTGTTTAATTGAATTTAAACTTGAATCCTAACTTAGATAAGATGAATTGTATGATTGGTATGTTGAATTGCAAATGATTGCATGAAGTTGGGATATTATGGAAGTTAAGGTTTTGGAAATTTGGGGAATTTTGTGTTATGATATAAAATTAATGTTGTTAAAATCAAGCTACAAAACTGCAAATGCAGTGATTCTAAAGCCAAAATGCTCATAACACATAAAACTACAATTTTTATGTTTTGACCAAAGCCTAGATCCTAAAGCAACTTAGGGAAATTGTTTGGAGAATTCAGAAATTCCCAATCTGGAGTTCCTACACTAGAACCATTTTTGCCATTGGACCCTAGGACAGTAATTAGACTATAACTTCCACTAGAAAATTTCAATTGGGATGAATCAAAATGATCTAAAAACCTAAGAAGTAGGGCTACAACTTTGGTTTAAAAACCTCACTCAAATTTTGGGTGTAAGACTCTTAACTATTAATTGAAATACATACCTAAAACCTAAAATTCTGGAGTTATAGGATTCCTGAGTCTAGGTTGGTTAATTAGCCATAACTTACTCTACACAATGTCAAATTTAGTGATTCTTGAACCTATGTAACCATGAGACATAGGAGAACAACTCATATGAAGAATACCAAGCGAAATTATGATTGTAACTTGTCCAAATAGCTTGACAAAATTGAGTTCCAGACCTGTTCTGGAACAGTATTGGTCACTGGACCAGTACTTGGTAAATTGACTATAACTAGAGCTACAAAACTTCAAATTAACTGATTCAAAAAGGAAATTAAAGCTAAGACATTAAGGAATAACTTTCATGAAGAAAATATAGTCAAATTACTACTGTAGCTTAGCCTAATATAAGAGTAAAATCAAGATACAAATTCTGAAATTTATGAAGTATCCCTAAAATGACTTGAAATGTGATTGGAAATTAATACCAATGACTTAATGAACATGAATGTGATGTGAATATGTATTTGGGACTCATGTTCCCAACATGATTATAAAAGAATTACTATGAAGCATGAATATAAAATGTGATGAAATTATGTGAATCATGAATATTTAAGAATATTAATTGCCCATGTATGCCTAAACATGTGTGTATGGGGTGGATAGCTTGGCATGCCAAAAAGGGTTATGTTTAGCAGTACTGCATATGGCTTTGTGCCTTTCTGTTATCATGGCTTTCATTCCATTCTGTGATTATGGCTTCTAGACATTCTATCGCATTACGATGCATATGGCTTTATGCCCGATTGCTATTATGGCTTTTTAGCCATTCTATTGCATACCCGGTTGACATTATGTGTCCCATGGTGTGACGGCCTAAGGCACAGATGTGTCCAGTGCTAGTAATACCCACTTATCCAGTTCAGTCAGTCTGTTATAGGTTACTTGGACATTGAAAAGTATTAATGAGATTAAATATGTGTTGAAATGAAGAAAGGAAATTGAATATCAAGATAAAGAAAAAGAAAGATCGCAATAAAATGAATGTTTCCAAATTCTCGAAAGAATAAAAAGAGATATTCAAAATCACTATGTGATTAATCAATAAGTTGTTAAAGAGTTGATAGTATAAATCTTACTTAGTTTTGAACTAATCCACACTTCATTAAATATACATTTTCCTTATAATTACTACAACCATGAAATTATTACTTGTATTTGTGCATTATATCTTCATTGTATTATTACACCACTAAGCAGAAATTCTCAGTGCATTGGTTTGTCCATGCGTAGGTACTAGAGATAAAGCTCAGTAGACATCAGACCGGGATTTTGGAGTCCGGATCTACACTAGTATCCAGTGTGTCACCTCCTCTCAGCAGTGCATTTTGGTAGGGTCCGCCAGATTATATTAGTTATTTTTGTACATTGTAATTAAGCATAAATTTTAAAATGTAAATTATGAATTTGTATATTTAATTTGTACATCATGTAAATTAATAAAAATTGTAAATTCCATGTATAATATGAGCATGAAATTTGATATTAATGAATGTGCAAATTTTATGGAAATGAATGTGAATGAGAAATGATTTTATGATTTGATATTATGGAATGGATGAAAATGGAATTAAGATTATATATGAAATTATTTCAAGTAGATGACTGATAAAACAGGACAAATCTTAATAAAACAAGGGAGACTCCATCAGTTTCCCCATTTGAATATTTTGATTTAATTAATAATGAGATCGAAAGTAATAATGAATATAACAAGATAAGATAAGGTGCTTCAGCACAGAATGTAGCATTCCTTGCCCAATTACACTATAGATCAGGTAAGGGGTGTTACAAGGCACCCCAAGGAAGGACTCTCCCTTGTGTTATGAGTGCAAGGACTCCAGGAAGGACTCTCCATTGGGTCTTAGTAAAAGATTTTGTAAAAAAAAATTTAATGTTCTTGGAAGGACTCTCCCATAAGCTAAACATTGAAATATATTTGGTAAATTTTGTAAAGATAAAAATTTTGTAAAAATATTTCATAAAAATGAATAAACACCAGGGAATTCAAGGAAAAGACTCTCTCCCAGTCTCCCATATTTTACGAAGAAAATATTAGTTGATAAAAAATTTGCCGACCTTCAAAATAACATTTTGATAAAACAAGAAAGGTTCAAAATAAAATAACACTTAGAGCAACATTTTCTGAACTCATATTATTCATTGAGCTAAATAAATAAAAGGAATGCACTATTCCCTAACTCCCGCTATATAAAATGCAAATGCGTTGTATTTCTGATCTCTAGTGATATCCGATCTCATTCTGACCTTTATTTCATTATTTTTGATCTCTTATTATTATTACCAAACTCTCTACTTTTATTATTATACGCACACTCTAAGTGTAACTCATTATTATTTGAAATCCTAATATTATTCCCATACTACTTTGAAAATGATAAAAAAAAACATGCATTTAACACAAAAATGATATTCAAGTAGCACTGTAATGAAATTATAAGTAATATCTACGAGAAAAGCATAAAATGACACTGAACCTACATCCTAAAGAGTTTGGTCTGACCTAATATTTAGGGAGTTTGGATTCTAGTTTGTGATATCTAAATGCAACCTCTAGCCACCTTAAAAGAAACATGCAAATGGAGGTTTTACTTGCGGGTGAGCTTTAGCAATGATGGGAGTAATGAATGATGTATGAGGACATAGTCGCGATACTTCAAGAAAATGACGGGTGAGAGAGGCTTTGGGAGGGTGAGCTAATTAGATTCAAGATTCTTTAGAAAACTGGCATTTTTAAAGCCTCTTCTAACTATTCTATTAACTCTTTTAGAGAAAAGGATTATCGACCCCTTCAATAGTGAAGATTCTAGGTATTTATAGGGACCAGGGTTCTTGAAATGAAGGGTCAGGATTCAAGTGGGAAAAGATGAAGGGTCTGGATTTAAAAGGACAAAATCCAAGGGTCAAGAATTAAACAGACTAACAATTGAGGGTTAAGATTTAGCTTAGGACTCTTTTGTCCTTTTCTCTCTAATCCAATGGTTGGGAATTCTGCCTTACAGAACAGATCCAAGGGTTAGGAATGAAAGGTGTTGAATCTGTTTACTACTTTAATTCAATGGCCCAGGATCTGTCCTTACCAATGAGATTAATGGTGTAGATTGGGGCTTACCAGAATGCTTTAACTGCCTCAGATCCGATGGTTTAGATTCATCCTTAGAAAATGGGGTGGATGGTGGAGATTGAATCATACCCCAAATGCTTTAACAAACTTAGATCTGATGGTGGGGGAGTTAATCTCGTAAATCAAGGGTAATGATTCAAAGTAACTTTTAAAGTTCTGATTTTCCCAACCTTCCAATCTTTATTGGCCATCTTCTTGGTCTACCCAATTTCTTAATCTTGTTCCCCTTTGATCGATCTCTTAATAGTTGCTTATCTAAAAACTTACCTACCTGATCTCTCTTCCTTCCCCCTTCACCTTTGATCTCTTATTGTATTCTCGATCTCTTTTCTATTCGATCTCTAGTCATACCCTTACAACTGATCTCTTTCGTCCGATCCCTCTCCATCCAATTTCTTTTGGTGCACATCAAAAATTGGGATAACATTAAATTTTTTGCTGATCGATGCATCGCCTAGAGCCTTGCGAGCATTTAATGCTCAGGCCTATGTAAATAGGGGATGGGCTTAGTCATTTTTCACTTTTGCTCTCTTTGGTCTCCTCAGCTTTGATCTTTTTTCAGCCACTTTCTATCCTTATTGCTTAAAAATGAGTGGCACCGATGGTTAGAGAGTTGCAAGCCCACCTTCTGTTCACGTTTCTTGGACCTCCAAAGAAGGTGAGGAAGTTGGACCGAACGAGCAATCTAAAGTTATTGCAACTATAGTTCTGACCTCCAACCAGCCTACTGAGTCGAGCCAATAGTAGGCTTCGGTCGTGACGAAGGAGAATCTACTCGTGGATGGACTCCCCTCAACCCTTGGATTATCCAATCTATAACAAATAAGCCAGGAGTTCAACCTCCCAACTGACGCATTTGAACTCATTCAGTGTCATGGGGATCTTTGAGCTGATCATTTCTTTGAGGAGGGAGATCTGATCATGGTATATAAGGAACAGTTGAAGGCTAGGCTTTGGTTTCCTCTAAAGCAATTTTATAAGGATGTCCTGAGGTACCACCGAGTGTGCATCACCTAAGTACATCTAAACTCCTAGCGAACACTGGTGGCCTTCAAAGGGTTATGCCGAGCTAAAGGGCTTCAGTCCATAGTGAAGGTCTTTGCCAAACTAAATAGGCTAGCTCGACGAAAAGATGACGAAGTCTTGTTCTTCCAGGTAAAGCCGAACTGTGGGGTCTTCATTGATCTCCCCTCCTCGCTGAAAAAGTGGAAAGATAGGTTCTTTATCCTCTGAAGTAGAGATCCTCGTGGCTTCGAGGGGGTTCCATGTAGTTGGAATTACTTGCCTACAAGGCCTGAAAAGAAGATCACCCTAAATGACATCTAGGATACCATGGTGAAGGAACTAAAAAGATAGGCGATCACCCATAGATACTCGTGTTCAGACGTGATCATGGCCGAACTGAAATGGTGGTTAATGAATGTGATCGCCCACGAGGACACCCTGCTATAACTCTCTGAACTCAGCCCCGAGATGGGTAAAACTTAGATCTTTGGTCTCTTAGTTCCAGCAAACTCATAAACTTGTTTTTCTGTGTAGACATGGCAAGACGCGACACTAAGAAAGAAGCTCAAAAGTAGAAGAAGGAGCTCGCTAAGAAGGTACTAGAAATGAAAGAGATTGCAGAGCCTAGAAACGGGCTCGGGTGGAAGTGACGAGCCCCCCAGCCAAAGCTTAAGAGCAACTAGTTTCGGAATTGCTGATCCTAGTTGCAAAGCCTCCCACTTAAATTGTCGAGCCTACTTCCCAACCTTTGGTCACCTCCGCTTTGAAGGGTGGATCCTCAGGGTAGGCGATCCTGTCTGGGTGACCACTCTCCCGAGGTGCCCAAATATTACTTTAATCATTGGAGAGGAATAGGTTGGTGCAGGATAACATCGACTTAGTGAAAGTTTAGGTGCTACGATCTGCTTTGCTAAGGATTGAACTCGAATAGGCCCAAAGAGCATTAAGGATCTCCTCAACCACTCGATGAGCTTGAGCTTAGAAGCTCGGGCTACCTAGTACATAATCAGAGAGAAGGTCCACTTCTTGAGGAGGGAGATGTCAAGGGTGGTCCATGAGGCAATGTCTGCTAAGAACTAGCTCTCTGCTGCTAATGCTCAAATTTTAGACCTAGAGTAATGAGTGAGGTCTCATGAAGATAGGATGGTTCAGCTAGAAAAGGAACTTGAAGATACTTAGGCTTGTCAAGCTTCCGACCTAGCTAAATTCTCTGAAGAGATCAAGGTGAAAGAGGATGAAGCATTGGTGAAGGAAGCTAGAGCTTATGTGCACGCCCATAACGATCTCCTGGCCGAGCTTATCAAGCGCTATCCTGAAAAGGACTCCACCTGGCTCAAGAAGCTTGCTCCGGGTGTTGAAGCTGAGAGTAAAGATGAACCGGAGGGAGAGAAGGGAGTAATGTAACACCCTCACATTGGACAGTCTGTACATTCTACTGTTCTGGTGACTAAGGTCTGTCCAGACAACTAGAATGTCGATAACTATAATTAAATTACAGAGATAAGTCATAAACTAAATTGATAAAGATTAAAAGAAGTTGGATAAAAATAAGAGAAATAAAACACAAATCGGTTAAATGAGTCGAAGGTCCTGGCGATGGGTGACCGACTCGGAAAGTGATTGCGAGCCCAGTTGCTGCCTTAAATTTATGTGGGACCCCAGGGTATCCTTGTTAAGGGATAATTACGAAAGTACTGGGAACTAGAAAATCATAGAAAAATAAAGGGAATAAGTATAAATAAGTGAATCAGAGCTTAAGGACTCATCGGCTATTAATTAAAAGACGGATGGTAACCGATGAGGGGCATTCTGGTCAATTCACTCCGAGATGTGACTTTTGACCTAAATTTCCATTAAAATGTAAGAGATTAAAATATTGAAGAATAATTAAAAATATAAAGAAATGGAGGGAAAGGGAATTAGAAAATTAAAATTTGTAATTATGACATCACCATGGTGTCACCATGACACAATTAAAATTTATTATTTAAATTAATTAAATTGTGGGATAATTATCCCTTATAAATGAAGACAAAATACAAAAGGAAAAAAAAAAAAAAACAACTCATCATCTTCCACCTTTCCCATATGGCCGGCTCCCTTGGTTCACTATTCTTCCATTATTTTTCTTCTTTTAAAGCTCCATTTTCATGATTTTCCTACCATATTTCCCATAGGCCCTAACACTGAATCTTGCTATTTAACCTTGATTAAGAGCTTGGGAGCAAAAAGAAGAAGGAAATTTGAAGTTTTGGAAGTTGGAGAATCTCTCAAGTGAGGTAAGTGCAACTTAACTTCAAATAAGTTGTTTAATTTGTGAGAACAAGTTGAATTGTGTTGAAATTAAAGAAATCATGTTTGAAGGTTGAGAATGAAATTTTTCCAGCCATGGTTGAGGGAGAGATTGATATATTTAATTGTATGTAAACATGAATTCTAACTTAGATAAAATGAACTACATGATTTAGGTGTTAATTTGCATGTGGTATCATGAATTAAGATTATGTAAGTTAGGGTTTTTAGAGAAACTTGGGGGTTTTGTGCCTTGATGCTCAATTGAGGTAATTGAGGTCAAATATTAACCATTTGATGAGAATTGGTTGAGTTTTGAAGTTGGTAGTGGTGTTGATTTGTCCAATTGGGAGTGTTGATTGTGTGCTGGAATTCTAGACCTTTGAGTCTAATGTGCTTACATGGCTATAAGTAGAGTTAGACAACTTTAATTGGTGTGAAGCTAATTGAAGATGAAACTTAAGACCTAAAGCCACAAATTTCATGAAGAAACCTTGCTCAAAAACTGACATAAGTTGGCCTAAAATTTGCTTGAATCCGAAATTGGTGTTCTGGAACTGGGCAGAAATGACCAAATGAATAGTAAATGTTGAAATAGCCATAACTCACTCTAGGAAGGTTAGAATGACCTGATTCTTGAACCCTTGGAAAGGTTAGACATAGGACCACATTTTTCATGGTGATCATGAGCCCAAATTCTGACTCTAACACAGCCAAATTGTTAGAAAAAGTTAGGTCAACAAAACTGACCAGAAATCCTGGACAAATGACCATCCGATCAGTTTTGGCAAAAATGTCATAACTTGGTCCACAAAACTGAAAATGAAGTGAAACGAAAGCCAAAATTTTTATAAGACCTAGAACTACAATTTTGGTGTTTTGACCAAAATCCAAAACCTAATGGAACTTGGCCAATTTACTAGGACAATTCAGCATTCCAAATTCTGGACTTCCTGAAATTGAATTAAATACTAGGACAGTAATTAGACCATAACTTTCACTAAAAAATTCCAAATGAGATGAGCCAAAATGATCTGAAAACCTAAGACTAAGGGTTACAACTTTGATTCAGAAACTTTACCCAAATTCTGAGGATAAGGAATTCAAATGTGAAATGCAAAACACTAATCTGAACCTGAAATCCTGATACACAGGGTTTATGAGTCCAGGTCAGTTAAATTGTCATAACTCACCATACATAGTTTGGAAAATTATGATTTTGGACTTGTGTGACCAGGACACATAGAGGAACAACTCATATGAAGAACATTAGGCCAAAATTGGATTTTAGCTAGTCCAATTGGCTAGACAAAGTGAGATTTCAGAATCTGTCAAGTTCTGGAAGAGTGTTGGTCATTGGACCAGTACTTGATTAATTGACTATAACTAGAGTTACAAAACTCTAAATGGAATTATTCAAATTGGAAAATAAAATTAAGGCATAGAGGAACAACTTTCATTAAGATGATGTCATTAAATGAGGATTGGAAGTAGGTTGAATTTGGGTTCTAAAGTCAAGGTACAAAACTGTCTAGAACCCAGAATCAACTAAAACTTGGGAATTCATTAGAATTTTGTTTAGTTAACTATAAATGGGACTTAGAATGAGTATTAAAGTTTGATAATTGTGTGATTTCAGTGGATAAAGAGATTTCCAAGGAAGGGAATGCTTAAGACAAATAAAGAGATCCAATTGAGGTTTGTGCACAACTAGTACCAATTTCATAAATATTTTACATATTCCAAATGATTAAATCATTTTATTTTTATATGTGTTATATTCATCAAGTTATGATTGTATTTCAACAATTATTGAATATTGTTATGGTTTTAATGAAACTTATTTTGAAATTTGTGATTTGAATTGTGGTTTACATGAAAAGTATTTATTGCTAAGATTTGCATGGAAATGATTTATATTGTGATTAATTGCTCACAAAAAGGGAAATGAGTTTTATGATGTTACTTTCCTTTCTCACAACTAATGATTGACATGGTTATTACCCGTCCCTTATTTGTTGAGGTGACACTGATGTTTGCTTTGTTTTGTTTTGGATACCATGGTATGTGCACATTGATATGACTTTAATCTCCCTCATGTATGAGGTGAGATAAAAGCTAAAGATGGCCCTTTCAAAATATATTTATTTATGGTGTTATGGATGGCATGTGCACAATGATTTGATTCGATCTCTCTTTGATAAGAGGTGAGATGCAATCTGGAGATGGCCCTCACGGATTAATCTTGCATCAGACCGGTGGGAATAAGAATGGATTTTAAAGTAAGCAAATGCGCTTTAAAGATGAAATTTTATGAATAAATGATTTAAAAGAAACTATTTATAAAATGAAATATCTATTCCCATAATTTGATGTGAATATCTCAATTGTATATTTATGATTTGGTAAATGATTATTTGATCAAACGTCATTCAAATAAATGATTTACATTATTGAAAATATTGACTTTGATTTTATGGATTATGAAAAATTTGAATATTTCCAATCTCTTTGTTATGATTTGTGAAAGCATAGTTATATTAAATTTTAAATTTTTAGTTGTGCATGTCACACCCTACCCCTCAATAAGATGTAACATGATCCCATAGTACATCTAATGAATTACCGTACTTCGCCTACCAATAACCCATTAAATATACTACAAGGGATTTTAAAACAATTTTCTTACTTTTTGGAGGTGGCGAGCACTTTTGGTAGGAATTAAAAACATTTACTTAAAGTTTAAAGACTAGTTAAAATTTTTGTCTATTTTTATTTTTATGCAAATTTTGGAAAATTTTCGACAGAGTGCCGTCTATATTTGGGAAAAACAGTTCTTCAAACATCTGTAAAAAAAAAAAAAACACATCTAATAATTCATTTCATGAAAATCAACCACTACCACAATATAAATCAACATCATTTCTCCCAACTTCATAATTCAAAACAATTCTCAATTCAATTATCTTTAAAAATAATATTAAATAACTTCATTCATATTCCACTAAAGAAAAATTAATTTAAATTCATTACAAAATTCAAAAATACGTTTGAACATTACAATAATTTACATTTCATTACATACTAAAATAATATTACAAGAGTTTTTTTACAACTGCTTAAACAATTTACATACATATAATTACATGCATACATCAAAATCTAATGTACAAGGATATACCTCTAATATACCCGAAGTTAATCCCAATGAGTCTTCAAGGCGCAGCTACCGGTAATCTCACTCGACTACTCTATTTTTACTTTCACTTGCAACAGCATACAAAGCTGTTGCTGAGTGGTGAACTCAATGGTGCACAATATAAAACATTCATTATTAATTCACAGGTCAAATATTTCACAATCACATTTCAATTTTCAAATCACATTTATCACAAATCACAATTTGAATATTTCACAATTTTCAAAGCTTAATATAATACAATTTGATCAAACAATTTAATAAACACAGTGTTGCCAATCAATAACACAACTTAAGCCATCATCCAAAATTTTCGAACATGCTGTGTGTACATCATGACAAGGCATACTCACCCCACTAATCGAAATCAATGAGGGAGGTGGCTAGCTAGCTAATGAGTACTCATCCAAACTCACCTCCGACTGACAAGCTAGAGAGGGAGGAATATAGTCAAACTCACCCCATAAATGGAGGAAGAACATAGTGATATTTCCATGCCAAGTGTGAATAAAAAACAATTTAAATCAAGTTATTCAAACATTTCACACAAAACACAAATCAATTTCCAATTCAAATTTCCATTCATAAAATGGCAACACAGCATTTCTCGAAACCCATAATTAGTACAACTAATTCACAATGCATAGCTAAATAAGTTTTTAATTAGAAAACGATAAATTAAAGTTTATTGTGCACAAACCTCTTTTGTAGACTCAATTTACTCAAACTTTCGTTTCTCCTTTGAAGATCCCTTTCCAACTGAAACACATAAATTTAAAGTGCTTCAGTATCCATTTCTAATACTTAAATTCCAATAATTAATTCATATATACTTAATTCTAGCCCCAATATGCCTAAACTAACGTTCTTGGAAATTTTTATTTCGGGGTTACTATTCACAAAACTATTCAAGTCAATTTATTGACTTTCTTATGCTTAATAAGTTTATTAGTTCTAATTGCACCCATATACCACATTTTGGATGTTAATTTGGATGGCATTGATTGCCAATTCAATTCCTAAGTCTCCTAAGAAAAATTACAAATTTTCAGTTTTGGTCCCCTATTTTATACTGTTCAATTTTTCAGTCTCCTAAGTGTCCTTCATCAAAGTTGTTCCTTATTGTCTTAACTTTATTTCTCTTTTTAAATTACTCCATTTGGAATTTTTTAGCCTAAGTTATGGCCATTTGAACATGGCTGGCCAGATTTGGTGTTACCCAGAATTTTGGGCATTTTCTAGATATTGGCAGTTTTTTGTACACTGAATGCAAGTGACCTTTTGGACAGGCTATGGCCAAAATTTAGGTTTGTTTTCTTCATGAAAGTTGTAGTGCTATGTCTCAGCTTTCCATCGATATAAAATTCAGGTCATTTGGACCTTCCTAGACCAAGTTATGGTTATCTAAGTGACTACTATTCATTTGGTCATTTTTGTACAGGTCAGTGTGTCGTAATCTGGATTTGGTCTAATTGTTCACTAAGTTATGGTCATTTTCTGGGCATAATTCCTGAATGAAAAATGGTCCATTTTGTGTCTAGTTTCATTCCCAATTGGCCTCACACAAATTGGGTTGGTAAATTTCCAATTTTGATCCCTGAAAGGGACCTAGGTCAAGCTGCCAAAATTTGAACACTAACCAATCCAAATTATAACTTGGTTCTATCAATTCACACACACCACAAATGGTCACAATTGACCATTTCTCAACTCAAATAAGGTCAATGGCATCAATTGACCAATTCTCAACTTTTTCTCCAATTTTTCACATGCTCAAAACCCTAATTACACAAAGTTCAAATCTAATACATTCAAAGTGCACATTCAATGTCTACATGTTTCATTCAGCCTAAAAAACCAATCAAACACATCAAAATCATTCATTTCAAACCCTAACCTAAGGCTAGCCAAAATTTCCGTTTTGATCCCCCAACAATTGTTTTCTTTTGATTTTAAGTTAAGATCTAAGCTACTTACGCTAAAAATGTAAGTATTAAGCATAAATTTTCAATTTAACTCACTAACCTTAAACTTTGAAGTTCAATCTTCAATTCCACTCCTCTTTCCTTCTTTCTTTCTTGCTCAATCCTCTTCTCAAGTGAGGTTATCAAGTTTTAATAGATTAATTTGGGGTCAAGGTAAGGTTTAGTGGGAGTTTTGAAGCTTGAACTCAAGCTTCAATGGAGTTTCTTCAATGGTGATGAGAGGGAGAGGTGGGGCGGCACACTAAAGAAGAAGAAGAGTAATTTGTATTTTTTTTCAATTTTATGTTTATTTTATGCCTTTTAGTCTTATTTGACTTGGTCAATTATAGTGGGGAAAATCAAAATTAGTTTTGACATCATGATGATGTCTTCTAATGATGTAATAAACTTTTTCAATTTTGTTTTTCTTTTGCATTTATTTTTCCATTAGTTCTTTAATTTAATTCTCGATTCCCAAAGATTTGTTTCTCTGATTTTATTGGACAATTAGGTTAGGAGTCAGCTTTAGGGGTGAATTGACCAAATCGCCCCCTCGCTGGTTCGATCCGGTTTGTAAGTTATTCGATATTTCTTCTGGATCCCTGACCTAATTATTTGACCTGCTTAACAACTCTTTTTCGTGATTTTCTCTTTTCCACTATGTTCGCAATAGTCCTAAGGACCACAGCGTCACATTTTCCGATTTGAAATTCGGGTTAAGACTGACCTCGCAGTCACTTCCTGGGAAGGTCACCCATCGCTGTGACTCCCGGCTCATTTAACTTTTTATTCTTTGTTTTTCTTCTTTATACATAACTATTTGGCAATTACTAATTATTTGCGCTCAGGGCTTATCTAGGTGTCTTACATGTGGTTCTAATCCCTTTAATTGTCTGGACCGATACTGGTCACCAGAACAGTAAAATATACCAGGCTATGTAAATAGGGGTGTTACAGTGCACCATTGAGTTTACCGCTCAACGATAGCTTTGTATGCTGTCGCAGGTGAAAGAGAAGATAGAGCAACTAAGTGAGACTACTTGAAGCTGTGAATTGAAGCTATCTTCGGGTATATCATAGGTATACCTGTAACACCCCTATATAAAGTAGTCTATACATTCTACTGTTCTGGTGACTAGTGCCTGTCCGGACAGTCAGGATGTTTAGAACCATGTTTAAATCATCTAGAAAAGGTCATAAATAAAAATTAATAGAAATCATATAAAGGTGAAATGAAAATAAGAAAACAAAGCATAATCAGTTAAATGAGCCGAGGTCTCGGCGATGGGTGACCAAAATGGAAAGTGACTATGAGCTCAGTTGCTACCCTAAATTTGTGTGGGACCCTGTGAGACCCTAGGCCTAGGAATAATTGCAAAACTAGTGGTAATGTGAAAATCACAGAAAAGAATAAAGAATCAATTCAAACAATTGAAACAAACTTCAGGTAGCAATTCAATGCTATTGGAAAAACTGATCAGACCGATAAGGGGCAATATGGTCAATTTATCCTTAGAGGTGACTCTTGACCTAAATGTCCATTAAAATGTAGGAAATTAAAATTATGGAAAATAATTAGAAACATGAAGAGTGTGGAAGGAAAGGAAGAAGAAAAGAAATTCAAAAAAGTGAATTATGACATATTATTAGGCAAGCATGACATCATAATAAGTTATAATTTAAAATTATGAAATTGGGGGATAAACGTTACATAAAGGGGCTAATTAAAACTTAACTCAACTCAACTAAGCCTTTATCCCAAAAATTTGGGGTCGGCTATATGGATTCGCTTTTTCCACTCTGAACGATTTTGGGTTAAATCCTCTGAAATGTGTAATGCTTCTAAGTCATGTTGTACTACTCTCCTCCAAGTCAATTTAGGTCTACCCCTCTTTTTCTTTCTATCCTCTAACCTAATGTGCTCTACTTGTCTAACTGGAGCCTCCGTATGTCTACGCTTCACATGACCAAACCACCTTAATCTCCCTTCTCTCAACTTATCTTCAATTGGCACCACTCCTACCTTTTCTCTAATACTTTCATTACGGACTTTATCTAGTCTAGTATGGCCACTCATCCACCTTAACATTCTCATCTCTGCAACTCTTATCTTAGATGCATACGACTCTTTCAAAGGCCCAACACTCACTACCATATAACATAGCGGTCGTATGGTCATGCGGTAAAATTTTCCTTTTAATTTATTGGGAATCTTACGATCACATAAAACTCCCGTGGCACGTCTCCACTTCAACCATCCGGCTTTAATCCTATGACTAACATCCTCCTCACATCCCCCATCTACTTGAAGGACTGAGCCTAGATATTTAAAGTGATTACTTTGGAACAGTACCACTCCATTCAAACTAACTCCTTCCCTATCACCAGTTTGGCCTTCACTAAACTTGCAATGCATGTATTCTGTCTTCGTTCTACTTAACTTAAAACCCTTTGACTCTAGAGTACTTCTCCAAAGTTCTACCTTCCTATTGACTCCTTCTCGTGTCTCATCTATCAGAACAATATCATCCGCAAACATCATGCACCAAGGAATACTCTCTTGTATATGTTTCGTCAGTTCATCTAAAACTAATGTAAAAAGGTGAGGGCTTATGGCTGATCCTTGGTGTAATCCAATTGAGATCGGAAAATCTCTTGTGTCCCCTCCCACTGTGCGCACAATAGTAGTTGCTCCTTCATACATATCTTTCAATACTTGTATGTACCTAATAGATACCCTCTTTTGTTCTAACATATTCCATAAGACTTCTCTTGGAACACTATCATAAGCCTTCTCCAAATCAATAAAAACCATGTGTAGATCTTTCTTCACATCTCTATATTTCTCCATCAAGCTTCTAATGAGAAAGATCGCTTCCATAGTTGAACGACCGGCATGAAACCAAATTGATTGAGAGAGATAGAAGTATCATGACGTAGTCGATGCTCCACAACTCTCTCCCACAACTTCATAGTATGGCTCATGAGTTTAATTCCCCTATAGTTTGAGCAACTCTGTATGTCTCCCTTATTTTTAAAAATAAGTACTAAAATACTCTTCCTCCATTCATCAGGCATTTTCTTTGAGTTTAGAATCTTATTAAATAATTTAGTTAACCATGCCACTCCCATATCTCCCAAATACTTCCACACTTCAATTGGTATTTCATCGGGTCCACAGGCTTTACCCACTTTCATTCTCTTAAGTGCTTCCTTTACTTCTAAAGATCTAATCCTTCTAGTATAATTTACATTCTTTTCTATTGTTCTATAATCTATATTCACGCTATTTCCATTTTGACTATTATTAAAGAAATCATTAAAATAATTTCTCCATCTTTCTTTAATGTCCTCATCTTTCACCAACACTTTTCCTTCTTTATCCTTAATGCACCTAACTTGATTGAGATCTTGACATTTCCTTTCTCTACTCCTTGCTAATCTATAAATATCTTTCTCCCCTTCTTTAGTTCCAAGTTTCTCATATAACTTTTCACAGGCCTGTGCTCTTGCTTGACTAACTGCCTTTTTTGCCTCTTTCTTTACTATCTTGTATTGTTCATATGCCTCATTATTATCACATTTAGGTAATTTCTTATACCATTCCCTTTTTCTCTTCACTGCCTTTTGTACTTCCTCATTCCACCACCATCTCTCTTTTGAGGGTGGTCCATGTCCTTTAGACTCTCCAAGTACTTTTCTAGCTACTTCTCTAATCTTTGATGCCATCTGTATCCACATATCATTGGCCTCCATATCTAGCTTCCATACTTCGGACTCGAGAAGCTCATTTTTGAACTTCACTTGCTTTACTCCTTTGAACTCCCACCACTTTGTTCGAGCTATACTATTTCTTCTGACCTTACTTGAATTGTTCCTAAACTTGACATCCAAGACCACCAACCTATGTTGACTTGTTAAAGCCTCTCCTGGAATGACCTTGCAATCCTTGCATAGAGCTCTATTTGTCTTCCTGGTTAAGAGGAAGTCGATTTGGCTTCTATGTTGCCCACTTTTGAAAGTCACTAAATGTGACTCTCTTTTTATAAAGTAGGTATTTGCTAGTATTAGGTCGTATGCCATAGCAAAATCTAGGATGCTTTTTCCCTCCTCATTTCGACTGCCAAAACCAAAACCTCCATGAACATTCTCATAACCTTGTCTATCACTTCCTACATGTCCATTCAAATCTCCACCAATGAAAACATTCTCTTCATTAGGTATGCTTTGCATTAAATCATCCATATCTTCCCAAAACCTTTGTTTGCTCTCACTGTCTAGTCCTATTTGTGGGGCATAAGCACTAACTATATTTATTGTTTCTCCTTCTAGTACTAACTTTACTAGTATAATTCTATCTCCTACTCTTTTCACAGCTACTACTACGTCTTTCAATGTTCTGTCTATGATTATACCCACTCCGTTCTTGTTTCTCTCCTTTTCGGTAAACCACAATTTGTACCCTGAATTACCCACTTCCTTACTTTTCTCTCCTACCCATTTAGTCTCCTGAATGCAAGCAATATTCACCCTTCTCCTTTCTAAGGTATCCACAAGCTCCATTAATTTTCCTGTAAGTGATCCAACATTCCAAGTACCAACCCTGATCCTCCTCCTATCCTGCTCCTTCCTAATTGGTCTCCTTCTATGATATCTTCTATTGTTTTCTATGTCTATCTTGTGTTCTGTTCAACTATTTGTTCTACTATCTGTCCTATGGACTAACTTCTTTACCCACACCCGTCCATGATGTGGGAACCCTTGCTCACTTAACACCACACCCGGGCGCCGGCGTGGCGCGTCGCTTTCGGTGAACGCCCTACACCCTTGCATATTTATCACTACACCCGGGCTCCGATGTAGCATGTCGTTAGTAGAGGACGCCCCAACGTTTATATCTTTTGAATCCATATCATAGGGTGTGACGAAATTTTTACGCTGGTTGTCACCTACCGCAACCCTCCTCCTTTATCCGGGCATGGGACCGGCTAAGCGCAAACTACTTAGGCGGAGTTTAATTAAAACTTAAAAAGAAAAAAAATTCAATCCTCATCTTCCCAACCAAGCCGTCCCCTCTCTCTCTCTCCTCTCTCTCTCTCATTTTTATTCTACCATTTTTGATACTTTGAAAGCTTGAAATTCCTTAGTTTCTTCCCATAAATTCCCTAAGCCCAACACCAAAACTCACCCTTAGACCTTGTTCAGCCATTGGGAGCAAAAAGAAAGAGAAAATTTGGAGAATTGAAGATTTGGAAAGGAACTTGAAAGAGGTAAGTGTAATTAACCTTATATGAGTTGTTTAATGGTCATAATTAAGTTGATTGAGTTAAAATTTCATTTGAAATGAAAGAATTCATGCTTGTATGGCAACAATGAAATTTCAGCCAGCCATTGAGGTTTATTGAATTGATGTGTTTAATCTAATTAGATGTGTATTTATGCTTAGAGGACTAAGGATAGGTGATTTGTATATTTAAATTTCATGAATTGTGGCAATTGGACAATTAGAGTTCTTGGTGATTAGGGTTTTGGGGGAAATTGGGAACTTGTGAGAATTGATGACCAATTGGTACTAATGATGCTCAATTTGGTCAATTGGTATGCTTATGAGTGCAATTGAATGAAATGAATTAAATTGAAGTGTGTATGTGGAATGGCCAAATTTTGGCAACTTGATCCCTGCTCACTTAGAAGGCTATAAGTTGAATTTTGTTACTCCAATTGGTGTGAAGCCAATTGGGGATGCAAATAGAGTCATAATGCTACAATTTTGTTGAAGAAACCTTGCCCTAAAACTGACCCCAAGTGGACCTAAAATCTACTTGAATCCAGATTAGGTACCCTGTTACTGGACAGAATTGACCAAATGAATAGTGCATATTCAAATGGTCATAACTTGGTGTAGAGAGGTCCAAATACCTGATTTTTAAACCATTGGAAATCTTAGACAAAGTATAACAACTTTCATGAAGAACACAAACCTAAATTTTTACCATAACCTAGTCAAATTGCTAACCAAAGTTAGGTCACTAAAACTGCCAGAACCAAAATTTGCCCAGAAAATCTGGAAATGACCAATTCAGCCAGTTATGGTAAAAATTCCATAACTTGAGCTACAAAACTCCAAGTGGGGTGATTAAAAAAGGGTATTAAACTAGACACATTAAGGAACATCTTTGATAAAGAAATTTTAGCCAAATTTCCACTATAGATTGGTCCAATAGAACAGTAAACCTAAGTGACCAAAACTGAAATTTTGAAATTATTCTTAATAGGCCTTGAATTGTAATTGGCAATCAATGCCAACAAAATTGAAACCCAAAATGTGGTATAACCATGTTTTTGGAAGTGGTATACCTATTTATTATGAAAAAGTCAACATTTTACCCAACTAGTACTATGAATAGTAATACCATAACATTAAGCATAAGGCACTTAACTTAGGAAACTTTATAAGTGAAATTAAAATGTAAAGTTCAATTGCTGGAATTATTGTTAGAAATAATTTTAATGGATATTGAAACACTCTAATTATGGTTTCAGTGGGAAAGGAGCCCTCCAAAGAAGGAGGAAAAATTGGACCAAGTCAAGATTAGTTAAAAGGTTTGTGCACAACAACTAACTTCTTTTTTATTTTCAAATTGAATTTTGAATTGAATGAGTTGTGAAATTAATTTACGGCCTTATTGATATTGAATACTTTGATTGACAAAAATTATTTGTTATTAGCCCAATTGTGGAAAATTATTTGAAATGAAATAAGAATGTGAATTGATGAATATTTTTGATGCTTGGAAAATTATTGAAATGGTTTGAAACCACAGTGTCTTGACTATATGTTTGAATTTCTCACTTGCTTGCTTAGTGGGATGAATTAGATTTATATTCCCTCTCTGGCTGAAGTGTTGAGGTGTGTGCCAGTTGAAGACGAATTGAATGAGTACTCATATATTTGTACTAACTAGCCTTTGCATTCCCTATTAGCCTTTGGTTATTGGGACGAATTGGATATTTGTGTCATGATCAAGCTATGTGACTTTTCAAAATTTTATTTTATGATTTGTGGAATGAAATTTGATTTATTTAAGGAATTTTCTGGCTTTAGAAATAAAGCATGATTTTCTATGTGTTAATAATTCAATTGATTTAATTTGAAAATTTGTGATTATGTTAGTGTGTAAATTATTATTTTCTTTAAGTTGTGCACCACTGAGTCTTTGGCTCAGCGATAGCTTCTTATTGCTATCGCAAGTAAAGAGATAGATAAAGCAGTAGAGTAGATTGCTGGTGACGTGACGTAATCATTATTTTGGAGACATTATCGGGTATATATAAAATACCCTTGTAAATATTTCTTTTAATGTATATGTATCTGTATGTATGTACATACTAGACTTGAGGAGTTGTATAAAAATTTTAGAATTTAATTTTGATCAGTGTAAATATTTATAATGTAAGCTAGTTATTTCTTATTAATGAAATCCTTGAATTTCTTTTGAAATTTTTTTATAATGAATTTGTAACGCCCTCACTTTACGTAGTCCATACATTCGACTACTCTTGTGAACTAATTTCAGTCTAGACAAGTCAGAATGTCTGGAACTATACTTCAGTGATAATAAATAGATATAAAATGATGAAATAAATAAAAAAGAAAATACAAGAAAAATTAAGGAAAAATAAAAAAGAGGAAATGAAATTAGGTTAAATGAGCCCGCAACGAAGCGATGGGTGACCGCATTGGGAAGTTACGGCGCAGGCAATAGCAGACCCCAGGACTGCGGGGAACCCTCGGAATTAAAATTTGAGACATAATTAAAGGCCTATAGAGGTGAAATTGACATTATAAATGTCAAAGAAAAATTAATGAATTAGTACAAAGAAAAACAAAAAAAATCAAGAAACCGATAAAAATCGGTGTTGCCGAAAAATCGAAAATATAACCCGAAGAGGGGCATTTTGGTCAATTGATACCTAGAGTTTGCTTTTGACCTAAATGTCCATTAAAAATAAATGGTATTAAATTTTGAAAATTTCATGAAAATTAAAATGGTGGCACATAATGCAAATAATGAAAGTTTGAGGCATAAAATATAATTTGTGAAACTTTAATTAATTAATCTTTAAAATATAGTTAGTGCTCCACTAATGCAGCAATTTGGGACACCTATAAAAGCTAAATGGGACAGATTTAATCATCTTCAACCTTTGGAAACAAACCAGTCGAAACACCATTGAAGGACTCCATGGCCGAAGCTTCCTAACCTCCAATGTAACCACCTTCATGCAATGCTTTCCACTTAATTCCTTCATTAAAGTTGCTTACAACATCACAAGGAAGAGATTGACAGCAATTTGAAGGGGATTAGTTGAGGTTTGATCAAGCTCCATAACAAGGTAAGTGCTAGTTTCTTAAAATTTCTTATATAAAAGTTGTGTTAAGATTGAAACAAGTTAAATGGTTAAGAAATTGTGAGGAAATGTTTGAGTTTTGCTACACCATGATTTTGGCAGCCATGAAACTTGGTTTACTTGAGTTTGTTTCTTACCTCAAATAGATGGGAATTCAGGTTGATTAACTCAAATTGAAGTGTAGCAAGTTAATGCCCATTTACATATATGTTAGTGCTTGAAATTAGGAGTTTAGAAAGGGAATTGAATACCTTAGTAAACTGCCATTATTGGTAGCTTGTAAACCCTTGAATTTGTATGTGAATTGATGAAAATTATTCATGAAATATGATAGAGTTGAATTGGGGGCAGTATGTGTGTATTTGTTATGGAAGTGTATGCAACAATTTGGTGAGTATGTATATTAAATTTGGGTTGGCTTACATGTTGAATACTAATGGAGTATTGTGTACCTTGAAATCTTGAGTATTCTGCCCAATTTACTCTACTAAAATTGTGTTGAATAAATATAGAAGTGCCAAGAATGAATATTGAAGTATTGGGAGGAGAAGGATTGCCAAATTGGGAGTGTAAATTCTCTTATGCAGGTTGTGATTGTTGGCAGTGTATAAATTATGTTATAAGTGTAAAGTTGTGACTCCAATTAATATGAGGCCAATTAGAGGTGAAACTAGACATAAAATAAGCCAACTTTCATGTGGAAGTTTTGCCCAAATTCTACCTAGAAGTGACTTAAAAGAATGACCTAATCTGGAATTGAAACTTTGAGAACCCAGAAAATGACCATATGAACAGTAGTTATTAAAATGACCATAACTCACTCAAAACTAGTCCAAATGACCTACAATTTATAGCGTTGGAAAGCTTAGACATAGGGCTACAACTTTGGTGAAGACCACCAAGCCCATAAATGCCAATTACTAAGTCCAAACGATCACCAAATTTGGGTTACAAAAACTGGCCGAATTGACTTTAACCTAAAAATGACCTAAACTTTGCAATATAAGTGCAACTTGACCAGCAATAGTAAAATGACCATAACTTGGTCCATAGAACTCCAAATGACATGAAATTAGTGCCAAATTTTCAATAAGACATAGATCTACAATATTGGTAATTTGACCAAAATCCAAAAATCAAGGGAACTAGGTCAATTAACTTGATTAAGTTGGCACACTAAATCTAAAATTGGCACATTTGACCATAAAATCTAGAAAATTTAAATAAGTATATCTCCCACAAGAAGTGTCCAATTTAAATAAACCATACCAATTTAGAAAGCTAAGAAAGAGACCTAAAACTTTGTTTTAGGGAACTTCCTCAAATTATAAATGTATAAGATCAGAATTTAAGGTCAAAACTACTGACCTAAATAGAAGTATGTTAAAATAGGACACTTGAATTCAAGCTAATTGTGTGACCATAAATAATTCTATAAAGTTTGAGAAATTGCAATAAAATTCTAAATGACTATAAGACATAGTGTAACAAATCCTATGAAGAATGCTAAGCCTAAATGTTACTATAAACTATCCAAATAAATTAGTCAAATTTAGTATCGAATTTGCCTATTAAGGAAACCAAAGTTCAAATTTGACCTAGTTATAGTTAATTGACTATAACTTGAGTTATATAACTCAAAATGGAGTGATTCAAAAAGGGAATTAAAGAAGACACAATAAGAAACAATTTGATGAGGAGAATTTTGCCAAATTCCCACTATAACTTGGTCTAATAGAACAATTAACATTAGGCATGAAATAAATTATTGGATTAATTGTGAGATATGGTACTGAAACACCGTAAATTATGTGTTTCAGTTAAAAAAGAGACTGAAAAGGGATCTTCAAAGGAAAAACAAGAATTTAAGTAAACAAGAGGTTTGTGCACAACTAGTTTTTAATTGATTTTTATTTTGAATATTTCATATAATTAAATGACTTTATTTCCCCTATGTATTATGTTTATCAAGTATTGAATTTATTTCACTAATTATTGAAATTGTTATAGTATGCATGAGTTTAGTTTTGTGAAATGGTATTTAAACAAGTATTAAGCATTGTTGTGGATTGAATAAATTATGTTTTGGAAAATTGTGATAGAATATGTTTTAAATTGTGATGGGCAATTTGCATGGAAAATATATAAATTTATGTTTTGAATTGTGATGAGCATAAAAATTATTGGATATTGAAATTGACTTTGAATCAAATTGTGTTGTGATTTAAGCTCACAAGAAGGACAAAGAGATTTATGATATTGTTTTATATCTCACTATAGATGCTTGACTAGGTTATTACCCGTCTCTCTTATTTGTTGAGGAGACAATGGAGTTAGTTTTGTTTTGATTGCCATGGTACGTGCACAGGCTTAGATTCTCCTCTTATTAGAGGTTAGATCTAAGTTTTTTTTATTATGGCCCTTTTGGAAGTTTCATTATTGTGTTGTGTACTGTGCACGATGATTCGACCTCCCCGACCATAGGGAGTTAGAATCACCCTGAAGATGGCCCTTGCGGATTAGCCTTGCATAGTTAGTGACATAAAGAATGGTTTTTGAATAGTAAAGAATTTCGATTTCAAATGGGATTCATGCATAATTGATTTATATTGGAATTAATCTTTATTTTCATAAATTGTTGGAATTGCCTTAAATGTTTAGTTGTGATTTGATAAATTGAATTTAGTGATCAAAGTCATTTTATACAAATGATTTATATTATTGGCAAAGAATATTTTGATTTTTGAAATTTGATGAGTATCCCGATTTTTAAATTATTTGTTGTAATTTTGCTAAGGTATATTGTACTATGTTTTAAGTTATAGTTGTGAACCACTGAGTTCACCACTCAGCGATAGCTTTGTATGCTGTAGTAGGTGAAAAGAGCATAAAGCAGTTGAGTAAGCTTCTTTAAAGACACATTCAGATCAGCTCCAGGTATATCATAGGTGTACCTATGTACATAGGTTTTGATGTAAGCATGTAATAATAAGTATGTAAATTATTTGAGCAGTTGTATAAAAAAACTCTTGTAAAATATTTTGGTATGTAATTAAATGAAAATTATTGTAATGCAAATTTGAGATTTCATTTACCTGTATAGTTTTGTAATATTAATTTTTAAGTCTTGTAATCAATGAAATGTTTCTTTTATGATGAGGTTGGTTTGAAAATGAATTAATTTGATTATTGAGATTGAATTGTGAGATGAAATGAAGTTTATTGGAGTTGTATTTGAGAAAACATATTGGGAGTGTTTTCCTTTTTAGGTTTGAAGAACTGTTTTCTCAAAATACAGTCAGCACTCTGCCGAAATTTTGAAAAATTTTTGTAACACCAGATTTTAGTTGATGATTTGATCCATGACCAAAATTTCACTTAAAGGCTTTTTAAGAAATATTCAACGTTCCCACCACTATTTAATTTCACGAAAATTATTTTAAAATCCCTTGTAGTATATTTAATAGGTTATCGGTAGGCGAAGTATGATAATTGATTAGGTGTACTACAGGATCATGTTACATCTTACGGAGGAGTAGGGTGTGACAGAATTGCTTGAAATTGTGTTGATTGAGAATGGATTGTGATGAGTTGTAAATGGGGTTGTGGTTTAAATGCATATTGGGAGTGTTTTTCACAGGTTTTGAAGCATTGTTTTCTCCATTTACAAACAGAACTCCGTCAAAATTTCCTTAAAAAGTTCTTTAATGACAATTATCTTCTTTTTTGTTGTCACACCTTATCCCTCTGTAAGGCATAACATGATCCCGTAGTATACCTAATGAATTAATGACTCTATTTACCGATAACTCATTAAATGCACTACAAAGGATTTTAAAACAATTTTCTTACTTTTTGAATGTGGTGAGCATTTTTGGTAGGAAATAAAAACTAACCACTTATCAAATTTTTAATCAATTTAAAGTTTCGCAAATTTTATAAAAATTTTGACAGAGTGCCGTCTATAATTGGAAAAAAACCAGTTCTTCAAAACTTGTGAAAACACTTCCAAATAGTGCACTTCATCAAATCTCAACCACCAAAACTTTCAATCAATACAAATCATCCTAATCTCCACAATTCAAAACAAAATTTTCATCTCAAATATTTCAAATTAATTTATACACATTGCCTTCAAAATAAATAATTTGCAATCACAATTTAATTTATAGGCATAAAAATCCAAAAGGTAATATTATTATAATTTACTGTACAACTGCTTAATTTTACATACATACATATGACAATACCATATTTACATCAACCAAAACATAATGGGTATAAATAACATACCTGTACAAAAATCTTCAAGTTGTGCTCCCTTATTACTATAGCAGCTCACTCTGCTGCTATATCGTTTTCCCGATTTGCGACAGCAAAAGAAGCTATCGCTGAGTATAAAAATACTCAGTGGTGCATAATAAAGTGTAAAATGCATAAAATAAAACATTTGTTATTAATTCATAGCTCAAGTATTTCACAATCACATTTCAATTTTTAAAACACATTTATAACAAATCACAATTTAAATATTTGATAATTTTCAAAGCTTAATATAACACAAATTTGATCAAATAATTTAATAAACACAGTGTTACCAATCAATAACACAACTTAGGCTATAACACAAAATTTTCAAACATGCCGTGTTGTACACCACGACAAGGCAAACTCACCCCACTAATCGAAATCAATGAGGAAGGTGGCTAGCTAGCTAATGAGTATTCATCCAAACTCACCTCAGACTGGCAAGCCAGAGAGGGAGGGAAGTGATCAAATATCAAACTCAACCCCACAAGTGGAGGAGGAACACAGTAAGGGACTGCCATGCCAAGTGTGAATCAAACACAATTTAAAACTATGATGTTCAATTATAATTGATGCAATAATTAAGCAAACTTCATTTTAAATCTCCATTTCTAAAGTAGGCAACACACAAATTATAATTTGAAAATTTTTGTACACAAACCTGATGTGAGTTGCCTCTAGGCCTTAACTCAGTTTGCCCTATCCTTTTCCAAGTCTTTTTCAGCTAAAACACGTAATTTATAGTGTTTCAGTATCTTATCTCATAATAAACCCAATAATTAATTCATATATAATTATTTCTAGCCCCAATATGCTTAAATTAATGTTCTTGGAAATTTTCATTTCGAAGTTACTATTTATGATACTATTCAAGTCAATTTGTTGACTTTCTTATACTTAATAGGTATAGGGATTTCAATTTCACCCACATACCATATTTTGGTTATCAATTTCATTGGTTTTAGTTGCTCCTTAGATTTTTAGGTTTTCTAGGCACAATTTCAAATTTTTTAGATTTGCTATCCTGTTTTGTACTATTCCACTGATCATGTTGCTGTTAGAATTTGGTAAAGTTTTCTTCATAGAAGTTGTTCCTTATTGTCTTAAATTTACTTTCCTTTTTGAATCACTCCATTTGGAGTTTTGTAGCCCACGATATGACTATTTGAATAGGGTTGGCCAGATTTAGTGTTACCCAGAATTCTGGGCATTTTCTGGATACTGGCAGTTTTGGTGTGCTGACTGCAAGTGACTTCTCGGATAAGTTATAATCAAAATTTGGGTTTATTTTACTCATGAAAGTTGTAGAGCTATGTCTCAGCTTTCCATCGGTATAAGATTCAGGTCATTTGGACCTTCCTAGACCAAGTTATGGTCATTTAAGTAACTACTATTCATTTGGTCATTTTTGTACAGAGTAGTGTACCCAAATCTGTATTTGGCCTAATTGTTCACTAAGTTATAGTCATTTTCTGGGCATGATTCCTAAATGAAGAATGGTCCATTTTGTGTCTAGTTTCATTCACAATTAGCCTCATACCAATTGGGATAGTAAATTTTTAGTTTTGGTCCCTGAAAGGGACCTTGGTCAAGCTATTAGCATACTGACCCTAACCATTCCAAATTATAACTTGGTTCTATCAATTCACACACACCACAAATGGTCTTAATTGACCATTTCTAACCCTCATTAAGATCATTTGAATCCATTGACAATTTTCTACAATTTTTTTCCCAATCCCTAAGTGCCAAGAACCCTAATTTTGGCATATGTTTCAATTGATACACTTAAAGTAGTTATTCAACTTCTACACATTCAATCAAGCCTAATTACATGTTTAATTCACATAAACATCATCAAAACCCTAAGGGACTAGGGCTGACCGAAATTCATGGGGTCCCTTTCTTCCATAATTCTTTCAATTATTCATCAATTTTCAACTTAATTCAAGTACTTAAGCATGAAAATGGAGAAAGAATTGAAAGAATAACACTAACAATTGTATAGCTTTCCAATCTCCAAATTTCCTCAACTTTCCCTTCAATTTACATCTCAAAGCTTCTTTTCAAGTCTCAAATATAAGGTTTAATCTAAGAAACTAGAGAAATTATGGTGAAATTTAGGGTTAGAGAAGCTCCAAAGTGAGCTTTAATGGAGGAATTTTAGTGAAAGAATATTTGAGAGAGGGTGGACGGCAAGAATGAAGGGAAAAAGACCAATTTTTACTTTTAAATTTTTGGTTTTTATCTTTTATTTGACTTGGTAAAAAATCTAATTAATTGGAAATTATTTTCCACATCATGCTTATGTCACTTTGGTGATGTCATTAATCCTTATTTTCTTTTCTTTTCTTTTTCCTTTCTTTTTCCTCACTTCTTTAATTTAATTCTATATATCAAAATTTTCATTTCTCAAATTTTATTGGACAGTTAGGTCATGAGTCACCTCTAGGGGTCAATTGACCAATTTGCCCCTCACCGGTCTGATCCGGTTTGCAAGTTATTCGATATTTCTTCTAGATCCTTGACCTAATTATTTGACCTGCTTAAAAATTCTTTTCTATTGTGTACGCAATAGTCCTAAGGACCGCGGCGTCATATTTTTCGGTTCAGAATTCAAGTTAAAACTAACCTCGCAGTCACTTCCCTGTAAGGTCACCCATCGCTGTGACCCTCAGCTCATTTAACTTTTTATACTTTTTTTTATTTATTTTTACTTTTCCATCTGGTAATCACTATTTATTTTCGATCAGGGCTTTTCTATATGTCTTAAACATAGTTCTAGTCCTCTTAATTGTCCAGACCGACACTGGTCACCGGAATAGTATAATTTACCAGGCTATGCAAATAGCGGTATTACAATTCTCCCCCCCTTAAAAGAAATTTTGTTCTTAAAATTGTGTCTACTATCTATCTTCAAATAGTCATACGTGTTGTTTTCTCATGTTTTTCTCACTACGTAGCTTCATAGTCTAAATAATAGTCCATAGCACTTTAACCAATACTATTTACCTAATCGTTGGTCTTCTGATCATTCTAGTCAATAATCTTGATAATATTCATAATATTTCTTTATTACATCTGAACTAACTATTCAACTTTTTACTTCCATAACTCTTTTATCTATCGATATTCAATAATTTATCGTATTCTAGGAGATGTCTTTCGCTAACAAACTCTTCCAAAACTGATTCTAAAAAGACTAGTCACTAATATATCAAAATTGATTTTTATACATATACATATCTTAGTTAAGAATTGAGAAAATACTAGCAACAATGTCAGAAGTCTCATCCTCGCCCCTCTGTTGCATAGTGTATACTCTAGCTGGAGCATCACCTTGTCCTGGCTGATTCACAGTACTCTGACTTCCAGGTGTACTACCCCTACCTCTGCCTCTGCCTTTACCAACTGCTGGTGAACTCTTTGGGGTAGAAACTTGGGCTGATCCTTCTGATGTGGTAAATGATCCATAACGGCGTGGACTTACGCAATCCTTAGCAAAATGACCAGTCCCTCCACAATTAAAACGTGCTCCTATAGCTCTATAACATCCACTATGTGGTTTACCACAAGTCTCACAAAATCAATTCGACAGCGTATTTCTGTGTGCCTGCTGAGTTTGCTGATCAAATTGGGGTGGTTTCTGTCTAGAAGATCTACCTCTACCTGATTTGCGTGAGCTAGATCCTCCAAAATGTTTTCTTTTCCTAGAACCACTCTCAGTAGCTTGGCCAGTAACCTTTTTAGTTTTCTCTTTCTCTTGTGTACTCTTCTTCACTATGCCTTCTGATTCTATCCTTTTCAGTTCCAGGGCCTGTGAAATCAATTCAGAAAAATTTTGGTGTCAGAACCCCACAACTTGCATTCTTAAAGTAGGCCTCAAACCTCTTACACCGGTCTCTGGAGGTGGTGACCAAGCTTCCGACATAGTGGCTTAGTTGAGAGAAATCCTGCTCATACTCTGCTACAGTTCTGTCCCCTTGCTTCAAACTTAAAAACTCTTGCAGCTTCATGTTTACATAAGTATTGGGGACCCATTTCTGTCTGAATTCTCTCAAAAAGTCTGTCCAAGTGAGAATTGGTGGCTCTACCAGGCTATGAGGGATGGTCTTCCACCATTCATAGGCATCCCCTTGCAGAAGAGATACTGAGTATTCAAATTTTAATTCCTTGGCACATTGCAGCTTTCTAAATACCCTTTTCATCTGTTCTAGCCACTGTTCTGCTTCCAGTGGGTCCATAATGCCCTTGAACTCGGTAGTTCCAAATTTCATTAATTTTTCATATTGCCGAGCTGGGGGTTGTGGTTGTGTTGTAGGGGTTTGTGTCTAGGCTAGTGTTGGCAGATTCCCAGCCATTTATTGAAACAGCGCAGCCATCTATTGTGCAAACTGAGTAGGAAACTGCGGTGCTTGAGGAGGAGCTGGAGTGGCTGACCCACTCACATTCTGGAGTGCTAGGGCTTCCTCTTGTGTCTCAGCCTCAACAGACTGTTCTACGGAATGATCTCCTTCTTCCATTCGAATTTCAGAAATTTTCTACTCTCTGATAACAAACACAAGGAGGTTGACCTCCGTTAGTGCATATTCATGATGTAAATATGTCATATATATCAAATATTTGAGCAGTAGTATTTATCGAAAAAATATTTAAAATTCACAGTTCAAAATTCATTTTAAAACCTGGCTCTAATACCACTAAAACATGCCATACCTTACCCCTCTGTAAGGCATAACAAGATCCTATAGTATGCCTAATGAATTACCTACTCCATCTACCGATAGCCCATTAAATACACTACAAAGGATTTTAAAACAATTTTCTTACTTTTTGAAGGTGGTGAGCATTTTTTATAGGAAATAAAAACTAACCACTTATCAAATTTTCAATCAATTTAAAGTTTTCACAAATTTTATAAAATTTTTGACAGAATGCCGCCTATAATTGGAAAAAAACCAGTTCTTCAAAACCTATGAAAACACTTCCAAATAGTGCACTTCATCAAATCTCAACCACCAAAACTTTCAATCAATACAAATCAACCCAATCTCCACAATTCAAAACAAAATTCTCATCTCAAATATTTCAAATTAATGTATACACATTGCATTCAAAATAAATAATTTGCAATCACAATTTAATTTACAGGCATAAAAATCCAAAAAGTAATATTATTATAATTTACTGTACAACTGCTCAATTTTATACACATACATATGACAATACCATATTTACATCAACAAAAACACAATGGGTATAAATAATATGAATGAGCGGAAGCATGAAAAACACAAGTTTATATCATTGAATTCAAAATTTTCACCTAGGGTCACATGCATCATGCAATATTTATTTTTATCTATTTGATTTCAATGATAAACAACATATTAAAACTCTTTTAATATGTTTTTGGATTTGTATTTGCTATTTAAGATTTTAGAGTTAATCAGATTAATTTTAGAACCCTAGATTAGATCAAGAACAAGTGCACTAACCTCTTGATGCACTGCAGTGTGTTTGGCACCTTTGGGATGCATCTTTAGGACACCAGATGTTGTCCCTTTAGCTTGTCCACACCAAGATCACCTATGGCAGCCCTTGAACAGCTTCTAAAGCTTTTTCTATGAATTAGAAAATCAAGTTTTGCCTTTTGAGAGATTAGAGATGTAAACAGAACACTAGAAACAATTTCTAGTATTTTTAATTCAAGAGATTGTTTGCTAATCTCTTGGAATTGATGAGAGATGAAGAAGAAGAGAGAATGGGAGCTTCAAGGGTGGCGACACAAAGGAGGCAGCAGCTGGTTGTTTTGTTTTCTTTTCATAACAACACTTATATAGCTAGGTCAACACATAAAACCCTTGCCACGTGTCACCCTCTGATTGGTTCTAGGTTTAATTAACCCAATCACATTGTGCCACGTTGTAAACCTATATTTAATCTTAATTTTAATCATCTTACATGATTAAAAAGTATTTGGCAAGCTTTTGTGTAGTACCATGTGTCACCATCTCATGGTGCCACATGTCACCCTGTGAAATGACCAAAATGCCCCTGTGTCTTAATTTTGAGTTCTCAATCCAAAATAATTATTTCTCTTCTTCTAATCAATTTATGTCAAATATAAATCAATTAATTAATCTTTATTAATTAATTTCCAATTAATTAAATTCATATTTAAACACTTTAAATATAAATTTAACTTATACTGTACATCCAATAATCTAGATTTGGTTTCAAGTCATGCTAAGGACTTTGAAATCTAATTGCAAACCAAACCTATTTAATTAATCAATTAAACTCTTTAATTAATTAATTAATTAAATCATATTTAATTAGGTGATAACTTGTGTATGTGTGTGACTTACTAGGCTCATCACTAATTGGCAATGAGATATGATATCAACTCTTAATATCATCAGAACTCTTTCTTACCATAAATGATTTCTCTAAATCATTTTATGCACCTCATAGACCATGGTTAACACCTAGCATAGTATGCCATGGCCACCCAATCAGTAATAAGGTTTACCTTAAATGAACCCATAATCATATGTTACCATGCACTAGAATCTCTTTGTTACAAAATCCCAACTCAAGCTGGAGTCATGGTTTATGTCAAACCCCATTTGCTATGAATATTATGTTCTCTTTTAATTCTAGTTCTTGATTAAAAAGATTTTCTCATCAGAAACTCTTTCTGAATAAATCTATCTGTCCTGGCCAGGAACTTGAAACATCAAGAGCAATTAAATGAACATAGGATTTTATCCCTATTTACTTAGAGGAACAGATTTCATCTTGATCAACACCTACCTCCATATATAACTAGTAGGAGCCAACACATGCCCATATACCCATACACGGTACAAGTATGAAAGCAGTATCAAACTCAAACCACCTATATACAAGATAACTGTGCTATCTCAGGTCTAAAGATTATATGTACTAATATGATTTATGACAAGAGTAAACTCTATGTGCTTGTCATAAGCGTCACTAGTTCGGCCTACTTATCATGTATAAGTGCCTATCACGTTTGTTATATGGCATGAGACTCACCATTCCATCTTATTTATACCTCATATAAATAACTTGGGAACAAACATGAATACAATCTTTCTGGATAAGTCATGTCCTTATTATGAAGCATCCTCGATTGTGACCCTATTTATGATACTTTATACTAGAAATACAGTCACTCATATTCTTAACAACTTAAGAATAGAATTTCTAACAAAATATCAATGGATCTTTTCTATTACACATAAATATATTATGTAAACAGAAAAGTGAAAATGCCTTTTATTAATAAAAACATGTACAAGATACATACTAAATGATATGCTCTAAGGCATACTACTAACATAATATGCCCCTACAAAAATCTTCAAGTTGTGCTCCCCTATTACTGTAGCAGCTCACTCTGCTGCTATGTCATTTTCCTTATCTACGACAGTAAAAGAATGTAACACCCCTTTTTGTATAGCCTGGTATATTTCACTGTTCCGGTGACTGGTGTCGGTCCAGACAATTAAAGGGATTAAAACCATACTTAAGACAATTAGGTAAACCATAAACACAAATAATTAGTAATGTTCAAGTAGTTAAGTATAAATGGGAAAAACAGAACATAAGAAGTTAAACGAGCCGAGAGTCACAGCGATGGGTGACCTCCTCGGGAACGACTGCGAAGTCGTTTTAAACTCAAATTTCGAACCGTAAAATATGACGCTGCGGTCCTTAGGACCCTTATGAACACAGTAGAAAAGAGAAAATCACAAAAAAGAACTGTTAAGCCAGTCAAATAATTAGGTCAGAGAGCCGGAAGAAATATTGGATTATTTGCAAACCGGGATGAACCGGCGAGGGGCAATTTGGTCAATTGACCCCGAGAGCTGATTCCTGACCTAACTGTCAAATAAAATCGGAGAAAAGAAAATTTCGGAATCGAGAATTAAATTAAAGAAATGATAGAAAAATAGAAAAAAAAAGAAAGAGAAAAATGAAAAAGTAAAAAGGTGATGACATCATGCATGACCTCATGCATGATGTCATAAGCAAATTAATTAAATTATTTATTAAATTGGATTTTTGGTCTTCAAAAAGGGATAAAGATAAAAGAAAATAAAAAGAAAATAAAAAGAAAAAAAAATTTAGAGTTGTCTTCTTCTTTCCCTTGGTTGCCGCCCCACCTTCTCCCTTTCATCTCCATGAAAATCCACCATTAAAGCTTGCACTCAAGCTTTAATTCTTCCACTCAATCTTCATAAATCCCAAAAAAAAAAACTTCACTAAAGCTTGTTATTACAACTTGAGAAGAAGAATTACAAGAAGAAAGAAGAGTTAAAGATAGGGTTTGGAGGATTTAAGAAAGGTTAGTGTGCTAACTTACCATTTTACTTCTTTAAATGCATAATTAGTTGTGAAAGTGAGCTTAGAACTTGATTAAATGAAACAAATATGGGGGAAGGACCATTGCTGAAATTTTGGCCTGGTTTAAGGGAGTATGAATTGCATGAATTTAATGAGTTTGAATGAGTATAAAAGCTTTGATTACTTGAATGGTTAAGGTTAAGTGCACTAATTGTGATTAAATGCATGAGATGGATGAGTTAGGGTTTGAATGTTAGGGTTTGTGAACCAAAATTTGGAGAAATGCATAAATGATGACTTTGACCTATTGTGAGCTGAAAAATGGTCAATAATGACCAAAGGAGATGTGTGGGAATTGTTGGAATGGAAGTTAAATTCGTAGGGTAAATGGTCATGCTGCTGGCAGCATGACCAAGCCAACTTTGAAGGATCAAAACGGAAATTTTACAAGTCCAATTGATATGGCACCAGTTGGGGATGAAAATAGACATAAAATGGCACAAATTTCATTAAGGAACCATGCCCAAAAACTGACCAAAACCTAGTGAACCAATTGACCAAAGTTGGTTAAGAGCAGTCTGCCACTGCATAAACTAACCAAATGAACAGTATTTGTTCATTTGGTCATAGCTCGAGTTTGGCAGGTCAAAATGACCTGAAATTTTATCAGTAATTAGATAAGATATAAATCTAAAACTTTCATGAAGAAACCAACCCAAATTGTGCCATTAACCTAATCAAATTATTGGGCAAATTTGAGTTACTAAACCTGCAAAACTGCAGATTTCCATTTGAACAGTAAAGTTTCAATGGTTATAACTCTCTCTAGAAAACTCCGATTTAGGCGATTCTTGAACCGATGGAAACCTAAGACATAGTAGAACAATTCGTATGAAGGAAATTAGACCAAAATTATGGACTTAACTTGATCAAATTACTGAACGAAGTTGGATCAAAAATCTGCCAGAACCAAAATAGCAGTATGAACAGTGCACGTGAACAGTAACTGTATTTTGGCTATAACTTGAGCTACAAAACTCCAATTGGGGTGATCCAAAAATGAGAATACACTTAAGACAATAAGGAACATTTTCTATGAAGGAAGGTTTGCCAAATTCGAACAGTAGATTGACCAATGGAATAGTGCAACTAGGAGCACCAAAACTAAAATTTGACAATTTTGCAAAAAGGACTTAAGCTTTGAGAAAATGACCAAAACCAACAAGTTTGGTGACCAAAATGTGGTATGTGGGTGAAGTTGGAGTTCCCATACCTATTAAGCCTTAAAAAGTCAACAATATGACTTAAATAGTGTAATGAATAGTAACCCAAAACACAAAAACTTCGAGAACGTCGAAATTAGTACATTAAAGCTAGGTAAAAATGAAGTGAAATTTATTTTTGGATTTATGCTAAGTTATGGTACTGAAACACTGTGAAATTGTGTGTTTCAGCTGAAAAAGACTTGGAAACTCAAAGAGACTGAGTCAAGGCTTCAAGGCGACTCCAGTAAGGTTTGTGCACAATAATAATTGTTTAAATATTTTAATCTCAAAAATTTGACTTCTTTGATTAATTATGTATTGTGTTGCCATTTTATAATCGTAAATGTGACTTTGGAAAGTGATCAGATTTCTCATAAATTGTTTGCATAAATTGTTTTGAATGGATTTTATGTTCACACTTAGCATGACAGTACCACATTATTCCTCCTCCATTTATGGGGTTGAGATCATTTATTTTCCTCCCTCTCTGGCTTACCAGTTGAGGTTGTAGATCGGATGAGTACTCATTAGTTAGCTAGCCACCTCCCTCATTGATTTTGATTAATGGGGTTGAGATTGCTTTGTCGTGGTGTACAACGCGGTATTGATCAGAAATTTTGTGTCATGGCTTAAGTGGTGTATGACTTTGGCAACACTGTGTTTATGAAATTGTTTGACTAAACTGTGTCTAATAGATTATTTGACAAAATAATGTTATTATGAACTTTAATATTTGTGAAATGTGATTGAGAAATATTTAAATTGTGTTTGGCAATGAATGATTTATTTATTATATTTTAAATTTTTATTGTGCACCACTGAGTATTTTTATACTCAGCGATAGCTTATTTTGCTGTCGCAGATAAGAGCAAGGAGAAAGTAGCAAAGTGAGCTGCTGTTAAATCGAGGACTACTCTGACCATTTTGTACAGGTATTATTTTATACCCTTGTAGATAATCTTGATGTAAATATAAAAATGTTGTATGTATCAATGTAGTTGAGCAGTTGTAAATAAATTGTAATAATATTATTTTGGATTCTCTTCTGTAAATTTAATATTTGTACATATGAATTTCCTGCTTTATGCTTTGTGAATGGAGATATTAAATATTTTGAGATGAGAAATCTTGATTTGTATTGTGAAATTATTTTAAAGTGCATTGAATTGAGATGATTGAGTTATTGAAGGTTGGGAGTTGTGAAATATTTTTGGAAGTGTTTTTTTTAGGTATTTGAAGAACTGCTTTTCGATTTCAAACGGAACTCTGTCAAAATTTTTATAAAATTTGCGGCAAAATTTAAATGGACAAAAATTTTTACTAGTCTTTAAGCTTTGAATAAATGGTTTTTAATTCTCACTAAAATGCTCACCACTTCCAAAATGTAAGAAAATCATTTTAAAATCCCTTGTAGGGTACTTAATGAGTTATCGGTAGGTGAAGTTCGGTAGTTCATTAAGTATTCTACGGGATCATGTTATGCCTTACGGAGGGGTAAGGTGTGACATGTTTTAGTGGTATCAGAGCATGGTTTTTCAATAAATTTTGACTACGTGTATGAACATTTTATTGATAAGTACAACTGCTCAAGTGTCTTTAATTGATACATATGACATATTTACATCATGAATATGCACTAACGGAGGTCAACCTCCTTGTGTTTGATCTCAGGAAGTAGAAAATTTGGGAAAATGGAATGGAAGGAGGAGATCATTCCGAAGAACAATCTGTTGAGGCTGAGGTTCAAAGGGAAGCCACAGCACTCCAGAACGTGAGTGGGTCAGCCACTCCAGCACCGCAGTTTCCCTGCTCAATTTGTACAATAGATGGCTGCGTTCTTCTAGCAAATGGCGGGTAATGTGCCACTGCAAGCTCAGATGCCAGTACCTGTAGCACAACCACAGCCCTCAGCTCGGCAATATGAAAAGTTGATGAAATTTGGGGCCACCGAGTTTAAAGGCACTGTGGATCCACTGGAGGCAGAACAGTGGTTGGAAAGAATGGAACGGGTTTACAGAAAACTGCAGTGTATGGAAGAGATGAAGTTTGAGTATTCAGTATCTCTTCTCCAAGGGGATGCATATGAATGGTGGAAGACCATCCCCCACAGCCTGGTTGAGCCGCCTGTGCTGACATGGACAGACTTCCTGAGGGAATTCACGCAGAAGTGGGTTCCTGATGCTTATGTAGATAAGAAATTACAAGATTTCTTGAGTTTGAAACAAGGGGACCAAACCATAGCAGAATATGAGAGAGACTTCTCAAGGCTAAGCTACTATGCTGGAAGCTTAGTCTCCACCCCTAGAGACAGATGCAAGAGGTTTGAGTCTGGGTTAAGGCCGAATTTGAGGATGCAAGTCGTGGGTTTCAGACATCAGAATTTTGCTGAATTGATTTCACAGGCCTTGGAACTAGAAAGAATAGAATCTGAAGGGGCAGTGAAAAAGGGTTCACAAGAGAAAAAGAAGACTGAAAAGACTACTGACAAGTATCTAAAAGTGGTTCTGGCAAGAGGAAACAGTTTGGGGGATCCAGCTCCTGTAGATCCGGCAGAGGCAGATTTTCTGGCCAAAGACCACCCCGGTCTGGTCAGCCGACCCAATAAGCTTCCCGAGGATCTTTATCAGTCCGGTAGTGCGAAACTTGTGGTAAAACTCATGGCAGGATTTGTTTCAAGGCCACCGGTGCATGTTTTAATTGTGGAGGGAGCGGACATTTCGCGAAGGATTGCACTAGTCCGCGCCGGTCTGGATCTTTTGCTACATTAGAAGGATCAGCCCAAGTCTCTGCACCTAGAGGGCCACCGTCAACTGCTAGAGGTAGAGGCAGAGGTAGGGGTCCTGGTAACACTCCTGGAAGTCAAAGCACTATTAACCAGCCAGTATCCAGTGGCACACCAGTCAGAGTGTATACTATGCGTCAGAGGGAAGAAGCTGAAACATCAGACGTTGTAGCTGGTATTTTCTCCATCCTTGACCAATATGTGTATGTGTTATTTGATCCTGGCTCCACTCATTCATATGTCAGTGCTGGTGTGATGTGTTCTACTGTTATTTATTGTGTACCAATGGACTATGATGTGCTAGTAACTAGTCCATTAGGCCAGGAGGTCAGGTTAAATAGGCTATATAGAGATTGTCCTTTGGTGATCCAAGGACATATTTTCCTGTCAGACTTAATTGAAATGCCCTTCAGAGATTATGACATTATCTTGGGCATGGATTGGTTAGCCAGGCATCACGCCATGATTGACTGTAGACTGAAGACAGTCACTTTTGGTTTTCCTCAGTATGGTGATGTAGTAATACATGGGGAAAGACAGTTATTGCCTTTAAACATCATTTCAGCTGCACTGGCCAGGAAAATGATTAGAAAAGGGTGTGAGCGTACTTGGCACATGTGATAGACACCCAAGTGGGGAGTCCAAAGATCGAGGGACATTCCTATCAGATGTGACTTTCTGGATGTATTTCCTGAAGAATTGCCAGGATTACCTCCAGAAAGAGAAGTGCAGTTTGAAATTGATGTTATGCCTGGTGTGGACCCAATCTCCATAACACCATACAGAATGGCACCAACAGAACTAAAAGAATTGAAAGTGCAGTTGCAAGAGCTGCTTGATAAGGGCTTCATTTGCCCTAGTGTGTCACCTTGGGGAGCGCCGGTGTTATTTGTAAAGAAGAAGGATGGCACTCTCCGGTTATGCATTGACTATCGGCAGTTGAATAAGGTGACGATAAAGAACAAATACCCATTGCCTCGTATTGATGATTTGTTTGATCAGTTGAGGGGTGCAGCTGTGTTCTCCAAAATTGACCTGAGATCAGGTTATTATCAGTTGAAAGTACAAGAGCAGAGTATACCTAAAACTGCCTTTAGAAGCCGCTATGGCCATTATGAGTTCTTGGTCATGCCATTCGGGTTAACTAATGCTCCGGCTGCTTTTATGGATCTGATGAACACTATCTTCAGACCATACCTCGACCAGTTTGTTGTGGTATTTATCGATGATATATTGGTTTATTCGAGGAATGCAGAAGAGCATGATAGACATCTGCGGATTGTACTGCAGACTTTGAGGGAGAAACAGCTATATGCCAAATTGTCGAAATGTGAATTTTGGCTGAAGGAGATATACTTTTTGGGGCACATAGTATCAGCAGAGGGTATTAAGGTATATCCTAGCAAGATTGAAGCTGTCCTTAATTGGAAGCCACCCAGAAATGTCACAGAGATTCGCAGTTTTCTGGGGTTAGCTGGATACTACCGTCGATTTGTGAAGGGATTCTCTATGTTGGCATCTCCATTGACCAAGCTACTTAGAAAGGATGTGAAATTTCAGTGGACGGACAAATGCCAACAAAGTTTTGATGAATTGAAAAGATGTTTGACTGAGGCTCCAGTCCTGACTTTACCTACACCGGGTAAAGAATATACAGTTTACAGTGATGCTTCTCACAATGGGTTAGGTTGTGTGTTGATGCAAGATCGAAATGTCATTGCCTATACATAACGCTAGCTAAAACTGCATGAGAGGAATTATCCGACACATGATTTGGAGCTTGCAGCTATCGTGTTTACTCTTAAGATCTGGAGACATTATTTGTATGGGGAGAAATGTTACATCTACACAAATCATAAGAGTTTGAAGTATTTGGGCACCCAAAAAGAGTTGAATTTGAGACAGAGGAGATGGTTAGAGTTGATAAAATACTATGATTGTCTGATAGACTACCAGCCAGGGAAAGCTAATGTTGTAGCTGACGCCCTAAGTCGCAAGACTATGGCAAGTCTACAGGATACTCCTTTGTCTTTAGTACATGAGTTGATATCATTACATGCCAGTCTAGAGATTAATGATGATGGGCAGACAGCAGTTGCATGGCATGTACAGCCAGTGTTAATTGATCAGATCAGAATGGCTGCTCAGAATGATGAAAAGTATCAGAAGCTGTTGGAAGAAGTCAGACAAGGCAAGAAACCAGAGTTCTCAATCAGAGATGATGGTCTATTGCTACACTAGGGTAGAATATGTGTTCCTAATGATGTTGATTTGAGGCAGATCATTTTGAAGGAAGCACATGAGTCTCCTTTTGCCATGCACCCTGGTGGTACAAAAATGTATAGAGGGCTAAAGGAGCATTACTGGTGGATGGGTATGAAGAGAGAAGTGGCAGAGTTTGTATCCAAATGCCTGACTTGTCAGCAAGTAAAGGCAGAGCATCAAGTACCAACTGGGTTGTTACATCCACTACCAGTGCCAGAATGGAAATGGGAAAGAATAACGATGGATTTTGTAATGGGACTTCCGCGGACACAGAAGAGTCATGATGCAGTATGGGTCATTATCGACAGACTGACTAAGTCTGCTCATTTTCTGCTAGTCCGAATGGACTACAGTTTGGACAGATTGGCCAGGTTGTACATTGATGAGATTGTGAGATTGCATAGAGTGCCAGTATCCATTGTATCAGACAGAGATCCTAGGTTCACTTATGGATTCTGGGGTAGTCTTCAGAGAGCCCTAAGAACTAGATTGAACTTCAAGATCTTGCATTCCACCCACGCATGCATGGCCACCGAGAGGGTAATTTAGATCTTGGAGGACATGCTGCGGGCTTGTGTGATTGAGTTTGAGGGTAGTTGGGATACACACTTGCCTTTGATTGAGTTTGCTTACAACAACAGCTACCAATCAAGCATTGGGATGCCTCCATATGAAGCTTTATATGGCAGAAAATGTAGAACCCCGTTGTGTTGGGATGACGTGGGTGAAAGAAAAATGATTGGACCCGAAATTGTTCAACAGACTGAAGAGGAAATCAGGGTGATCAAAGGTCGACTTAAAGCTGCATCAGACCGTCAGAAGTCCTATATTGATTTGAAAAGAAGGGATATTGAGTATGCAGTGGGTGAGAAAGTGTTCCTCAAGGTTTCTCCTTGGAAGAGGATTATGAGATTCGGCAGGAAGGGGAAACTAAGACCTCATTTTATCGGGCCATATGAGGTATTGGAAAGAGTGGGCCCTTTGGCTTATCGTTTGGCACTACCTCCAGAGTTAGAGAAGATACATAACGTCTTCCATGTGTCTATGTTGAGGAGGTATTGATCAGACCCATCTCATGTACTACCTGTAGAAGAAATTGAAGTGAATCCAAACCTCACATATGAAGAAGAAGCCATAAAGATTCTGGCTTATGAGGTGAAGCAGCTACGGAACAAGCAGATACCATTAGTAAAACTGTTGTGGAACAGTCATTCGGCCCAAGAAGCTACTTGAGAACGAGAGGAGGACATGAGGAGATAACACCCACAGCTGTTCAAAGATTGATGCCAGGTAAAATTTCGAGACGAAATTTATTTTAAGGGGGGGAGAATTGTAACACCCCTATTTGTATAGCTGGTATATTTCACTGTTCCGGTGACTGGTGTCGGTCCAGACAATTAAGGGGATTAGAACCATACTTAAGACAATTAGGTAAACCATAAACACAAATAATTAGTAATGTTCAAGTAGTTAAGCATAAATGGGAAAAACAGAACATAAGAAGTTAAATGAGCCGAGAGTCACAGCGATGGGTGACCTCCTCGGGAACAACTGCGAAGTCATTTTAAACTCAAATTTCGAATCGTAAAATGTGACGCTGCGGTCCTTAGGACCCTTATGAACACAGTGGAAAAGAGAAAATCACGAAAAAGAACTGTTAAGCCAGTCAAATAATTAGGTCAGGGAGCCGAAAGAAATATTGGATTATTTGCAAACCGGGATGAACCGGCGAGGGGCAATTTGGTCAATTGACCCCGAGAGCTGACTCCTGACCTAACTGTCAAATAAAATCGGAGAAAAGAAAATTTTAGAATCGAAAATTAAATCAAAGAACTAATAAAAAAATAGAAAAAAAAAAGAAAGAGAAAAATGAAAAAGTAAAAAGGTGATGGCATCATGCATGACCTCATGCATGATGTCATAAACAAATTAATTAAATTATTTATTAAATTGGATTTTTGGTCTTCAAAAAGGGATAAAGATAAAAGAAAATAAAAAGAAAATAAAAAGAAAAAAAAATTTAGAGTTGTCTTCTTCTTTCCCTTGGTTGCCGCCCCACCTTCTCCCTTTCATCTCCATGAAAATCCACCATTAAAGCTTGCACTCAAGCTTTAATTCTTCCACTCAATCTTCATAAATCCCAAAAAAAAAACTTCACTAAAGCTTGTTATTACAACTTGAGAAGAAGAATTACAAGAAGAAAGAAGAGTTAAAGATAGGGTTTGGAGGATTTAAGAAAGGTTAGTGTGCTAACTTACCATTTTACTTCTTTAAATGCATAATTAGTTGTGAAAGTGAGCTTAGAACTTGATTAAATGAAACAAATATGGGGGAAGGACCATTGCTGAAATTTCGGCCTGGTTGAAGGGAGTATGAATTGCATGAATTTAATGAGTTTGAATGAGTTTAAAAGCTTTGATTAGTTGAATGGTTAAGGTTAAGTGCACTAATTGTGATTAAATGCATGAGATGGATGAGTTAGGGTTTGAATGTTAGGGTTTGTGAACCAAAATTTGGAGAAATGCATAAATGATGACTTTGACCTATTGTGAGCTGAAAAATGGTCAATAATGACCAAAGGAGATGTGTGGGAATTATTGGAATGGAAGTCAAATTCGTAGGGTAAATGGTCATGCTGCTGGCAGCATGACCAAGCCAACTTTGAAGGATCAAAATGGAAATTTTACAAGTCCAATTGAAATGGCACCAGTTGGGGATGAAAATAGACATAAAATGGCACAAATTTCATTAAGGAACCATGCCAAAAAACTGACCAAAACCTAGTGAACCAATTGACCAAAGTTGGTTAAGAGTAGTCTGCCACTACATAAACTGACAAAATGAACAGTATTTATTCATTTGGTCATAACTCGAGTTAGAAAGGTCAAAATGACCTGAAATTTTATCAGTAATTAGATAAGATATAGATCTAAAACTTTTATGAAGAACACCAACCCAAATTGTGCCATTAACCTAATCAAATTATTGGGCAAATTTGAGTTACTGAACTTGTAAAACTGCAGATTTCCATTTGAACAGTAAAGTTTCAATGGTTATAACTCTCTCTAGAAAACTCCGATTTAGGCGATTCTTGAACCGATGGAAACCTAAGACATAGTAGAACAATTCGTATGCAGGAAATTAGACCAAATTATGGACTTAACTTGATCAAATTATTGAACAAAATTGGATCAAAAATCTGCCAGAACCAAAATAGCAGTATGAACAGTGCACGTGAACAGTAACTGTATTTTGGCTATAACTTGAGCTACAAAACTCCTATTGGGGTGATCCAAAAATGAGAATACACTTAAGACAATAAGGAACATTTTCTATGAAGGAAGGTTTGCCAAATTCTAACAGTAGATTGACCAATGGAATAGTGCAACTAGGAGCACCAAAACTAAAATTTGACAATTTTGCAAAAAGGACTTAAGCTTTGAGAAAATGACCAAAACCAACAAGTATGGTGACCAAAATGTGGTATGTGGGTGAAGTTGGAGTTCCCATACCTATTAAGCCTTAAAAAGTCAACAACATGATTTGAATAGTGTAATGAATAGTAACCCAAAACACAAAAACTTCGAGAACGTCGAAATTAGTACATTAAAGCTAGGTAAAAATGAAGTGAAATTTAGTTTTGGATTTATGCTAAGTTATGGTACTGAAACACTATGAAACTGTGTGTTTTAGCTGAAAAAGACTTGGAAACTCAAAGAGAATGAGTCAAGGCTTCAAGGCGACTCCAGTCAGGTTTGTGCACAATAATAATTGTTTAAATATTTTAATCTCAAAAATTTGACTTCTTTGATTAATTATGTATTGTTTTGCCATTTTATAATCGTAAATGTGACTTTGGAAAGTAATCAGATTTCTCATAAATTGTTTGCATAAATTGTTTTGAATGGATTTTATGTTCACACTTAGCATGACAGTACCACATTATTCCTCCTCCATTTATGGGGTTGAGATCATTTATTTTCCTCCCTCTCTGGCTTGCCAGTTGAGGTTGTAGATCGGATGAGTACTCATTAGCTAGCTAGCCACCTCCCTCATTGATTTCGATTAATGGGGTTGAGATTGCTTTGTCGTGGTGTACAACGCGGCATTGATCGGAAATTTTGTGTCATGGCTTAAGTGGTGTATGACTTTGGCAACACTGTGTTTATGAAATTGTTTGACTAAACTGTGTTTAGTAGATTATTTGACAAAATGATGTTATTATGAACTTTAATATTTGTGAAATGTGATTGAGAAATATTTAAATTTTTTTTGGCAATGAATGATTTATTTATTGTATTTTAAATTTTTATTGTGCACCACTTAGTATTTTTATACTCAGCGATAGCTTATTTTGCTGTCGCAGATAAGAGCAAGGAGAAAGCAGCAGAGTGAGCTGCTGTTAAATCGAGGACTACTCTGACCATTTTGTATGGGTATTATTTTATACCATTGTAGATAATCTTGATGTAAATATAAAAATGTTGTATGTATCAATATAGTTGAGCAGTTGTAAATAAATTGTAATAATATTATTTTGGATTCTCTTCTGTAAATTTAATATTTGTACATATGAATTTCCTGCTTTATGCTTTGTGAATGGAGATATTAAATATTTTGAGATGAGAAATCTTGATTTGCATTGTGAAATTATTTTGAAGTGCATTGAATTGAGATGATTGAGTTATTGAAGTTTGGGAGTTGTGAAATATTTTTGGAAGTGTTTTTTTTTTAGGTATTTGAAGAACTGTTTTCTCCAGTTTCAAACGGAACTCTGTCAAAATTTTTATAAAATTTAAATGGACAAAAATTTTTACTAGTCTTTAAGCTTTGAATAAATGGTTTTTAATTCTCACTAAAATGCTCATCACTTCCAAAATGTAAGAAAATCGTTTTAAAATCCCTTATAGGGTACTTAATGAGTTATCGGTAGGTGAAGTTCGGTAGTTCATTAAATATTCTACGGGATCATGTTATGCCTTACGGAGGGGTAAGGTGTGACAAAGAAACTATCGCTGAGTATAAAAATACTCAGTGGTGCATAATAAAGTATAAAATGCATAATATAAAACATTTATTATCAATTCAAAGTTCAAATATTTCACAATCACATTTCAATTTTCAAAGCACATTTATAACAAATCACAATTTAAATATTTGACAATTTTCAAAGCTTAATATAACACAAATTTGATCAAATAATTTAATAAACATAGTGTTGCCAATCAATAACACAACTTAGGCCATGACACAAAATTTCCAAACATGCCGTGTTATATACTACGACAAGGTAAACTCATCTCACTAATCGAAATCAATGAGGGAGGTGGCTAGCTAGCTAATGAGTACTCATCCAAACTCACCTCAGACTGGCAAGCCAAAGAGGGAGGAAAGTGATCAAATATCAAACTCAACCCTATAAGTGGAGGAGGAACATAGTAAGGGACTGCCATGCCAAGTGTGAATCAAAAACAATTTAAAACTATGATGTTCAATTATAATTGATACAACAATTAAACACACTTCATTTCAAATCTCTATTTCAAAAATAGACAACACGCAAATTCTCAAATAAAATTTCCAAGACCATAACCAAATTCAAAATCATATTATTCAAATATTTCCTACAAATCAATAAATAATTTTCATTCCAAATTTCCATTGTAAAATAGGCAACACAACATTCTCGAAATTCTTAATGAATAAAACACATTCACAAAGTATAACAAATCAATTTTCATTATGAAAACTATAATTTAAAAATTTTTATGCACAAACCTGATGTGAGTCGCCTCTAGGCCTTGACTCAGTTTGCCCTATCTTTTTCCAAGTCTTTTTCAGTTGAAACACGCAATTTATAGTGTTTCAGTATCTTATCTCACAATAATCCAATAATTAATTCATATATACTTAATTCTAGCCCCAATATGCTTAAACTAACGTTCTTGGAAATTTTCATTTTAGAGTTACTATTCATGATACTATTCAAGTCAATTTGTTGTTTTTCTTATGCTTAATAGGTATAAGGATTTCAATTTCACCCACAAACCACATTTTGATTACCAATTTTTTTGGTTTTAGTTGCTCCTTAGATTTTTAGTTTTCTTAGGCACAATTTCAAATTTTTTAGATTTTGTGTCTTGTGTTGTACTATTCCATTGGTCATGTTGCTGTTAGAATTTGGCAAATTTTTCTTCATAGAAGTTGTTCTTTATTGTCTTAACTTTAATTCCCTTTTTGAATCACTCTATTTGGAGTTTTATAGCCCAAGATATGACTATTTGAATGGGGTTGGCCGGATTTGGTATTACCCAAAATTCTGGGCATTTTCTGGATACTGGCAGTTTTGGTATGCTGACTGCAAGTGACTTTTCGGATAGGTTATGGTCAAAATTTGGGTTTGTTTTCTTCACGAAAGTTGTAGGGATATGTCTTATCTTTCTAGGGGTATAAGATTCAGGTCATTTGGACCTTCCTAGACCAAGTTATGGTCATTTAAGTAACTATTGTTCATTTGGTCATTTTTGTACAGGGCAGTGTGCCCAAATTCGGATTTGGCCTAATTATTCACTAAGTTATGGTCATTTTCTGGGCATGATTCCTAAATGAAAAATGGTCCATTTTGTGTTTCATTCCCAATTGGCCTCACACCAATTGGGTTGGTAAATTTTCAATTTTGGTCCCTGAAAGGGACCTAGGTCAAGCTGTCAGCATACTAACCCTAACCAATTCGAATTGTAACTTGGTTCTATCAATTCACACACACCACAAATGGTCTCAATTAACCATTTCTAACCCTTATTAAGATCATTTGCATCCATTGAACATTTTCTATAATTTTTTTTCCCAAACCCTAAGTGCCAAGAACCCTAATTTTGGCATATGTTTCAATTGGTTCACTTAAAGTAGATATTCAACTTCTACACATTCAATCAAGCCTAATTACATGTTTGATTCACATAAACATCATCAAAACCCTAAGGGACTAGGGTTGGCTGAAATTCATGGGGTCCCTTTCTTGCATAATTCTTTCAATTATTCATCAATTTTCAACTTAATTCAAGTACTTAAGCATGAAAATGGAGAAAGAATTGAACGAATAACACTAACCTTTATATAGCTTTCCAATCTCCAAATTTCCTCAACTTTCCCTTCAATTTACATCTCGAAGTTCTTTTCAAGTCTTAAATATAAGGTTTAATCTAAGAAACTAGAGAAATTATGGTGAAATTTAGGGTTAGAGAAGCTCCAAAGTGAGCTTTAATGGAGGAATTTTAGTGAGAGAATATTTGAGAGAGGGTGGACTGCAAGAATGAAAGGAAGAAGACCAATTTTTACTTTTAAATTTTTGATTTTTATCTTTTATTTGACTTGGTAAAAAATCTAATTAATTGGAAATTATTTTTTACATCATGCTTATGTCACTTTGGTGATGTCATTAATCCTTATTTTTTTTTCTTTTCTTTTTCCTTTCTTTTTCCTCACTTCTTTAATTCAATTTTATATTTCAAAATTTTCATTTTTCAAATTTATTAGACAGCTAGGCCATGAGTCACCTCTATGGGTGAATTGACCAATTTGCCCCTTGCCGGTCTGATCCAGTTTACAAGTTATTCGATATTTATTTTGAATCTCTTACCTAATTATTTGACTTGCTTAAAAATTATTTTCTATGATTTTCTTTTTTCTACTGTGTTCGCAATATTCCTAAGGACCGCAGCGTCACATTTTTCGGTTCAGAATTCGAGTTAAGACTGACCTCGCAGTCACTTCTCGGTAAGGTCACCCATCGCTGTGACCCTCAGCTCATTTAACTTTTTATGCTTTGTTTTTCTTATTTTTACTTTTCCATCTGGTAATCACTATTTATTTTTTATCAAGGCTTTTCTATATGATTTTAACATAGTTTTAGTCCTCTTAATTGTCCGGATCGACACCGGTCACTGGAACAGTATAATTTACCAGGTTATGCAAATAGGGGTGTTACATTTTCACCTCGAAAGAAATTGAAATTGTACAAAATTCCTTGTAATATATTTAATGGACTATAGGGAGGTAAAGTTCAGTAATTTATTGGTTATATTACGGGATCATGTCCTGCCTTATGTAAGGATAGGGTGTGACAATACCCTTGAGTATTGAGTTTTGATGTAATAATGTTGTTATATGTATGTAATTACATTCGAGCAGTTGTACAGAAAAATTTTGTAATATTATTTTGGGACTAATCAAATGTAAAGTATTGTAATATTATTTTTCTTAGTTGATCGTTTGAAAAGTTCTGTAATATTAATGTTATTACTTCAATGAATGTAAACATCTGAACTTCTTTCTGTGTCTTGTGAAGGATGACTTATTTTCATTATGATGAGATTTGTTGATATGAAATGAGACAATTTGATTTGATTGAGTTTCAATTGAATATAATACATTTGTAACTTGTTTGTCGATATGTTTTAAAGAACTGTTTTGATATAGTTTTAGACGTAACCACTCGAATTTTTTGCAAAATTTTAAAAATGCCTATTTATTTCTAAATAAATTTTATGACACTTACTAGAATTGAAAACACTTAAATTAATTTTTATCACCATGTTAAACTTTAAAATGAAATTTTTTTGCGAAAATCCCTTGTAGTATATTTAATAGATTATTGGTAGGCGAAGTTCATTAATTTATTAGGTATACTACGAGATCACGCCACATCTTGCGGAAGGGTAAGGTGTGACAAGTAAACAATGAGAATGTAATCGAAGATCAGGCTGGGGAAGACCTACCCACTGAATGATCGTAAAAAGTTAGAAATGAATAACATAACTCCTTTTGTATGACCACTTTTGTACTTCCTGAGATCGGATAATCACATGACAGGCATAAAATTCCAAGTATATGCACATTAAACCCTACCCTTTATTAAAAGTGTTTGCATCAAAACTAATTAAGATCAGATAACTGAACACAAGACTAGACAAGGTCGCCATTGAAACTTTGAGATATTTGAACACAAAATCAAGTCATTGAGATCGAAAAACAATTGAATATAATTGCACATAAGATCGAGTAACCCTGAGATCGACTATTGATCAAAACATGAAACATTTAGAAAATAATTTGGAACATTGCTGAGTTCGGAGAGGTGACTTGAGATCGAACCATGATTAAAGTCGCTTATTGAGATCGGATAATGTTTAGATCGGAACTCTTTTCAACAAAATGACATTTTCATGAAATTAAAACTGCATTATAGCTTATAAAGAGAAAACAATTGTAAATTGATTATACAAATTGTGAATTTAATGGCCGGCCAAAATATGGTGTCTACAGCTGCCCCTCTTTACATGTTTGCCATTAAAGAGAATGAATTTCTCTTTTAAATGGGAAACATGTGAAGACAAAGACTTATATTTTGGACGGACTAAACTAAATAAATTGAATGCTAAAATTAGGATCAACATGGATCTTGAATCTAGAGGTTGATCACAAGAAATTAAATTTTAGGGATTTTAAAATCAACTTGGATCTTGGATCCAGAGGTTGATAGCAGGAAATCAAATTGCAGGAGGAAAAAAAATCAACTTGGATCTTGAATCCAGAGGTTGATAATTGAAATTTAAAATCGCAAGAAAATAAAATTAACTTGGATCTTAAATCCAGAGGGTGATGATAGGAAATTTAAATTGCAAGAAAATAAAATCAACTTGGATCTTGAATCTAGATGTTGATGACAGGAAATTTAAATTGCAAGAAAATTAAAAATCAACTTGGATCTTAAATCCAAAAGTTGATAATAGGAAATTTAAATTGCTAGAAAATTAAAAATTAACTTGAATCTTGAATCTAGAGGTTGATAGCAAGAAAATTAAAAATCAATTTGGATCTTGAATCCAGAGGTTGATAACAGGAAATTTTAATTGCAAGAAAATAAAATCAACTTGGATGTTGAATCCAGAGGTTGATAACTAAAAATTTAAAATAGTAAGAAAATAAAATTAACTTGGATCTTGAATCTAGAGGTTGATGACAGGAAATTTAAATTGCAATAAAATCAACTTGAATCTTTAATCCAGAGGTTGATGACAGGAAATTTAAATTGCAAGAAAATAAAATCAACTTAGATCTTGAATCCAAAGGTTGATGACAAGAACTTTAAATTGCAAGAAAATTAAAAATCAACTTGGATCTTAAATCCAAAGGTTAATAGCATTAAATGAACAGGAAAACAAACCACTGTTACTAAGCATAAATGAATGTGTCGATTTTGGGCTTTTACATGATGAATGTTTAATCATTAATTCCTTACCAATAAATTTTCAAGTGTAGCTTAATGCTTAGATGACAAAGCAAACCTGGTGGAAAAGTTTTACCCTAATCAAAAGTTCACTTAACTATGATTCTGAAACTGAATGATCAATGGAAGAAGAAAAAGTAGACCAAAAGACAAGGCTTTTCATCCGTCCCCATTCGTCTTCCCCTTAGTCATTCGGAGGTTCTTATTATAGAGAGTGGCTTCTCTGATTTTCACCCTCCTTTCTTATTTCATAGGAGCACCTTTTCAGGTTTTCACTTCTAGATTTTTTTTTTTTAACTCACTTTTATAGAATGCCCTTTTGGGTTTTCATCCTTCCCTCGTTTTACAGTAAGCGCCCTTATGGATTTTCACCTTTTTTCCCCCATTTTGATAGGAGCGCCTTTTCAGGTTTTCACTCCTACACTCCTTTTTTTTTTTTTTTTTTTTTTTTTTACGAATCGAGTCCCATTTCTTTGGTATTATCTTGTGTCTATTTGCTACTTATCCAATAGTTATTTATCCCTGCAATCTCAAAGCAATATATATATAGTTGCCTGCATTTAAATTCTTATTTTATAATAAAACATTGATAAGTCAATAACGCATATTCCAAAATAAATGGGCTAGAAGGGAATTATGTATAAAGTATGGGAAAATTTATTTAAATTGACAATAAGAGAAAGGATTACAGAAGAGGTATACAAATTTTAAAGGAAATGGTATGAGAAAATCTCACGAATTCCTTTCAATTAACATTTAGGCCTTCATTACCAGAGATACTAGTAATCTTCAGAAGAACCCTTGTACCATGGTCACCTGTTGCCTTCTAACTTTGGCCCAACCTTATCCTTCTGTTTCTCATCCCACTAGAAGCGCCTTTTCAGGTTTTCACCCCTAGTTTTTTTTTTCAAGCATAATACCTCTTTATACTATCTGCAGTTACTGGTTTCGACAATTCTTTGTCGTCCATGTGAGTTGAGATCAAAGCTCCACCTGAAAAGGCTTTCTTTATAACATGTGGCCCCTCATAAGTTGGTGACGATTTGCCCCGACGATTACTTTGAATTGGCAATATTTTCTTCAATACTAGATCTCCACGTTGGAATTCTCGAGGTCATACATTCTTTTCAAATGCCCTAGCCATTCTAGCCTGGTATAACTGTCCATGATAAACTGTTGTTAGTAGTATGCCCTAGAGCATATCATTTAGTATGTATCTTGTATATGTTTTATTAGTAAAAGGCATTTCCACTTTTCCGTTTACATAATATATTTATGTGTAATAGAAAAGGTCCATTGATATTTTGTTAGAAATATTATTTTAAGTTGTTAAGAATATGAGTGATAGTATTTCTAGTACAAAGTATCATAAATAGGTTCACAATCTAGGATACTTCATAATAAGGACATGACTTATCCAGAAAGATTGTATTCATGTTTGTTACCAATTTATTTATATGAGATATAAATAAGATGGAATGGTGAGTCTCATACCATATGACAAACATGATAGGCACTTATAAATGATAAGTAGGCTGAACCAGTGACACTTATAACAAGCACATGGAGTTTACTCTTGTCAATGTTTTGTCATAAATCATATCAGTGCATATAATCTTTAGACCTGAGATAGCACAGTTATCTTGTATATAGGTAGTTTGAGTTTGATACTGCTTTCATACTTGTATTGTGTATGGGTATATGGGCATGTGTTGGCTCCTACTAGTTATATATGGAGGTAGGTGTTGATCAAGATGGAATCTATTCCTCTAAGTAAATAGAGATAAAATCCTATGTTCATTTAATTATTCTTAATGTTTCAAGTTCCTAGCCAGGATAGATAGATTTAATCAGAAAAGAGTTTCTGATGAGAAAATCTTTTTAATCAAGAACTGGAATTAAAAGAGAACATAATATTCATATCAAATGGAGTTTGACATAAATCATGACTCCAACTTGAGTTGGGATTTTTTAACAGAGAGATTCTAGTGCATGGTAACATATGATTATAGGTTCATTTAAGGTAAACCTTATTACTAATTGGGTGGCCATGGCATGCTATGCTAGGTGTTAACCATGGTCTATGAGGTGCATAAAATGATTTAGAGAAATCATTTATGGTAAGAAAGAGTTCTGATGGTATTAAGAGTTGATATCATATCTCATTGCCAATTAGTGATGAGCCTAGTAAGTCACACACATACACAAGATATCACCTAATTAAATATGATTTAATTAATTTATTAAAGAGTTTAATTGATTAATTAAATAGGTTTGGTTTGCAATTAGATTGCAAAGTCCCTAGCATGACTTGAAACCAAATCTAGATTATTGGATGTACAGTATAAGTTAAATTTATATTTAAAGTGTTTAAATATGAATTTAATTAATGATAAATTAATTAACATACATTAATTTATATTTGATATAAATTAATTAGAAGAAGAGAAATAATTATTTTGGGTTAAGAACTCAAAATTAAGACACAGGGGCATTTTGGTCATTTCGCAGTGTGACACGTGGCACCATAAGATGGTGACACATGGCATTGCATATAAGCTTGCCAAATGTCTTTTAATCATGTAAGATGATTAAAATTAAGATTAAATATAGGTTTGACACTTGGCATAATGTGATTGGGTCACTTAAACCTAGAGCTAGTCAAAGGGTGACATGTGGCAAGGGTTTAATGTGTTAACCTAGCTATATAAGTATTGTTATGAGAAAAATAAAAGACAACCAGCAGCCACACTCCTTTGTCATGCCATTTTGAAGCTCTTCCTCTCTTCCTCTTCATCTCTCATCAATTCAAAGAGATTAGCCATCAATCTCTTGAATTAAAAATACTAGAAATTGTTTCTAGTATCATGTTTACATCTCTAATCTTTTAAAAGGCAGAACTTGATTTTCTAATTAATAGAAAAAGCTTTAGAAGCTATTCAAGGGCTGCCATAGGTGTTCTTGGTGTGGACAAGCTAGAGGGATAACATTTAGTGTCCTGAAGATGAATCTCAAAGGCGCAAATACGCTGCAGTGCATTAAGAGGTTAGTGTAATCGTTATTGATTTAATCTAAGGTTCTAAAATTAATCTGATTAATTTTAAAACCTTAAATGGCAAATAAAGATCCAAAAACATATTAAAAGAGTTTTAATATGTTGTTTATCATTGAAATCAAATAGATAAAAATAAATCTTACATCATGCATATGACCCTTGGTGAAAATTTTTGAATTCAATGGTATAATTTTGTGTTTTTCACGCTTCCGTTCTTTCAACTGCTGCTAATATATTCTCATCGATCAGATTGAGCTTATCAAGTCTTATTTTGACCCATTCAGTTTCATTCAATTCTGCCTTTATTAAAATTCTTAGAGAGGGAATCTCCACCTTAATTGATAAAACCGCTTTAATGCCATACACCAATGAATATGGAGTTGCTCCAGTCAACATTCTCATTGTAGTTCGGTATGCATGGAGGGCAAATGGGAGCATATCATGCCAATCTTTATAAGTTATGGTCATTTTTTCAATTATCCACTTAAGATTCTTATTGGTAGCTTTTACATCTCCATTCATTTAAAGTGAATAAGGCGACGAGTTGAGATGACAAATCTTATACTAGTCACACAACTTTTGAACATTTAAGCCATTTAGGTTTTAGCATTGTTAATAATGATCTCACTGGGGAGGCCATATCTGCAGATGATGTTATTCTTGAGAAACTTTATGAATGCCTTCTGGGTGACGTGGGCACATTAGGTAGCTTTAACCCACTTAGTGAAATAATCAATGGCCACTAAAATGAACCTATGACCATTGGAAGCTTTTGGAGTGATTGGGCTAATGACATTAATGCCCCACATTATAAACGGTCATGAGGACACCAAATTATAAAGTTGATGGGGCGAGACATTTATCCGGTCATCATAACTTTGGCACTTGTGACATTTCTGAAAGTATTCAATACAGTCTTTTTCCAAAGTGGTCCAATAGTAACCCTGTCATAACATCTGCTTGACCATCATGTGCCCATTGGCACGTGTAGCTCAATTCCCTTCATGGGTTTCAGAAAGAATCCTTTTAGCTTCATTTTCATCCACACACCTCAACAATTCTCTATTAAAATTCCTTTTATATAGGATTTCACTGCTGGGGAAGTACCCTAATGCCAACCTCTTGTGTAACACCCCTCACCGATTACAGTGTACCCGAGCAAGGCGTGCTACATTCGGTGTTGGAGCACTCTATCTTATCTTACTTTGTTCCTTTAATTATTTTCAAGTTATTATCTTTTAATATAATTATTTTTCAACGGAGAAACTAACGAAGTTTCCCCTATTTTATTACCAGTTGATGTATTTCACTATTCACATATTTGAAAATTTCAATAATATTTGCAAATAAAAATCTCATCATTTCAAGCATCATATATATTTCAATTCCGTATTCAAATCTATACAATTTCATTCATATCCATTTCCATACATTCCCATTCATGCCCAACTCATACATGAAAATTTTCAATCTTCATTAATTTACATGATATACAATTTAATCACATATGTATTAATTACATTTTTATAATCTACATTACAATACTATAACTAAACATTTTATACAACATACAAATTATGACCTATATGGGCCCTATCTACATGCATTGCTGAGGAGATGACAACCTTGAATACTTTAGACACTTCTACAGATCAGAACTCCAAAATCTCTATTTAATATTCGCTGGGCTTTACCTTCAGTACCTATGTGAGGAAACAAATCCATCGCACTAAGCATTTCTGCTTAGTGGTGCAAAAATATATCAAGAAAATAATATACGATAAAAAAGAAGAAATGGATCAAAATTTGGATACTCTAGAATTTAATCTAATTTCATATAATACTTCTAGTATTAACTATCCTTTATTCTAATTTATTCCTCTTTAGAAGCACTCAATTCTTTGATAATAATTAAATTTTAATATCGTTCCAATTCATTTCAATTCTTTTTACTAAATAACTATTCTAATTTATTTTAAATGTTCTTACTCATTTATTTAATTGCTAATATTCTTAACTTATTTCAATAAATTTCACTGCCCAAGTAACCTATGACAGGCTGACTAAACTAGATAATGGGTCATTGGCACTGGACACAAAGACACCGCGGTGCCTCACGCCATCATACCATGGGACGTGGAACGTCAACCACGTATGCTGTCAGAATGGCTAAAAAGCCATGATAACATATAATCGAGCATAAAAGCCATGAATACGGGCATAAAGCCATAAATACAAGCATAAAGCCTTTCGCAGTTCTACTAAAACAATACCCTATTGGCATGCCAATCTATCCAATCTGACACACGTGTCTAGGCAATACATGGGCACATAGTACCATTAAGTGTTCATAAATTTCATTATTTCATTATATGTTCTAATTATAATTTCTAGCATTTTAATCTTTTTCATAATAGAAACATAAATCTCTAAGTCTAATATTTACATAATTTATGCATTCATCGTAATTTATATATTCATTATGTTATCCATAATGATCACAATTCAAAACAATGGTTCTCATGCACCATTGTACTCAAAATACTTTTTCTTGTCCTTTCTCTAATAATGGGAACTAAAATCTTATTTATGCATTCATTTATTCATTCATTATGTCATTCATATTGATCACAATTTATAACAATTATTTCATTAATCACATTATCTATATTAACCATCCTAATAGTTTTTCCAATTTATTATGCCATTTCCTATATCATTGGGGTTACTATTCATTTAATCATTTAGATCAAAATATTGACTTTCTTATATATAATAGTTACATGAGTTCTAATCACATAAATTTACCACATTTTGGTTCCCAAAAATGTTGGCATTAGTTGTCAATCCATACTTCTAACCCATTGAGAATGAATCAAAATTTCAGTTTTTGGGTGTTAGAGATCACTGTTCCATTAGGCCATTCTACAAAGAGAATTTGGCCAAGTGTTCTTAATCAAAGTTGTTCTTTATTGTGTTTAGTTATATTTTACTTTTTGAATCACCCTATTTGGAGTTTTCTAGCTCAAGTTATGATTATTTCACCATAACTGGTCGGATTGCCTTTACCCAGAATTTTTGGGCAATTTTTGGTTCTGCCAGATTTGGTAGTCCAATTTTTTCTAGCAATTTCATTTAGTTAAGTTCAGAATTTGAGTTTGTGTTCTACATGAAAGTTGTTCTAAATTGCCTCAGCTTTCCATTGATATAATCTTCAGGTCAATTGGACCTTTCTACACTGAGTTATGACCAAATGAATGAACACTGTTCATTTGGTTATTTTGCCCAGGTAGAATTGGTGCTACCCGGATTTGGTCAATTTTTAGGGCATCCTAAGTTTGTTTTCTGGACAGGTTTCCTCCATCAAAGTTGTGCCATTATGTGTCTAATTTCATGTCCAATTGGCCTTGTACCAATTGAACTTGCACATCTTAAGTTATAGCTACCCAAACATGCTGGACTCACATCTAGACCTGCAAGGCACATTGGACAGCATACCTAACCTCCATTCCCTTGGCACCATTCACTCAATTTCCTACTCAAACATGACCAAATGGTCACTAATTGACCATTACAACTTCTCTTCATTAATACATAAACAAAATCCCAATTTTGGTGCCCAAACCCTAACTCCAACAACTATAATTCTTCATATACATACAATCCATGAATTAAAACACCAAAATCATGTTTAATGGCAGCCATACACAACTATTATACAATCAAATTGATGAAACCCTAAGGTACCCTAAGGCTACTAAAATTTCATGGGGCAAGTTCATACATCTTTAATTCATTTTTCATCAAATTTTTAACTTAACTCAACTTAGATTCATGCTTAGAAAAGAGTGGAAGCAAGAAAATTGGCACTAACCTTGACTTAGTCACATTCTAAGACTTTAAAACTTCATTTTCTTCCTTTCTTTTTACTGTCCAAAGCTTGCTCTAGGTGTAAGGATAAGTTTTTGCAAAGGGAAGCTAGGGTTTTGAGGTGGTTTGGTGGGTTATCTAAAGCTTGGTGGAGCTTTAGTAGTGGAAGGGAGAGGGAGCTCGTTTGGCTGGAAGAAGAAGGAAAGAAAACTAATTTTTTTTTCTTTAATTTCTGCCTATTTACTCATTTTAAGTCATTTAAAGACATTTGTCACAATGTGATTAGGTGGGAGTATTTTAATGACATAAGCATGAGGTCAAAATTGCAATTTTAATTCATTTTCTTTTTTTTTTTTTCTACTCAATTTCAATTTAATATGTAGCAATATTTATTCATATTTTATGTTATAATAATTATTTACTTAACTGGAAAAGTCGGTCAAAAATCATCTCCAAAGATGAAATGACCAAAATGCCCTCCGTTTGGCTTAAGGAGCCAAAACTGTCTGTATCGATCTAAAAATTTTTCTAAGCATTTTTTTGGCATTCCAATGCCATCAAAACCTTAATGACTCTTCTCTGGAGTTCCAAAAATTATTTCATGAATTTTTCCCTGGGTTTAGGGCTTCTAGCTGCGAGGACCGCAACTTCCCACTGGGTTACCCATCGCTAGGGCACCGGCTCATTTAACTTGATTGTATTTTATTTCTAAAATTTTTCCTTAAATTTTCTTATTAATATTTGAGTTATTTATGACTCCTCACTCTAGTCTAAATATTTTTTTAAATGTTCTAGCTGTCCAGACCGACACCGGTCACCAGAACAGTAGAATGTACGGATTTGCTACAGTGAGGGTGTTACATCCTGATCATTCTCCTTTCATTTCTACTTGCCCTTAAAGGATACTATCTGGTTTTGATGTATTGCTGAATGTCATTATATGAGGGCTTACTGTCTACCTCTTCTTCAACCACAAGGCAATATCTAGGCTCACCCCTGGCTTTTATCTGCAATAACTACATTTCTTGCACCTCCTCCATTTGAGTCATGACTGCTAATGTAGCCAAGGCATCTGCAAACTGGTTCTTATCATCTCTAAGAGATTTCTTGATATGGGATTAGTTTTGGATCTTTAGTCTGCCATTCTCCTTTAACTTGGTAGATGATCAAAGCAGAGTCTCCTTACATCTCTAATTTTTTTACTTTCATCTCAACAGCAGCTAGTAAACCCTCTCACACAGGCCTCGTATTCTACCACGTTATTGGTGTATTCGAATCTTAGATTAACTACCACTGGGAAATGTTTCCCATCTGGAGACACTAATACTGCTGCAATCCCATTACCAGAAAGTTTAACTGCCCCATTGAAATACATCTTCCACACACCACTTTGGCCCTCAGTTTCCTTACTTATCTCATTGATATGCTCATTAGGGAATTCAAAGTCTAGAGATTTATAATCATCAGTAGGATTTTCTGCCAGGAGGTCTGCTATCACACTTCCTTTCACCACCTTCCTTGTCATATAGACAACGTCATATTAGGAGAGTATGACTTGCCATTCGGCTATCCTTCCTAGCACAAATGGTCTTTCGAAGATATATTTGATCGGATCCATTCTGGATATGAGCCATAATTGGTAATTCAACATATAATGCTTGAGACGATGTGCGATCTAAGCCAATGCATAGTAGGTTCTCTCCACAAATGAATACTGTGACTTGCATTTGTTGAACTTTTTACTTAGGTAGTAGATAGCTCTTTCCTCTCTTCCTATCTCATTGTATTATTTGAGGACACATCCCATAGAAGTCTGTTGAACTGCCATGTATAAAATCAATAGTTTACCTGCCATCAGAGGAACTAGTACAAATGGGTTTGACAAGTATTGCTTAATCTTATCAAAGGACTCTTGGCACACTTCATCCCACTTTGAGGTGTTATTCTTCTTTAGTAGCTTAAAAATGGGTTCAACTTTAGCTGTGAGATTAGAGATAAATATAAAAATGTAATTCAATTTTCCCAGAAAACTATGCATATCTCGTTCTATCTTCAAGGATATCATTAACTTTGTATGGGTCAATTTCTATCCCTTTCTCACTGACTATAAATCCTAGCAGTTTTCCTGACTTCACCCCGAATACACATTTTATATAACACCCCCATATTAAGTAGTCTATACATTCTACTGTTCCAGTGACAGGTGTCTGTCCAGACAGTCAGGATTTCTAGAACAATATTTGTGTCATCTAGAAAAGCCTTAAATAAAAATTATTAGAAATTATATGAAGGTGAAATACAATTAAGAAAAATAAAGCATAATGGGTTAAATGAGCCGAGGTCCCAGCGATGGGTGATCGTATCGGGAAGTGACTGTGAGCTTAGTTGCTACCCTAATTTCGTGTGGGACTCTGTGACATCCCAGGCTTAAGGATAATTACGAAGCTAATGGTATTGTGAAAACCATAGAAAAGAATAGAGAATAAGTCCAAATAATTGAATTAGAGTTCAGGAAGTAACCTAGTGCCATTAGAAAAATTACTCAGAGCGATAAAGGGCAAAATGGTCAATTCACCCTTAGAGGTGACTGTTGGCCTAAATGAAGGAGCGGAAGAGTAAACATTATTAGATTAGAACATTGAATTCAAAATTTTTCTTTTAGGGTCTCATGCATCATGTAAGATTCAATATATACCTAATTGATTTCAATGTTCAATTGCATATTAAAACCCTTTTAATATGTATTAGGATCTATATTTGCCATTTAAGATTTTAGAATTAACAAATTAATTTATTAAAACCCTAGATTAATTCAAGAACATGTGCACTAACCTTTTGATGCACTGTAGATGTGTTTGGTACCTTTGGGAAGCACCTAGGACCCCAAATGTTGTCCCTCTAGTTTGTTCACACCAAGATCACTAATGGTAGCCCCTTGAATAGCTTCTCAAGCCTTTTCAACCAATTAGCAAAAAGGGATTTGCCTTTAGGGAGATTGTAGATGTATATTGGACACTAGAAACAATTTCTAGCAATTTTAATTCAAGAGAACATGGGCAATTCTCTTTGAATTGATGAGAGAAGAAAAAGAAGAGAAGAGGAGAGGCTATGGGTGGTGGCACCTTTTGATAAAAATTAGAATGTTATTTCATTCTTTCATAACATCACATTATATAATTAGGTCATCACCTAAAACCATTGCCACATGTCATCTTCTGATTGTACCTTAATTTTAATTGACCTAATCACATTAAGCCAAGTGTCAAAGCTAGGTTTAATCTTGACTTTGATCATCTTACATGATTGGAAGACAAATGGCAAGCTTATATGGTGCCATGTGTCACCATCTCATGGTGCCACATGTCACCTTGTGAAATGACCAAATTACCCTTGTGATGTAATTTTGAGTTCTCAACCCAAAATAATTATTTCTCCTCTTCTAATCAATTTATATCAAATATAAATTAATTAATTAATTCCTATTAATTAATTTCTCATAATTAAATTCATATTTAAATAATTTAAATATAAATTTAAGTTACATTATACATCCAATAACCTAGATTTGGTTTCAAGCCATGCTAGAGACTTTGCAATCTTATTACAAACCAAACCTATTTAATTGATCAATTAAACTCTTTAATTAATCAATTAAATCACATTTAACTTGGTGATTACTTGTGTATGTATGTGATCACTAGGCTCATCACTAATTGGCAATGAGATATGATATTAACTCTTAATATCATCAAAACTCTTTCTTACCATAAATGATTTCTCTAAATCATTTTAGGCACCTCATAGACCATGGTTAGCACCTAACATAACATGCCATGGCCACCCAATTAGTAATAAGGAATACCTTAAATGAACCTATAATCATATGCTAACATGCACTAGAATCTCTCTGTTACAAAATCCCAATTCCAGCTGGAGCCATGGTTAATGTCAAACTCCATTTGCTACGAATATTATGTTTTCTTTTAATTCTAGTTCTTGATTAAAAAGATTTTCTCATCATAAACTCTTTTCTTGTTAAATATGTCTGTCCTGGCCAAGAACTTGAAACATCAAGAATAATTAAATGAACATAGGATTTTATCCCTATTTACTTAGGGTAACAGATTCCATCTTAATCAACTCCTATCTCCATATATAACTGATAGGAGCCAACACATACCCATATACCCATACACAGTACAAGTATGAAAGCAGTATCAAACTCAAACCACCTATAAACAAGATAATTGTGCTATCTCAGGTCTAAAGATTATATGCACTAGTATAATTTATGACAATACATTGACAAGAGTAAACTCAATGTGCTTGTCATAAGTGTCATTGGTTCGGCCTACTTATCATGCATAAGTGCTTATCATATTTGTTATATGGCATGAGACTCACCATTCCATCTTATTTATATCTCATATAAATAACTTGGGAACAAACATGATTACAATCTTTCTAGATAAGTCATGTCCTTATTATGAAGTATCCTCGATTGTGAATCAATTTATGATACTTTGTACTAGAAATACTATCACTCATATTCTTAACAACTTAAGAATAGAATTTCTAACAAAATATCAATGGACCTTTTCTATTACACATAAATATATTATGTAAATGGAAAAGTGAAAATGCCTTTTTATTAATAAAACATGTAGAAGATATATACTGAATGATATGCTCTAGGGCATACTACCAACACTAAATGTCCATTAAAATATATAAAATTAGAATATTGAAAAATAAATTAAAAGAGAAGAGGTGTATGAAGGAAAGGAAAAAAGAGAAGAAAAGAAATTTAAAATAAAGTGTTTTATGACATCATGTACAAGTAAGCATGACACAATAAAATTTATAATTTAAATTTTTTAAATTTTGAGATAAATGTTAACATAAGAGACCAATTAGAAAAAAAAAAAAATATCATTTCACTTTCTTCTTCCGTAGTGCGTCCTCTCTCTCATACTCTATCTCACCATTTCTCTCAAATCCTCCATTAATACCCTATTGTGAGCTCTTAAAACCCTACTTCATATCATAAATCCCTTATAAAAAAAATTATAGAAACCTTCAAATTGAACTCTAAGAAGAAGATTGGTAGAAAAAAATTTGAAGAAAATTGGAGGTTGCAAAGACTCACTTAGAGGTAAGTTGCTTCCCTCACTTATATAAGCATGTATGCATGAAATTGCATTTGGATATGAGAAAATAACTTAGGAAATTGAAGAATGATGTATGAATCTTGAAGTTGAAATTTCGGCCAGCTTGGAATAGATTAGGGTTTGATGGAAATTGATGGAATTAAATGTATATTTAAGCTTAAATGAATATGTAGATATAACTAGAATACTTTAATTGTATGAAATAAGCAATTGAAAAATTAGGGTTCTTGGGAGAAATTAGGGGATTTTGAGAATTGTTGACCAATTAGTATTTTTGATGCTTACTTTGATCAATTAGGGTGCTTATAAGTGCAATTTGATGAATGGAATTGAAGTGAGTGTAAATGTGCTAAGGTTGAATTCTGGACAGCTTGACCTTTGTCCATTTGAGAGGTTATAAGTTGAATTCTGCTGCTTCAATTGGTGTGAGGCAATTTGGAGATGAAAATAGGGTCATAATTCAACATTTTTCATGCAGAAACCTTGCCCTAAAATTGACCCCAAGTTGACCAAAAGTCTACTTGAATCCGAGATTAGTACCCTGTTATTGGACAAAATTGACTAAATAAATAGTACATGTTCAAATGGTCATACTTAGTGTATAAAGGTCCAAATGACCTGATTTTTGTGGCCATGGAAAGATTAGACATAGTAGAACAACTTTCATGAAGAACAGAAACCCAAATTCTGATCATAACACATTCAAATTGCTAACCAAAGTTAAGTCATCAAAACTGCCAGAACAAAAAAGTTGCCCAGAATTCTGGAATTTGACCAATCTGGCCAGTTATGGTAAAAGTGCCATAACTTGAGCTACAAAACTCCAAATGGAATGATTCAAAAGGAGAATTAAAGCTAATATATTAAGGAAGAACTTTGATGAAGAAAATTTAGCCAAAATTTTCACTGTAGATTAGTCCAATGGAACAGTAAACCTTAGAGACAAAAACTGAAAATTTGCAAATTCTCTTAGGAAACTTTGAATTGAATTTGGCAACTAATGCCAACAAATGTAAAACCTAAAATATGATATGACCATGAGTTTAGAATTGGTATACCTATTAAATATAAAAAGTCAATATTTTACATAAATAGTTAAATGAATAGTAACCACCATAACAAAAATACAAAGAACTCAACTTATGGGACTATACAAGTAAATTGAAAATGCAAAGTTCAATTGTTGAAATTATTATTAGAAATAATTTGGATAGGTATTGAAACACTTTAATTTTGTGTTTCAATGAAAAAAGAGCCTTTCAAGGAAGTAAGGGGGACTGAATTAAAGCAAGCGAAAGAGGTTTGTACACAACTAAGCTTCTCAATTGATTTTAATTTTGTAAATGAGTTGAATAAATTGTGATTATAAACTATTTGGATGCAATTATGATTTTTTTTTAATTTTATAAATTATGTGTTGCCAACCCTATTGTGACACCCCTTACCCATCTACTGTGTAACCGAACAAGATATGCCACACAGTGTGTCGGAGCACCATATCTTATTCCATAACAAGTTATCATTCTTAATTTATTTACCAAGTGCAAAATTTTACTAATTATATCATTTATTTACAAATTGGGTTAATCTGAATTTTCCATAAATTTTTATAGAAAATCTGGCAGAGTGCCAGCTGTAAATTGGAAAAATAGTTCTTCTAAACTTGTTAAGAAAAACACTTCCTATATGGTTTTCAGATCTAGATGTGACACCCCTTACCCGACTACACTGTAGCCGAGCAAGTTATGCCACTCAGTGTAACGGAGCACTCTATTTTATCTTAATTCATTTTTATCATAGTTTTGAATATAACTTGTGAAATATAATTCATTTTAAGCCATTTATCGAAATTATTATTTATTTGAGGTTCCGAAAATTTTATAGAAAATCCGGCAGAGTACCGGCTAAAAATGGAGAAAAGCGTTCTTCGGAACCTGTGAAAAACACTTCCTATATTCATATTCAATCATCTCAACTCCATTTGTTATAATCTCAACAATTTTCAACCATTCATTTCTCAATCATTCATCTCATTTGATCCATTTGCATCACATCAATTTACAACAATTTCTTAACAATTCCTCTATTTATCCTTCATTCATTTCACATCATCATTAGACTCAAATCATAAATAAATTCTCACATGTGATTTATAATCACAAATTACAAGCACTTACATTAATACAAAATTATATTACATTTGTTTCAAATACACATGATAAAATAAGAGTTTAATTACAAAATTTACAAAAAACATAAAATACAAAATGGGACCTAGTGTCCTACCAATGCACTGTAGTTTGTGAGGTGACACGGACACTATGCAGAACTGTGAACGGCCTTACCCAATCTGTGGTTTACTGGGCCCTCTGTCCAATTCTTCAGTACCTACGCGTTGCAAAAGCGACGCGCTAAGCATAAAGCTTAGTGGTGCTAATAATACAAGAAAATATAATATGCAAATAAAAATAATAATTTCCTTGCTATTGTGTTCATAAGAAATGAAAAATTACTAACTTATTGTTTAGTTGAGGGCTAATCATGTTTTATGATATTAACTTCTTCATGCATTTCGTTAATTATTTTCTTCATGATCTTGAGCTTCTTTGTATTTTTGTAATCATTCCTGATACTTAATTTTCGTATTTTTTTTAATAATCAGTTCAATCACAGTTATACTTTTCCATGCCCAAGTAACCTATCTTCGACGATCGGATCGATAACGGGTCATTGGCACGACACCGCGGTGCTCGTCGTCATACCATGGGACGCAGAACGTCAACCATGTATGCAGTCAGTATGGCTAAAAAGCCATGATATCACATAATCGGGCATAAAAGCCATGAATACGGGCATAAAAGCCATGAATACGGGCATAAAGCCATGAATACAAGCATAAAGCCTTCCGCAGTACTGCTAACACAATACCCTATTGGCATGCCAAACTATCCAAACCAATCTTGTTAGGTATACTAGGGCATTTGATATTTTAAAATGTTAATATATTGTGCTTTATGACTTCATTTTTTTTCATGATAAATTTCAATCATAATTCATACATTCATTTGATCATTTATATGATCACAATTCACATCAATTATTCTTTTATACCATTGTACTCAAAATACTTCTCCTCTTTACAATAATGAGAACTAATGTCTCATTCACACATTAATATGGTTTATTTATCCATTCATTATGTTATTCATATTGATCATAATTCTAAACAATGGTTCACATGTACCATTGTATTCAAAACATTTTTCCTTTCTCATTTATACATTCAAGAATCTACTTATGTAATTACAAATTTTATATTTCAAGTTTTGGTGTCACTATTCACTTCATTAGTCAACTAAAATGTTGACTTTTGCATAGAAAATATGTACATTGACTTTGGCACTTTAAACATACTACATTTTTCATTTAAAACTTGTTGGTTTTGGTCACTTTCTCAAAGCTTAGGTCATTTTGGCAAAATTGCCAATTTTCGGTTTTGGTGCTCCGAAGTTACACTGATTCATTGGTCGATTTACTGTTGGAATTTGACAAAACTTCCTTCATAGAAAATGTTCCTTATTTTGTCTAGTTGAATTTCTTTTTTTGAATCACTCCATTTGGAGTTTTGTAGCTCAAGTTATGGCAAAAATAAGTTTACTGTTCACGTGTACTATTCCTGCTGAGATTTTGGGTTTTGGCAGATTTTGGTCCAACTTTGGTCAGTAATTTGACCAAGTTAAGTTCCTAATTTGGTCTAACTTTCTTCATATGAAATGTTCTACTATGCCTTAGGTTTCCATCGGTTCAAGAATCGCCTAAATCCGAGTTTTCTAGAGAGAGTTATAGTCCTCCAAACATTGCTGCTCAAATGAAAATTCTGGAAATCTCAGTACAGTAAACTTCACTTTGCTCAATGATTTGATTTGGTTCTGGTCATAATTTGGGGTAGGTTTCTTCATGAAAGTTGTTTTTCTATGTCTTAAATTTTTGCCGTAAAAATTTCAGGTCAATTGACCATATCTACAGTGAGTTATGGCCAAATGAACAGTTACTGTTCATTTGGTCATTTCTGCAGGGGCTGTTTGCAGGGTATCCGGATTGGGGCCAAGTTTTGGTCCTCTTGCTTTGGTCTTTTGGGCATGGTTTCTTCAGCAAAAATGTGCCATTATAAGCCTAGTTTCATGTCCAATTGGCAAAACATCAATTGGACCTACACAGCCAAAGTTATGGCAGTGCAAGTGGACTGAATTTTCAGTCCCTCTGCTGCTGTCCTAGGGCAGCCTACAACTTCACTTTGCAATCCTATTTTTCAGTCCATAATATGGTCAACTTACCTAAAATGGTCACTAATTGACCATTAAAATGTGCTCTAACAATTTCATAAGCCAAATCAATTTTTCACTTCTCAAAACCCTAATGTCCAATTCAATTTGCCCATAAACCTCAATTAGCACACTAGTTCAACATCCATGCATATTCATACCTTAAACATCATTTCTATCCACTCTAAATTCATTAAAACAATCAAACTCATCCTTCTTTAGGGCTGCCAAAAATTCAAGGGATGCATACACTTAACTTTTATTCATTTAATTTACAATTTCTCACTTATTTCAAGCTTCTAACATGGAATCAAAGAAGTATATATATAAGTAGGCACTAACCTCACTTTAACCTCTTGTAGGGCAGATTTCTCTAAGTTAAATCTTCATTTTCTTGTACTCTCTTGGCTGCCAAACACTTCCTCTAGGTCCAAGGATTCATTTTAGTGTTGGGGTCTTGAGGAAATATGGTGAGGAAGCATGAGAAATGAAGCTTTTGTTTGAAAATCAATGGAGGGAGAAGAGGGAGAGATTCACGTTTTGGCTGAAGAAGAAGAAGGAAACAGCAGAATTTTGAGTCCATTTGTCTCTTTTAATTGTTTAAAAAAAGACTTATTGAATGGTGATTGGTGGAGGGTATGTAAATGACATCATGTGATGTCATTATCCCTAATTTCCTTTATTTTTCTTTTATTTTCTTTTCTACCACATTTCAATTTAATTTTTAGCAATATTTCTTCATATTTTATGTCATATTAATTATTTACTTAACTGGACAAGTCGGCCAAAAATAGTCTCTGAAGGCGAAATGACCAAAATGCCCTCCGTTTGGCTTAACGGGTCAAAATTGTCTGTACCGATTGAAAAATTTTTCTAGGTATTTTCTTGGAATTCTAATGCCATGGGAACCTCAATAACCCTTCTCTGGAGTCCCAAAAATTATTTTATAATTTTTCCCCCGGGTCTAGGGCTCCTCGTTGCGAGAACCGCAACTTCCCTCTGAGTTACCCCTCGCTAGGGCACCGGCTCGTTTAACTTGGTTGTATTTTATTTCTAAAATTTTTACTAAATTTTTCTTACTAATATTTGAGTTAATTATGGTTCATGACTTTAGTTTAAATATTTTTCCGGACGTTCTAGCTGTCCGGACCGACACCGGTCACCGAAACAGTAGAATGTACGGAGTTGCTACGGGGAGGATGTTACAACTCTTCCCCTCTTATTTAAATTTCGTCCTCGAAATTTACCTGACTTAAGTAATCGGGGAGTTGCTACCTCCTTGTTTCTTCACCTTTCCGTGTTATCCTACTTCACTTTCTCCTTAGTCTCAATCCTATCCTCAAGCAGTTATGTACTCATCCTTTTTCATCTTAAATACAGTCTCCTTCTCATCTCCATTCGCTATCTCATTGTCTCTTTACTCTCTTATTCCATACCTTAACCTAAAATAAACAGGAAATATAGATCTGCAATAGTGTCACCTCGACTCTTATGAATGCAATGCATGATATGCAATCTATCTAGGTCCAAGAACGCCTAAACCGCGCTCTGATACCAATAAATGTGACACCCCTTACCCGACTACACTGTAGCCGAGCAAGTTATGCCACTCAGTGTAACGGAGCACTCTATTTTATCTTAATTCATTTTTATCATAGTTTTGAATATAACTTGTGAAATATAATTCATTTTAAGCCATTTATCGAAATTATTATTTATTTGAGGTTCCGAAAATTTTATAGAAAATCCGGTAGAGTACCGGCTAAAAATGGAGAAAACCGTTCTTTGGAACCTGTGAAAAACACTTCCTATATTCATATTCAATCATCTCAACTCCATTTGTTATAATCTCAACATTTTTCAACCATTCATTTCTCAATCATTCATCTCATTTGATCCATTTGCATCACATCAATTTACAACAATTTCTTAACAATTCCTCTATTTGTCCTTCATTCATTTCACATCATCATTAGACTCAAATCATAAATAAATTCTCACATGTGATTTATAATCACAAATTACAAGCACTTACATTAATACAAAATTATATTACATTTGTTTCAAATACACATGATAAAATAAGAGTTTAATTACAAAATTTACAAAAAACATAAAATACAAAATGGGACCTAGTGTCCTACCAATGCACTGTAGTCTGTGAGGTGACACGGACACTATGCAGAACTGTGAACGGCCTTACCCAATCTGTGGTTTACTGGGCCCTCTGTCCAATTCTTCAGTACCTACGCGTTGCAAAAGCGACGCGCTAAGCATAAAGCTTAGTGGTGCCAATAATACAAGAAAATATAATATGCAAATAAAAATAATAATTTCCTTGCTATTGTGTTCATAAGAAATGAATAATTACTAACTTATTGTTTAGTTGAGGGCTAATCATGTTTTATGATATTAACTTCTTCATGCATTTCGTTAATTATTTTCTTCATGATCTTGAGCTTCTTTGTATTTTTGTAATCATTCCTGATACTTAATTTTCGTATTTTCTTTAATAATCAGTTCAATCACAGTTATACTTTTCCATGCCCAAGTAACCTATACTGGACGATCGGATCGATAACGGTCGTTGGCAACCGACACCGCGGTGCCTCGGGCCGTCATACCATGGGACGCAGAACGTCAACCATGTATGCAGTCAGTATGGCTAAAAAGCCATGATATCACATAATCGGGCATAAAAGCCATGAATACGGGCATAAAAGCCATGAATACGGGCATAAAGCCATGAATACAAGCATAAAGCCTTCCGCAGTACTGCTAACACAATACCCTATTGGCATGCCAAACTATCCAAACCAATCTTGTTAGGTATACTAGGGCATTTGATATTTTAAAATGTTAATATATTGTGCTTTATGACTTCATTTTTTTTCATGATAAATTTCAATCATAATTCATACATTCATTTGATCATTTATATGATCACAATTCACATCAATTATTATTTTATACCGTTGTACTCAAAATACTTCTCCTCTTTACAATAATGAGAACTAATGTCTCATTCACACATTAATATGGTTTATTTATCCATTCATTATGTTATTCATATTGATCACAATTCTAAACAATGGTTCACATGTACCATTGTATTCAAAACATTTTTCCTTTCTCATTTATACATTCAAGAATCTACTTATGTAATTACAAATTTTATATTTCAAGTTTTGGTGTCACTATTCACTTCATTAGTCAACTAAAATGTTGACTTTTGCATAGAAAATATGTACATTGACTTTGGCACTTCAAACATACAACATTTTTCATTTAAAACTTGTTGGTTTTGGTCACTTTCTCAAAGCTTAGGTCATTTTGGCAAAATTGCCAATTTTCAGTTTTGGTGCTCCGAAGTTGCACTGTTTCATTGGTCGATTTACTGTTGGAATTTGACAAAACTTCCTTCATAGAAAATGTTCCTTATTTTTTCTAGTTGAATTTTTTTTTTTTGAATCACTCCATTTGGAGTTTTGTAGCTCAAGTTATGGCAAAAATAAGTTTACTGTTCACGTGTACTGTTCCTGCTGAGATTTTGGGTTTTGGCAGATTTTGGTCCAACTTTGGTCAGTAATTTGACCAAGTTAAGTTCCTAATTTGGTCTAACTTTCTTCATATGAAATGTTCTACTATGCCTTAGGTTTCCATCGGTTCAAGAATCGCCTAAATCCGAGTTTTCTAGAGAGAGTTATAGTCCTCCACACATTGCTGCTCAAATGAAAATTCTGGAAATCTCAGTACAGTAAACTTCACTTTGCTCAATGATTTGATTTAGTTCTGGTCATAATTTGGGGTAGGTTTCTTCATGAAAGTTGTTTTTCTATGTCTTAACTTGTTTCTGTAAAAATTTCAGGTCAATTGACCATATCTACAGTGAGTTATGGCCAAATGAACAGTTACTGTTCATTTGGTCATTTCTGCAGGGGCTGTTTGCAGGGTATCCGGATTGGGGCCAAGTTTTGGTCCTCTTGCTTTGGTCTTTTGGGCATGGTTTCTTCAGCAAAAATGTGCCATTATAAGCCTAGTTTCATGTCCAATTGGCCAAACATCAATTGGACCTACACAGCCAAAGTTATGGCAGTGCAAGTGGACTGAATTTTCAGTCCCTCTGCTGCTGTCCTAGGGCAGCCTACAACTTCACTTTGCAATCCTATTTTTCAGTCCATAATATGGTCAACTTACCTAAAATGGTCACTAATTGACCATTAAAATGTGCTCTAACAATTTCATAAGCCAAATCAATTTTTCACTTCTCAAAACCCTAATGTCCAATTCAATTTGCCCATAAACCTCAATTAGCACACTAGTTCAACATCCATGCATATTCATACCTTAAACATCATTTCTATCCACTCTAAATTCATTAAAACAATCAAACTCATCCTTCCTTAGGGCTGCCAAAAATTCAAGGGATGCATACACTTAACTTTTATTCATTTAATTTACAATTTCTCACTTATTTCAAGCTTCGAACATGGAATCAAAGAAGTATATATATAAGTAGGCACTAACCTCACTTTAACCTCTTGTAGGGTAGATTTCTCTAAGTTAAATCTTCATTTTCTTGTACTCTCTTGGCTGCCAAACACTTCCTCTAGGTCCAAGGATTCATTTTAGTGTTGGGGTCTTGAGGAAATATGGTGAGGAAGCATGAGAAATGAAGCTTTTGTTTGAAAATCAATGGAGGGAGAAGAGGGAGAGATTCACGTTTTGGCTGAAGAAGAAGAAGGAAACAGCAGAATTTTGAGTCCATTTGTCTCTTTTAATTGTTTAAAAAAAGACTTATTGAATGGTGATTGGTGGAGGGTATGTAAATGACATCATGTGATGTCATTATCCCTAATTTCCTTTATTTTTCTTTTCTTTTCTTTTCTACCACATTTCAATTTAATTTTTAGCAATATTTCTTCATATTTTATGTCATATTAATTATTTACTTAACTGGACAAGTCGGCCAAAAATAGTCTATGAAGGCGAAATGACCAAAATGCCCTCCGTTTGGCTTAACGGGTCAAAATTGTCTGTACCGATTGAAAAATTTTTCTAGGTATTTTCTTGGAATTCTAATGCCATGGGAACCTCAATAACCCTTCTCTGGAGTCCCAAAAATTATTTTATAATTTTTCCCCCGGGTCTAGGGCTCCTCGTTGCGAGAACCGCAACTTCCCTCTGAGTTACCCCTCGCTAGGGCACCGGCTCGTTTAACTTGGTTGTATTTTATTTCTAAAATTTTTACTAAATTTTTCTTACTAATATTTGAGTTAATTATGGTTCATGACTTTATTTTAAATATTTTTCCGGATGTTCTAGCTGTCCGGACCGACACCGGTCACCGAAACAGTAGAATGTACGGAGTTGCTACCGGGAGGATGTTACACTAGAACTCCAATATACATACATATTAACTCAATCTCCAAATCTCAACACAATTTTTAAAATTTTTATTCACATTAAAATTCAAATTAATTTCATGAATAACTCCTCAACATTTTATTTTTCAACAAAATATACTGATAATTTTCAGTAACATGAAATTTCATATATTTATATTATCATATGATTTCATGAGTTTGTAATTACAATCAAGAACTAGTACAAAATGTAAAGTACAAAATACAACCCAAAATCCTAATATCCTACAAAGTGCACTACAGATATGAGGTGACTCTGGACTCTGCGCAAATCTGACTAATCACCCGGTTTGAGGTCTGCTAGACTCCCCAGCTATGTCTTCAGTACCTGCGCATGGCAAAAGCGACGCGCTAAGCAATTCTGCTTAGTGGTGCCAATATAAAATAAAATAGCTAAAATAAAATGGATGTGCAGAATGTATGCTGACATTTTTTGTAGACTAAGTTCTTGGCAATTATTGTAGTATTATTTGATTAAAATTTGATAAGATTTATTTAGATTGCCTGAGTAACCTATACTAGTTGACCGAACTGGATAAATGGGTAAACTGGCACTAGGAACGAAGTACCTCGGGCCATCACACCATCGGTCATATTGTGTCTCCCAGTGTACAACAGAACAGCTAATAAGCTGTAATAAACAGTGGGCACAAGGCCAAGTATCACACTGAAATCAGAATGGCTAAAAGCCATAAAATCACAGAATGGCATAATGCCATGTGCAGTACTGCTAACTGAACCCTATTGGCATGCCAACCTATCTAAACAAATCATTCTAAGCATACTGGGGCATTTTACACAGTTAATGATTTAATTATATATTTTTATAATATAGAGGTCACTATTCACTTGACTAATTTCACTCAAAGGTTGACTTTTAAATTTATAATAGATTTGTTGAACCCATGTTCATCAAGATACCACATTTTGGTTTACGAAAGTGTTGGCATTAGTTGCCAAACAATACTTAAAACCAATGGAGAATAATTCAGAAATTTCAGTTTTGAGTGCTAGAGTTCACTATTCTATTAGGCCATTCTACAGTGAGAGTTTGGCCAAATGTTCTCCATCAAAATTATTCCTTATTGTGTCTAGTTATATTTCTTTTTTTGAATCACTCCATTTGGAGTTTTGTAGCTCAAGTTATGGCCTAAAAACCATAACTGGCTAGATTGTAATTTTTTCAGAATTTCTAGGCAGAATCAATTTTGCAGTTTTTGTACACCGACTGTAGGTCAGTTTTTGGATATGTTATGGTCAAATTTTGGGTTTATTTTCTTCATGAAAGTTGTAGGGCTATGTCTCAGATTTCTACTGGTAAATATTTAGGTCAATAGAACTTTTCTACACTGAGTTATGACCATTTGAACAAATACTGTTCATTTGGTCATTTTCCAGGGACTGCATGTTGGTCACCCGGATTAGGGTAGTTTTTAAGTCAACTTGGTTTGGTTTCCTGGATAGGGTTTGTTTAGTAAAGTTGTGCCATTATGGGTCTAGTTTCATGGCCAATTGGCGTTGCACCAATTGCACCTACACCTTTCAAGTTACAGCTGCCCAAACTTACTGGACTCACACCCAGCCCTACAGGTCACCAAAGGCAGCATGCCTAACCTCAATTCTATTGTCCTAAATCACTTCAATTACCCCTCACATATAGTCATATGGTCACTAATTGACCATTACAATGTTCATATACCATTACATGAGCAAACCCTAATTTTATTCAAGTTTCAAAGTTTTCAAATTCCATTCATGCATTACACTTGTTCTTAAATGTTCAATCACTTAACTCATGTCATGGGCAGCTCACATACTACTTTGTTTCAAGGAAATTCATCAAAACCTAACCCTCCCTAAGTTGCCAAAATTGTAGGGATGAACAGACATAAATTTTATTCTATTTTTCTTACAATTTCCACTTATCTCATGGCTTTAAACATGAATTGAATAAGAGAGGGAAGAGATTGGACACTAACCTTGAATGGAGTCAATTCCAAGCTTACAACAACTCTTCTTTTCTACTTATTTTTGCTCCCAAAATCTTCTCTAAGATAAAATATTAAGGTTTTGTGTTGGAAACTTAGGGTTTAGTTGAAAGAAAACTAAGGAAATGGAGCTTCAGAAAACTTGGTAATGGAGGAGAGGGAAGAGGAATGTGTTTCGGCCAAGGAGAGAGATAAGGATGGCTGATGGCTTTCTTTACAACTTTGACTTCTTCTTTTCCTTTTTGATCTATTATAATGACTTTATTGAATTCTGATTAGCCAAAGGTTTTGAATGACCTCATGCTTACTTCATTAAATCAATATTATCTCTTCTCTTTTTTTTTTTTTTTTCTCTTTACTACTTACTTTCAATTTCATTTTTAGCAATTTTTATTCATATTTGATATCATATAATTTATGTACTTAATTGGAAAAGTTGATCAAAAATCATCTCTGAAGATGAAATGACTAAAATGCCCTCCGTTTGGCTTAATGAGCTAAAATTGTGTGCACCGATTGCTTAAATTTTCCTTGTGTTTTCTTAGCAATTTATTGTCATTGAGACCGCAATAATCCTTCCCTGAGGTCCCAAAAATTATTTCATGAAGTTTTTCCTGGGTCTAGGGTTACTAACGGCCTTTGCCGTCACTTCCTGTTAGGGTCACTCATCACTAAGGCTACGGCTCATTTAACCTTGGTGCATTTCATTTCTAAAAATTTTTCTTATCATTATTTGGTTTATTTATAACTCCTCACTCTAGTCTAATTATAATTTCAAATATTCTAGCTGTCCGTACCGACAATGGTCACCGGAACAGTAAAACGTGCAGACTAGCTAAAGTGAGGATGTTACACCAATAAGGGAAATTTCATTGAATAAAATGTGTTATGTTAATTGAAATGCAATTATTTTAATAGAAATTTTATGAAATTGTTTTTAAATCACAGTTAGCATGACAGTACTGTTCGGAACTTCTCAGTAGTAACGACTATTTGGGGTTTGATAATTAAAATTGCTTATGTCTCCCATTAATAACGGTTAGGGGTAAGACTAAATGAGTACTCATTAGCTAGCTAGCCCTTCCCTCATTAATAACAGTTAGTGAGATGATTTTCTTTGTCATGGTGTACAACACGGCATTGATCGTGAAATTTTGTGTCATGGTCTAGACTGTGTGTTCTTGGTAACACCCTTACTTTGTGATTTGTGAAATATGATTTGAAATAAATGAATCTTATTGACTTGAAATTTTGAAAATTCTACTTTGTTATGTTTTGATATATATAAATGATGTGCTTTATAAATGAGTTTTTAAAGTTTAGTTGTGTACCACTGGGTGTAATACTCAGCGATAACTTTTTTATGCTATCACAGGTAAAGAGGTAGATAAAGCAACAGAGTGAGCTGCTTTTGGCTGCAGTGAAGATATATTTTTGGATCTTGTACGGGTATAATATTTTATATCCTTGTAAATTTATTTTGATGTAAAATTTTTGTTCATTTGTATCTATAGAACTTACTGAGTAGTTGTACTGTAAAATTTGTATTAATATTATTTTTTTTTCTTTTCTGTAAATTGAGACTTTTGCATATGAATGAGGTTGAATTAAATAAGATTGAAGTTTATTGAAAATGTGTTGCAATTTTGTTGATTGAGTTTGGATTGTTGATTTAAATGGAGTAGTGGATATTGAAAATTATTGGGAGTGTTTTTAACAGGTTTTGAAGAACTATTTTCTCAATTTCTAGCCAACACTCTACCGAAATTTTTGTAAAATTTTTGAAATCCTAAATAAATCGAAATTTTATCTTATGATATAAACCTTAATTAAAGGCTTTTTATTAATTGTTCACAATTACCCTACACTTCAAAATGAATAGAAATTGATTTAAAATCCCTTGTAGTATATTTAATGGGTTATCGATAGGCAAAGTTCAGTAATTTATTAGGTATACTATAGGATTATGTTATATCTTGCGGAGGGGTAAGGTGTAACATTTTATAGGGTTTAGCTTCAGCTTATCTTTCCTCATCTTCTCAAACACTTTTCTCATTACCTGTACAAGGCTTTCTATCCCTCTAGACTTGATGATCATATCATCCATGTAAACTTCTATTTCTTTATGCATCATGTCATGGAATAATGTGACCATGGCACGTTGGTAAGTAGTCCTAGCATTTTTCAGTCTGAAAGGCATAACCTTGTAACAAAATATTCCCCATTGAGAGATGAAAGCAGTCTTCTCCTTATCTTCTTTATCCATTAAAATCTGATTATACCTTGAAGCTCCATCGATGTATGAACATCTTTTTAATACTACTGCATTATCAACCAGCAAAACAATGTGGGGGAGCGGGAAGTCATCTTTTAGGCTTGCCTTATTAAGATCCCTATAATCCATGCAAACTCTCACTCTACCATATTTCTTTATTATAGGGACCATGTTAGCTACCCACTCAGGGTACTTTACAACTTTTAGGAACCCAGCCTCATACTGCTTCTTGATTTCATCTCTGACTTTTAGCAGTATGTCAGGACCCATCCTTCTCAGTTTTTGCTTTACTGGCACTGTCTTTGGAATTAGAGGAATCTTATGAGTCACAATTTGAGGATCTAAGCCTAGCAAGTCATCATAGTTTCATGAGAAAACATCCATTAATTCTTGTAATAACTGAACCATATCCTCCATTTCCTCATTATCCACCACTTTGAGTTCCTTCTTGTTCTCTTCTGTCCCTAAGTTCAAGGTGTTCAGCCCATCTCCACAAGCCATAAGCCTAGGTTCATCTGATTCTTGCCACCTCATTATTTTCCTCAAAGGTACATACTCTTCCTCTTTATCAAAATTACTAGTATCCATGGTAATTATCGGTCCTTCAAAGTTAATTTGAGGAATTTCTTAATCAATTGAATTATTTTGGTTTTGTTGATCATTAGTCATAAAAATTAAAAATATGGAGATTAAAGAATGAGATTTAATAATAGGATTAAAATAAAGCTGGAAGAAAAGGCTACAAAAAAAAATTTTGGAAAATGTGCTATCAATTTATTAATGTTTGATCATAAGATAGTGTCCATTTACAAAATCCACTTGAGACCATGGACAAAGTGTTTAAGTGTTGGCAACTAAGCATATATTACTCACAGAACAACATTGGGATATCTTCAGCTTCTAATTAAATAATTGATATTAAAAGATAATAACTTGAAAAATAATTAAAGGAATAAAGTAAGCTAAGAGAGGGTGCTTCGGCACCGAGTGTGACATGCCTTGCTCGGCTACACTATAGTCGAGTGAGGGGTGTCACACTAAGGTTCTGCTTCTAGAGGTTCACAAATAGTTAGTAGAGGCAGAGGTAGAGGTAAAGGCAACACTTCTGGCAGACAAGGCACACTCAATCAATTAGAACAAAGGGGTGCACCAGTCAGGGTGTACACCATGTGCTAAGGGGAAGAAGCAGAGACTTCAGACATAGTTACTGATATGTTCTAAATTTTGGAAAGGAATGATTTTGTACTATTTGATCCCGACTCTACTCATATGCATGTTAGTGCTAAACTATATGTTCTACTACTATTCCCTTGCATGGAAATAAAGTTTGATTTATTAGTGACAAGTTCTTTAGGATAAGAGCTACGACAATAAGTGTGATTGGAATCAATTTTGGAAAAGTTTGCTAATGAGAGACATCTCTTAGAATACGATAAATTATAAAGTTAATTAGTGAGACTAATTAGTGCAAGGCAAGAGGACCTAAAAGTGAGTTATAGTAATATATCTACCCTAGATGAGGGCAAAGGTATTACGGCTGATAGATGTTAGTGGATACAATAATCAGAAAAAGTAGAAGATATTAGTGGACTTGAGAAGGATAAAATATAAGAAAGTTTAATCTATTGGGATGTATCGTAGTAACTATTCAATATTTTTTATGTTTGTGCTGTAAGCTGCAGATTACAGTGCCAACTTGGGATTTATTGTGTAGAGCTACGTACTACCCGATAGTGTACCAAGACAAGAATAATTGCAAATGATTTTCGCTCTGGTATAGATATGCCAGAACAAAGTTCTATTACTGGAACTGAGTTTGAAAATCCTACTTAGGGATTTAAAACTCTATAACTAGAATATCAAAAGATCATGGTTGTAAGGTAGCTAGAGTCAATGATTCAATTACTCTAACATGAGCTATTGTATATTAGGGATTGCTATAAAACTAGAGATTTTAGTGTAGTCATAAATTAAAGGTAACACCTATATGGTGAGGTCATCTAGTCTCTGATATAGGGTCTTACAGTTGTTTTGGCATTGCAATGGACCTTTTGCCTAAAATCTAGTGGAAGACAATATCTCAATTGCGTAGTAATAAGGCACAAAGTATGATTTTGTTTCCTTGAAGGAGACATGATGCTATGAATGATAATCATAACTTATAAAATGATTGTGAAACGATGTTCTAATTGGGACAATAGTGTGATAGGAAATATTTGGCCAAGTATTCCTTAGAAAGAGCACAATTTTATTGTGTGGATCATAAGGATTAAATTATGATTGGTATAAGACTTTTAAATAGCATGGGAAAAAGGAGAGTTTTGTGGACGCCCTTCTTATGTTATTGGAGAGTAGTTTATAGTTCAGTAAAAGAAAAGGCAATGATTGCAAATCAGTGAAAAGTAAGTTATAGAATATTGATAAATAAAAGAAAACATAAAAGTGAACAAGATGGTGCAAAATGGCACATAGGCCTAGGTCATAAATAAAGATGGTAAAATAGTGGTTATAAATTTGTGGCTAATGATGGGATAAGCAATTATCATATGATTGATGGGGTCACTTTATAAGGAAACATGAATCGAAATAATAGATAGAACAACGGTAAAAGAATATTAGAATTATACAAAAATTAAAAGTCATATTAGATTGTTAGAAGTCTTACATAAACTTAAAGAAAAGAGATATTGAAGATATTGTGCATAATAAAGTGTTTTAAAGGTTTTTCCCCACCTGAAAGAAGATTATGAGATTATGAAAAAAGGGGGAAAACTAAGTCCTCACTTCATAGAATTATACGGGGTTCTAGAACAGTGGGTCCATTAGCACATAGACTTGCTTTACCTCTAGAATTGAAATAAATTCAAACTTAACTTATGATGAGGAGCTCATAAGGATCTTAGCAAACGAGGTGAAGCGGCAGAAAAATAAATGTATACCTTTGGTTAAGGTGCTGTGGAACCACCATCCAGGCCAGGAAGCCACGTAGAAGTATGAGAAAAACATAAGAAGACAACATCCATGATTATTTAGAGACTAATATTACAATATTTTCGGGGACAAAATTTCTTTTAAGGAGGGGAGAATTGTAACACCCTCATACTAATTAGCCTATACATTCTACTGTTTTGGTGATTAGTGTCTATCCTGATAGTTAGGATGTTTAGAACCATACCTACACCACCTAGAAAGTCATAAATAAAAATTAACAGAAATCATATGAAGATGAAATGAAAATAAGAAAAAAAAATCATAATTGGTTAAATGAGCCAAAGGTCCCCGCAATTGGTGACCGATCCGGGAAGCGATTGCGAGCTCAATTACTACTATAAATTCATGTGGGACCCTATGACTGTCGCACCCTACTCCTCGTAAGATGTATTATGATCCCATAGTACACCTAATGAATTACCGTACTTCGCCTACTGGTAACCCATTAAATATACTACAAGAGATTTTAAAACAATTTCAGATCATTTTTATAGTGGTGGGCACGTTGAATATTTTTTAACAAGCCTTTAATTGAAATGTTGGTCATGGATTAAATCCTTGATTAAAATCTGGTGTTATGAAATTTTTCAAAATTTCGACAGAGTGTCGGCTGTATTTTGAGAAAACAGTCCTTCAATACCTGAAAAGAAAAGCACTCCCAATATTTTTTTCTCAACCACAACTCCAATATAAATCATTTTCATATCCCAATTCAACACAATCAACTAAATTCAATTTTTTTCAAGCCATACTTAGCATACAGAAAACCATACATGGATTTCAAAACTCAGAAAGAATTTTGGATATTACATTCAGTACAAAACTCAGAAAAAAATTTGAATATTACAATAATTTGCATTTTAATCACATACCCAAAATAATATTACAAAAGTTCTTATACAACTACTTAAACAATTTACATCCATATAATTACATGCATACATCAAAATCTAATGTACAAGGGTATACCTCTAATATACCCGAAGCTAATCCCAATGAGTCTTGAAGGCGCAGCTATTGGAAATCTCACTCGGTTGCTTTATCATTACTTCACCTGCGATAGCATACAAAGCTATCGCTGAGTGGTAAACTCAGTGGTGCACAACTATAATTTAAAATATAATATACAATATCTTGCTAAAATTTTAGCAAAGAATTTGAAAATCTTGAAATTCAATCAAAATTCCAAAAATAAAAATATTTGTTGCCAATAAAATAAATCATTTGTTAAAATGACTCTGCACAAGAATTTCAATTTATCAAGTCATAACTGAATATTTAAAGTAATTCGAAAAATTTATGGAAACAAATCTTAATTTCAATAAAATCAAATATGCATAAATCCCATTTGAAATCACAATTCTTATTATTCAAAACCCATTCTTTATGTCACTAACTATGCAAGACTAATCCATAAGGGCCATCTTCGGGACGATTCTAACTCCCTATAGTCGAGGAGATCGAATCGGGATTCTAACTCCCTATGGTTGGGGAGGTCGAATCATCATGCATATTACAACACCACAACAATGTAACTTCTGAAAAGGCCATGAGAAACTTAGATCTTACCTCTAATAAGAGGAGAATCTAAGCATATGCATATACCATGGTAATCAAAACAATGCTAACTCTAGTGTCTCCTCAACAAATGAGGGATGAGTAATAACCTAATCAAGCATCTATAGTGAGATATAAAATAATATTATGAATTTCTTTGTCTTTTTTTTTAGCATAAATCACAATACAATTCAATTCAATGTCAATTCCAATATCCAATAATTTTTATACTCATCATAATTCAAAATATATTTTATCACACTTTTTTCAAAACTAATTTATTCAATCCACAACAATGCTCAATAATTGTTGAAATACCATTTTATAAAGCTAAATTTATGCATACTATAACAATTTCAATGATTCAATATTTGGTAAACATAATACATAAAGAAACCAAAATCATTTAATCAAATAAAATATGCAAAACATGAACAATTTAAAACTAGTTGTGCACAAACCTCTTTATTGACTAGTTTACTCCAAATTTCAGTTTTTCCTTGAATATCCCTTTCCAGTCTCTTTTTCAACTGAAATACACAGTTTACAGTGTTTTAGTACCATATCTCATAATAAATCCATTAATTTATTTCATGCCTACTTAGTTGTAGCCTTAAATTTGCTTAAATTGGTATCCTTTCAATTTTGCATTTTGGGGTTACTATTCATTATACTATTCAAGCCAAAATATTGACTTTTTCCTACTAAATAGGTTTATTAATTCTAATTGCACCCATATACTATATTTTGGGTGTCAATTTTGTTGGCATTGATTGCCAATTCAATTTCTAATTTCTCTAGGTACAAATCCAAAAATTCAGTTTTGGGTCATTGTCTTCTACTATTCCAATGGTCTAGTTAATGTGGGAATTTGGCTAAGTGTCCTTCATCAAAGTTATTTCTTATTATCTTAGTTTTAATTCCCTTTTTCAATCACTCCATTTGGAGTTTTGTATCTCAAGTTATGGCCATTTTTCTAAGGCTGGCCGGATTGGTTACAACCCAAAATTCTGGGCACAATTCTGGTTCTAACAGTTTTGGTAACCCAAATTTGGGTGACAATTCAACTTGGTTGTGGGCAAAATTTGGGTTGGTGTTCTTCACAAAAGTTGTAGTACTATGTAATATCTTTCCAATACCATAAAAATCAGGTCATTTGGACCTTCCTAGACCAAGTTATGGCCAAATGAACAAGTTCATTTGGTCATTTTTATACAGTGGCAGTGTGCCAATTCCGGGTTTAACCTAATTGTTAACTAATTTAGAGTCACTTTCTGGGCATGGTTTCTACATGAAAAATGTGTCATTATGTGTCTATTTTCATTTCCAATTGGCCTCACACCAATTGGGATGGCAAAATTATAGTTTTGGTCCCTGAAATGGACCTAGGTCAGGCTATCCAGTAATGACCCCTCACCAATCCGAATTTCATTGCAATTCTAATCACTCCAACACATCTCAATTGGTCTCAATTGACCATTTTAAACCTCACTTAGGAAAAAGTACATTAATTTCTAAATTCTCAAATTTTCCCCCCAAAACCCAAAGGGTTAAGAACCCTAATTTTTGTAACTCATTTAATTAGTGCAATTAAAGTGCACAATAATCTTCTATACACTTAATTAAGCTCATATACCATTTTCATCTCATCAAAATCATGCAAAATCCTAATTTCCTCATGTGGCCAAAATTTTTAAATGGTCCAACAAACTTGATTTGTTTGAATTTTCCATAATTTCTAAGTTAATTTTAATTACTTAACCATGAATTTGAAGAGAAATTGAGGAAAACAATCACTAACCTTTTCTTTGGATTTCAACTCTTCACTTCTCTCACTTTCATCCTTCTTTTCCTTCTTCAATCTTCTTGTCTAGTTGTCATAGCAAGTTTTTTCAAGAAATTTGGGGGTTTAAAAAGCTTGAAATCAAGCTTTAATAGAGGAAGGAAAAAAAAATTGAGAGAGAGGAGAGACGAAGAAGAAGGGACGGCACACCTTGTGAAGAAGAGAATGTTTAGTTTTTATTTTAATTTCTATTTATGCATAATTATCCCTTATATTACTTAGTCAAAAATCAATTAAATGGATAAATGTTTATGAGGTCATATCTTATGTCATTTGGTGATGTCATTAATCCTTATTTTCATTTTCATTTCTTTTTCCTTAGTTTTTCCATAGTTCTTTAATTTGATTCTATATTATGAAATTTCCATTTCTCCGATTTTATTGGACAGTTAGGTCGTGAGTCACCTCTAGGGGTAAATTGACCAATTTGCCCCTCGCCGGTCTGATCCGGTTTGCTAATAATTCAGTATTTTTTTCGAAACTCTGATCTAATTATTTGATCTGGTTCTCTACCTTTTTCTGTGATTTTCACATTTCCTCTAGCTTCGTAATTTTTTCTAGGACTGCGGTGTCACAATGCCCCATACGAATTTAGGGTTTTGATTGATCTTGCAACCACTTCCTGGAGCCGTCACCCATTGTTGTTACCTTCGGTTCATTTAACTTTTTATGTTCTATTTTTATGATCTGTATTTAACCTTCGGGTAATTACTATTAATTTTTGTTCAAAGCTTTTCTAGGTGACTTAATTATGATTCTAATCCTCTTAATTGTCCAGACCGACACCGGTCACCAGAACAGTGATTTGCACAGGGCTATGCATATAGGGGTGTTACAATGACACCCCAGACTAAGGGATAGTTGCGAAATTAATGGTAATGTGAAAACCATAGAAAAGAAAAGAAAAGAAAACAAGTTCAAATACTTGAATCAGTATTCAAAGAGCTACCAAACACCATTAGAAAGATGGATTGTACCGACGATGGGCATTTTGGTCAATTCACCCCTAGATGTGATTTTTGACCTAAATGTCCATTAAAAAGTGTAACATTAAAATATTGAAAAATAGATTAAAGGTGAAGAGGTATAGTGGAAGAAAGGAAAAAGAAAAGAAAAAATTAAAATTTAAAGTGCTTTATGACATCATCAAGATGTAAGCATGACTTAATTAAAATTATAAATTTAAATTAGGAAAATTGGGGATAATTATGCATAAATAAAGACAACAATTAAAAAGAAAATAATTCTCTTCTTCTACCTATGTTGGCCGGCTCAACCTTCTCTTTCCATTCCCTCATTTTCCACCATTAACAAGTAAACTCAAGCTCTAAAAGCTTAACTTCTTCCCATAATCCTTAGCATTAAACTATATAAAACTCCTAATTGGCCCTCGAAAAGAAGATTAGAAGCAATAATTTTGGGAGGAAGTGGAAGAATAAAAGAATTGGAAAAGCTCCATTAAAGGTAAGTTTGTTCCCAAGTTAAATTAGTGTGTAGTCACTTAAATTAGTTGAATTATGAGGAAATAGCATGCAGAATTAAAGAAATTATGTATGAATCTTTATTAGGGAAATTCAGCTAGCTTGATGTAAGTTAGGGTTTTGATAGATTTGATCTAAATTAAACATGTGATCTTGCTTACATGATGATATGAACATGAATGAAGTGGTGGTTTGCATGGAAATTTCATGTGTGCATGAAATTGTGAAGAAGAAAATTAGGGTTTTGGGTGGAATTTAATGAAATGTTGACCAATTGGTGTTATTATATCTAATTGTGGTCATTTGTTGTATTTTGAGTTGAGAATTGACATGAATTAATGTGATGGGAAGTGTGTTTGATGTGCTGGAAATTCTGGACCAATGAGTATAGCATAGTTAAATGGCCATAACTAGAGTTGTGTTGCTCTAATTGGTATGAGGCTAATTGGAGATGAAACTAGGGTTATAATGTCACATTTTTTATGCAGAAACCTTATCCAAAAATTGACCCTAAGTTGATAAAAAATTGGGTTGAATCCGGAATTGGTGCCCTAATTTTGGGCAAAATTGACCAAATGAACAGTATATATTCAAAGGGTCATAACTTTGTGTAGAGAGGTCAAAATGACCTGATTTTTGAACTATTAAAAATGTTAGACATAGTAGAACAACTTTAATGAAGAACACAAACTCAATTTCTGACCATAACCTATTCAAATTATTAACCAAAATTAGGTCATCAAAACTATCAGAACTAAGTTTGCCCAGAAAACTGGAAATGGACCAATCCGGCTATTTATAGTAAAAATGCCATAACTTGAGTTACAAAACTCTAAATGGAGTGATTTAAAAAGAGAATTAAAGTAGAAACATTAAGGAACAACTTTGGTAAAGAAAGTTTAGCCAAATTTTCACTGTAGATTGGTCCAATGGAATAGTAAACATTGGAGATAAAAACTGAAATTTTGGAATTAATACTAATAAGCCTTGAATTGCAATTGGCAACCAATGCCAACAAAACTATGACCCAAAATGTAGTTGGATCATGTGCTTAGAAATTTTATACCTACTAATTATGAAAAAGTCAACATTTTGAATGAATAGTAATGTGAATAGTAATCATAAACATATCAAATACAAAGAACTTAAATCTTAGGAGAATTTATAAGTAAAATTAAGTATGCAAAAATTTAATTGTTGGATTTATTATTAGAAATGATTTGAAAGGCTATTGAAACACTTTAACTATGTGTTTCAGTTGGAAATGAGCCTCCCAAGGAAGGGAAGGATTAAGTTAAGAATAGGGAAGTCAAATAAGGTTTGTGCACAACTATTCTCTTTTCTACATTTTAAAATTGGATTTGATTTGAATGAACTTTAGATGAATGAATTTTGTTTTTTTTTTTTTTTAAATTATGGACTTTAAAAATGTGGAATTGACTTTGTATGATTTCAATACAAATACCTTTGTGTACTTAAGAATTTATTGTATTGTTTAAAAATTATGAATAGTACACTTGATGTGTTGCCAACCTTATGCATGAATTTACTATAATTGAATGTGTTTATTTATTTTATAAATGTATTTTGAGAATGAAATTTCTTTAAATATGTTTTAAAACCACAGCTGACATGGCAATATGCTTTGTGTTCTCATTAGCTTGTCTAGTGAGATATCTCCTCCACTTGTTGGGGTTGAGTTCCTTCCCCTCTGGCTTGCCAGTTGAGGAAGAGTTTGAATGAGTACTCATATATACTAGCTAGTCTTTGTTCCTCCCTTTATCCTCGGTTATTGGAAGAGTTTGCTTTGCTGTGTTGTACAACACGGCATTGATCATGAAATTTTGTGTCATGGGTCCAATTGTGAGAATTGTTAGCAACACCCTTAAATTGTGATTATATGATAAATGTTTTGTCAATGATTGTAATTTATTATGATGATTTTCTGGAAATAGAATGATTTAAATAACATGTGATTAAAAATAAAGGATTTGTTTTGATTGATAAATATTGGATTATTTTTATGGATCAATAAAATGTGATTTGACATGTTTTGATAAATTATGCTTTATATTGAGTTTTAATTTATTTGTTGTGCACCACTGAGTTCACCGCTCAGCGATAGCTTTGTATGCTGCCGCAGGTGAAAGAGAAGATATAGCAGCTAAGTGAGGCCACTTGAAGCTGTGAAATGAAGTTGTCTACGGGTGTAGCATCGGTCTACCTTTGTATATTAAGTTTTGATGTACTCATGTAGTTATATGTATGAAGTTACATTCGAGCAGTTGTACAGAAATAGTTGTAATATTATTTTGGGACTTTAATTAAATGTACATTATGGTAATATTATTTCTTTTGAGTTTAATAGTTTGAAATTTTTTTTTATAATCGTTAATTTTATTACTCCAATGAGTGCAAACATTTAATTTTCTTTTTGATTCTTGTAAAAAGGGAATTATTTCCTTTATAATGAAATTTGCTGAAAACGAAATGAGATGATTGATGTTGATTGAGTTTGATTGTGTCAAATTGTGGAAGACATATTTTTATGAATTGATTTTCACAAGTTAGAAGAACCATTTAATGGTATTTTTTGTAACATCCTCATTTTCGTAGTCCGTACGTTCTACTGTTTCGACGGCTAATGACTGCCCTGAAAAGTTAGAATGTCTGAAACTATACTTAATTGACTGTGAGGAAGCATAAAATAATGAAATATGTGATGAGAAAAATTAAGGAAAAAATAAAAAGATAAAATGTGACTAAATTAAACAAGCCAAACCCGTAGCGATAGGTGACCGCACCGGGAAGTTACGGCGAGGACCGTTGACTAGCCCTGAACCACGGGGAACTCAGGAAAATATTTTCGGGACATAATTAAAGGTCTACTGAGGTGTAATTGACATTGAAAATGTCAAAGAAAATTTACTGAGTCAATATAAATGAAAAACGAAAATTAAAGAAATCGGCTATACAAGGAGTAAATCGGTAGTAACAAAAAATCCGAAATATAACCTGAAGAGGGGCATTTTGGTCATTTGACACCTCGAGTTGAATTTTGACCTAAATGTCCATGAAAAATAAATAGTATTAAAATTTGAAAATGCCATGAAAATAAGAAAAAATACACATAATGTAAATAGTGAAAAATGAGGGCATAATTACAATTAGTGAAAACTTGTTTATTATAATGTTAATTATACTTAGTGGGGGAATTAGTGGACATAGTTAAGGCCATTAGTGGACAAATAGGACAACACTAACATCTTCTTCTTCATTCTTCATCTTAGCCGAATTCCATTTCTCCCAAATTCTCTATTGTCCTCCATAGCCGGCCATGAAGCAAGCTCCAATCTACCCATGATCAAGCCATAGATTTTGCATTTGTCTTCACTAAAGTTGGTCTACACACCTTGGGCAGCTTATAGGGAACAAAAAGGAAGAGTTTTGGTGAAGTTTTTGTCAAGCTCAAAAAAGGTTAGTGCTAGTTTTTCATCCCTTGCTTCATTAAACTTTGTTTTAAGGTTATGATTAATTGAATTGATAAGAAATTTGAGAGAAATTGATGATTAATGATTAAGCATAAAGTCGGAAGCCATGGATTTTAAAGCAGTTTAATTTGTTTTTACATGTAATTAATGGATAATGAAGTTGATTAGGCTTATTACATGTATTAGTAGTTTGGTGTTATGTGTATGCTTGAAATGGGTACTTTGAAGTAAGGTTGTGAAGTGTATATGGAAGATGGAAGCACATGTACAATTGGGCAGCCTTGTGGTTCATGGAAGAGTGTTTGATTTCATGAATTTATTTGATGAATTATGGTACTAAGGGATTAATGTAGATGTATGTAAATTATTGTGGGAATTTCATGTATTAGTTAGGTGATTTAATGTGTAAATTATGTGAACTTTGACTTTGTGAATTAGGATTATATTTGGTGTATTGAAGATTGGTATATTCTGCCCAAAATACCATAATGAGATGTGATGAATGAGAAATTAATGTGATGAATCCAGAATTTAGGTATGGGAATTAAAGGATTAGGGAATTGAATGTGTATGGTTTATGTATTTGAAGAATTTTATGAGGACAGTATGCTTGTGGAGCTATAACCCTCATTGTGTGGTCCCAATTGATATGAGGCCAATTGGAGGTAAAATTAGACATATAATGAACTAACTTTTATGTAGAAGCCTTACCAAAAATCTATCCTGAAAGTGACTCAAAAAGTGACCTAATCCGGAATTGGTAACTTGAAATCCAGAATATTTGACCATATGAACAGTATCTAGTATTTTAGCCATAACTCATTCAAAACAAGTCCAAATGACCTGAAATTTATATCATTAGAAAGCTTAGACATAGGGCTACATCTTTGGTAAAGACCACCAAGCCTAGAAATGCCATTAAGCAAGTCAAATTGATTGTCCAAATTGGGTTACAAAAACTGGCCGAATTGACTTTGACTTAAAAATGACCTAATAGTGCAATATAAGTGTAACTTGACCAGCCATAGTAAAATGACCATATCTTGGTCTACACAACTCCAAATAACCTGAAATTTATATCGTTAGAAAGCTTACATAGAGCTACAACTTTTGTGAAGATCAGAGAACCCAGAAAAGTCATTTACTAAGTCAAATTGCTTGCACAATTTGAGGTAACAAAACTGTCCAGAACCATTGCAACCCAGAATTTGACCATATGAATAGTAGTCACTCATTTGACCATAACTCACTCAAAACAGGTCCAAATGACCTTAAATTTATATCAATGGAAAGATTAGACATAGAGCTACAACTTTTATGAAGACACCAAAGCCCAAAAATGACCAGAACCAAGTCAAATTGCTTGCCCAAGTTAGGGTTCTAAATCTACCAAAATTGAATTTGACCTAAAAAAATGACCTAAACTTGCATTGAAAATACAATCTGTCCAGCTTTAGTAAATTGACCGTATCTTGGTCTAAACAACTCAGAATGACCTGAAATCTATGCCAAAAGTTCAATAAGATATAGAGCTATAAATGTGATCCTTTGACCAGAAGCTAAAAATCAATGGAAACATGACATTTAGCTAGACCAATCTAACATACTAAATCTGGAATTGGTACAATTGACCATTAAGTCCAAAAAATTTATACCCACAAGAAGTATCCAAATGTAATGAGTCATACCAATCTAGAAAGCTAAGAAAGAGACCTAAAACTTTATTTTAGGCAACTTCCTTAAATTATAAATGTATAAAGTCAGAATTTAAGGTCAAAGTCATTGACCTAATTAAGGATCATCCCAATATAGGACCTTTGAGCCTAAGTCAACAATTTGACTATAAATAATTCTATAAGACCTGACATGTAACACCCTCCCTATAGCAACTCCGTACATTCTACTGTTCCGGTGACCAATGTCGGTCCGAATATAGCGAATGTCTGGAAAAATATTTAAACTAAAGTGAGGAACCAAAATTAACTCAAATATTAATAAGAAAAATTTAGGAAAAATTTTAAAAATAAAATACAACCAAGTTAAATGAGCCGCTGCCCTAACGATGGGTAACCTAGTGAGAAGTTGCGGTTCTCGCAACTAGGAGCCCTAGACCCAGGGGGAAAATTATAAAATAATTTTTGAGACTCCAGAGAAGGGTTATTGAGGTTCTTATGGCATTAGAGTGCCAAGAAAATACTTAGAAAAATTTTTCAATCGGTACAGACAATTTTGGCCCATTGAGCCAAACGGAGGGCATTTTGGTCATTTCGCCTTCAGAAGTGATTTTTGACCGACTTGTCCAGTTAAGTAAATAATTATTATGACATAAAATGTGAATAAATATTACTAAAAATTGAATTGAAAATGAGTAGAAAAGAAAAGAAAAAAAAATGAATTAAATGAGAATTTATGACATCACATGATGTCATTAGTGTGGCTTCACCCACTCAAGTGTTGACACATGGCATAAATTTGTTTAAAAAGACAAAATGGGCTGAAAATAAACAAAAAAATCAGACTTTTCACTCCCTTTCTTCTTCCTTGCGTGAACCTTCTCCACAACCACTATTTTCAAGCTTTTTCAAAGCTTGATTTTACAAACTTCTACCTAACAAAACCCTAACCTAGCAACATAAAAATTTGTTCTTACATCCTAGTGAAGCTTTGGGCAGCAAAATTTTGAAGAAAAATTCAAGTTTTGGTTGGCTTGGAATTGAGCTAAAAGAGGTTAGTGACCTAAACCTTGAATTTCACTTAAATTTCGTGTTTAAGAACTATAAATGTGTGTAAATGACAAAGAAATTTGATGAAACACCATTGGTATGCTAACCCTAGATTTTGGTAGCCATGGTTAGGGTAATATGATGATGATTTTTGGAGAGCTAACATGCTAGTATGGCTGCCCTTAATGTGTATCTTATAAGTGAATTTATAAATGCAATGATAATACATGGTTTTGAAATGTTGAGTTAGGGTTTGGGTTGAAGAATGAGACTTTGATCTTGTGATGATGGGAGTAGGTTTTAATGGTCAATTAGTGACCATTTGGTTTGGTTTGAATAAAAAATGAAGTGAATTGGGTTGTAGGATTTGAGGTTGGAGTGGCTGCCTTATGTGACGTGCAGGTTTGGATGTGAGTCCAGCCTGTTTGGACTGCCATAACTTAAATTGTAGAGGTTCAATTAGTGTTTGGACAATTGGACATAAAACTAGACACAAAATGGCACAACTTTAGTGAAGAAACCATGCCCATAAAACCAAACAAAGTGGACAAAAAACTTGCTCAAATCCGGGTGACCTGTAGGCTGTTTCTGCAGAATGACCAAATGAACAGTGATTGTTCATTTGGCCATAACTCAATGTAGAAAGCTCCAATTGACCTGAAATTTTACCAGCAACAAGCTGAGATATAGGCCAACAACTTTTATGAAGAAACCTACGCCAAATTATGACCAGAACCTATCAAACAATTGAATTGCTTTCATTGTTCACTGCACTATAGATATGGTCAGCCCTAAAAATTCTCAATCCGGCCAGTTATGGTTTTTGGACCATAACTTGAGCTAAAAATCTCAAAATGGAGTGATTCAAAAAAGGAAATTCAACAAGACAAAATAAGGAACAACTTTCGTGTTGATCATTTTTCCAAATTCCCACTGCAACAGTAACTAATGGAACAGTAAATCCAAAGCTTGAAAACTGAAAATTCTGTCCAATTCACATTAAGCTTAGAGATGGTATTGGCAACCAATACCAACAAGTTTAAAATGCAAAATGTGGTATGTTGATGATATTTAAACTAATTTACCTATTGCCAATGCAAAAGTCAACATTTTGGTTGACCAATGAAATGAATAGTAATCATAAAAATTCAATTTCAAAGAATTACATAAATAAAAAGTGTTAAATGCCCTAGTAGGCCTAATGTGATTGGTTTGGATAGGTTGGCAAGCCAATAGGGTTCTGTTAGCAGTACTGCATATGGCTTCATGCCATTCTGTATTTCATGGCTTCCCATGCCATTCTGTGACATAATAACCTTTGGCTATGATATTGAGTTGTTATACTCGAGTTTAATCCCCGATAATTATCACAGCTTATTAGCTGTTCTGTTGCACACCGGGAAACACAATGTCACCGATGGTGTGATGGTACGAGGTACTTAGTACCCAGTACTAGTTTACCCGTTTATCCAATCCAGTCAACTAGTATAGGTTACTCGGGCAGTATTAATAAATCTTACCAAACTTCAATTGAATAATATTGCAATAAACATTTGAGACTTAGTTCACCCAAAAATGTAAACATACATTCTGTACACATGTTTTTATTTTATTTTATTTTATATTGTCACCACTAAGCAGAATTACTTAGCGCATCGCTTTTGCCATGCGCAGGTACTGGAGACATAGCTGGGGAGTCCAGCAGGCCTCATACAGGGTGAGCCTTCATATCTGCACTCAGAGTTCAGAGTCACCTCACATTGCAGTGCATTTGGTAGGACATTAGGCCACTTTTGATATTTTGATATTTTGATATTTTGTATTTTGTAACCTTCTGTAATGTATATTATAAATTCATGTAATTATGCTTTTGATGTAAGTATCTATGGAATTTGTTCAGTAATAAATTGAGCATTTTTCATTGAGTTGATTGTGTTTTGAATTGAATTGAATTTTTGAGATACTGAAGTGAATTGAGAAATTGTTGAGAATATATTGGAGGTTGATTGAGAATAATATGATGATATTATTGGAAGTGTTTTTAACAGGTTCAGAAAAACTGTTTTTCCAATTTATAGCCGGCACTCTGCCGGATTTTCTATAAAATTTACGAAAAATTTTAGATTTATCAAAAATTATAAATAAATGAATTAAAAAGGATTAATTGAAATTGAAACATGAATTGGTGTTCCGACACACTGAGTGGCATAACTTGTTCGGCTACACTGTAGACGGGTAAGGGGTGTCACATTTAGTGGTATCAGGGCATCGGTTTAGGCGTTTCTAGGTCTAGATAGAGTACATACCATTGCATTGCATTTGTAAGTGTTGAGGTGACACTGATGCAGATCTGTTTGTTTTCTTATTTTTAATAGGATATGGATCCTGCTTCGCAAAGAGCAGTTGATGAAGAGGTGGAGAGTCATGCTCCACCAACGGCTGGGTCTGGGGGCAGGGGAGAATCTGCTCCACTAGCAGCTGAGGCACCTGCTCAACCTCAGTTTGCTCTATTCCAGCAAATGACCGAGCTCTACCGACAAATGATGAGGGCAATTCCACCACCACAACCACAACCACAACCTGTACCAGCCCCACAGAAGTCCCATTTGGAGAAATTGCGAAAACATGGGGCTGTAGACTTCTTTGGAAAGAGGGAGGATGATCCCATGGCTGTAGAAAATTGGTTGGACAGAACCATTAGAGTACTGAAACAGCTAAACTGCACCCCCGAGTAGAACCTGGTGGGTGTTGTGTCCCTACTTCAGGATGATGCATATCAGTGGTGAGACACAGTAACCAGTGAGGTGCAACCTGAACGGATCACCTGGGAATTCTTCCTCACAGAGTTCAGGAAGAAATATATTAGTAAAGTGTATTTAGAAGAGCAAAGAAGGGAATTCATCAGTTTGAGACAGAGACAGTTGTCAGTGGCTGAGTATGAGCGTGAGTTTGTCAGACTGAGTTGGAATGGGAGGGAGATAGTCCCTACCGAGGCAGAGAGGTGCAGACGGTTTGAGGAAGGGCTCAATGACAACATCAAAGTCATGATCACAGCACTAGAGATCACGGATTTTGCTAAACTGGTAGATGCAGCATCAAAAGTGGAAAGGGTTAGAATCAATGAACAAAATAGAAGGGAAAGACAGCAGAAGAGAGGTCCGAGTCAGTCCAGTGCATTCTTTGCTCCCAGCAAGAAGAGTAAGGGTCCTCCTACTCAGAGTTCAGGACCACCACAGAGTCAGGGTCAGTCTCAGGGGCCTAGACCACAGTTTACTCCTAGGAGAGGCCAGTCCACACCATCAATGGGCAGCTCTCCAGGGACGGTGTTTAGGGGACCAGCCCCTACATCTTCTGCTTGTCAGTACTGTCAGAAGTGGCAAAGGGGAAATGTTGGCAAGTGACCGGTGCATGCTTGCGGTGTGGATCTACAGAACACCAGATCAAGAATTGTCCGAAGAGGACTACTACAATTGCTCCAACACAAACTGATAGATCTGCTCCTGCACCACAAAGAGGTAGGAAGCCTGGTAAACCTGAGGCAGCTGGTCCATCACTGAGGCCTGCATCCGAGTCAACTGAGAGGCCAGACACTAGAATACCAGCCAAGGCTTATGCCATCAGAGCTCAAGAGGAGCAAGATGCCCCGGATGTCATCAGGGGTACGTTTTCCCTCTACAACACTTCTGTACATGCATTGGTGGATCCAGGATCCACTCATTCCTACATTTGCATCAAACTACCCATAGAGAGGGGAGTTCCAGTAGAGGAGAGTGATCAAGACATTCTGGTCACAAATCCACTAGGCCACAGTGTGATAGTGAATAAGGTGTATAAAGGTTGCCCGTTGAGGATTCAGGGGTATGAATTCTCGGCAGACCTAATTGAATTGCCCTTCCACGAGTTTGACGTGATTTTGGGAAAGGACTGGTTGTCACATCATTAGGCAATAGTTGATTGTAAATTGAAGAGAATTTCTCTGAAAACTTCTAAGAGTAATGAGATCACTGTTATGGGTGAAAGGACAGATTTCCTGTCCAATGTTATCTCAGCCACAGTTGCAAAAAGAATGATGAGAAAAGGCTATGAAGCTTACCTAGCACACGTGGTTAATACTAGGCAAGCTAAGCCAAACCTGAATGATATACCCACAGTAAGAGACTTCCCAGATGTATTTCCTAAAGAGTTGCCTGGTTTACCACCAGAAAGGGAAGTCGAGTTTGCTATTGAGGTAATGTCGGGTACAGCACCCATTTCCATTGCTCCTTATAGGATGGCACTCACTAAATTGAGGGAGTTGAAAACTCAGTTGCAAGAATTGCTTGATAGAGGGTTCATACGCCCCAGTGTGTCACCATGGGGAGCTCCGGTGCTGTTTGTGAAGAAAAAGGATGGAACTTTGAGATTGTGTATTGATTACCGGCAGTTGAATAAAGTAACTGTGAAGAATAAATATCCATTGCCCAGAATTGACGATCTGTTTGATCAGTTGAAGAGAGCCGGTGTATTTTCAAAAATTGACCTCAGATCAGGGTATCATCAGCTGAGGGTAAAGGATGCAGATGTGTCAAAAACTGCATTCAGAACTCGGTATGGGCATTATGAATTTCTAGTGATGCCGTTTGGGTTAACAAATGCACCAGCAGCATTTACGGACCTTATGAACCATATCTTCTATCCATACTTAGATCGTTTCGTAGTGGTATTTATTGATGATATTCTGGTGTATTCCAAGACCAGGGAAGAACATGATGAACATTTGAAGATTTCTCTGCAAACCCTGCGAGAAAAGAAGCTGTATGCTAAGTTGTCCAAGTGTGACTTCTGGATGAGTGAAATCTCTTTCCTTGGACACATAGTATCAGTAGAGGGGATTAGAGTGGATCCCAAAAAGATAGAAGCAGTGATGGAATGGAAGCCTCCCAGAAATACAACTGATGTCAGAAGTTTCTTGGGGCTAGCTGGGTATTACAGAAGATTTGTGAAGGGATTTTCCTTAATAGCTGCTCCAATGACCAAGTTGTTACACAAGAATGTCAGATTTAACTGGAATGACAAATGTCAGGCTAGTTTGAGAGGTTAAAGGCTATGTTAACAGAGGCACCAGTGTTAACACAGCCAGTGTCGGGAAAGGACTTTGTGGTCTACAGTGATGCCTCACATAATGGGCTAGGGTGTGTATTGATGCAAGAGGGGAAAGTGGTCGCCTAAGCTTCCAGGCAGTTAAGGCCACATGAACAGAACTACCCTACTCATGACCTGGAGTTAGCAGCGATTATCTTCACACTGAAGATATGGAGGTATTATTTATATGGTGAAAAATGCTACATCTATACAGACCACAAGAGTCTAAAATATTTGCCAACCCAGAAGGAGCTCAATCTTAGACAGAGGTGATGGATTGAGTTCCTAAAGGACTATGATTGTGTGATAGATTATCATCCTGGGAAGGTAAATGTAGTTGTTGATGCTTTGAGCAGAAAATCCATCACAGCTTTGAGATCATTGAATGCCCGTCTATCTTTGGTTCGAGATGGAGCTATTTTGGCTGAGTTGCAAGTGAGGCCAAACCTGCTGCAGCAGATTTTAGATGGGCAAAGGCAGATGAAAAGTTAATGGCTATTATGAGCAAAATCTCAGAGGGAAAAGCAACTGACTATGAGGTGAAAGCAGATGGGTGTCAGTACTACAAAGGAAGAGTATGTGTACCAGATGATGGGGAACTGAAGACTAGTATTCTGAAAGAAGCACACACGAGTGTTTATGCTATGCACCCGGGGAGCACAAAAATGTATAATGATTTGAAGCCTCATTATTGGTGGCCTGGTATGAAGAGGGATATAGCTGACTTTGTGACTAAATGCTTGACATGTCAGCAAGTTAAGGCAGAACATCAAGTTCCATCGGGTTTGTTACAGCCTATAAACATACCTGAATGGAAATGGGACCGGGTCACTATGGATTTTGTTAGTGGTCTACCCCTCACCCAAAGGAAGCATGATGCAGCATGGGTGATAGTGGACAGATTGACGAAGTCAGCACATTTTTTACCAGTTAGGACTGACTAATCACTAGAAAAGCTTGCAGAATTGTATATCAGTGAGATAGTTAGGCTGCATGGAATCCCACTTTCCATCATATTAGACCGAGACCTAAGGTTTATATTAAGATTTTGGAAAAAGTTGCAAGAAGCCTTGGGCACACAACTCCGCTTTAGCACGGCTTTCCATCCTCAGACAGATGGGCAATCAGAAAGAGTAATCCAGGTAAACAACTGAAACCAATTGAACTAATGCAAATATTGAACTGAAATGATAATAATAACATGAAATATATGTCAGATCCTGGAGGATATGCTAAGGAGTTGTGTCATTGAGTTTGAGGGGAGTTGGGATAGATATCTCCCACTGGCAGAATTCGCATACAACAATAGCTACCAAGCTAGCATTCAAATGGCTCCGTATGAAGCACTGTATGGGAGGAAATGTAGAACTCCAGTGTGCTGGACTGAATTGGGCGAAGACAAACTGGTAGGGCCAGACCTGGTGAAACAGACTGAGGAAAAAATGAAAATAATCAAAACTAACCTGAAGATTGCCTCCGACAGGCAGAAGTCTTATGCCGACCTGAAGAGAAAGGAGATAGAGTATGCAGTTGGTGATAAAGTGTTTCTCAAAGTCTCACCATGGAAGAAAATATTGAGGTTCGGAAGTTGAGCCCTAGGTTTATTGGCCCATATGAAGTCATTGAACGTGTAGGACCAGTAGCCTACAGGCTAGCTTTACCACCAGAACTGGACAAGATCCACAATGTGTTCAACGTGTCCATGCTCAGAAGATACCGCTCAGATCCTTTACATGTCATCTCCATGGAAGAAATTGAAGTACAACCGGATTTGACATATGAAGAAGAACCCATACGGATCCTGGCTCGGGAAGTGAAAGAGTTGAGAAATAAACAGATCCCACTGGTGAAAGTGCTTTGGAGGCACCACAACAATGAAGAGGCAACTTGGGAAAGTGAAGAGACAATGAGGAAACAGTTCCCTAAACTGTTTGCATCAGGTAAATTTCGAGGACGAAATTTAAATTAGAGGGGAAGAGTTGTAACACCCTCCCTGTAGCAACTTCGTACATTCTACTGTTCCGGTGACCAATGTCGGTCCGGATAGCTAGAATTTCTGGAAAAATATTTAAACTAAAGTGAGGAACCAAAATTAACTCAAATATTAATAATAAAAATTTAGGAAAAATTTTAAAAATAAAATACAACCAAGTTAAATGAGCCGGTGCCCTAGTGATGGGTAACCTAGTGAGAAGTTGCGGTTCTCGCAACTAGGAGCCCTAGACCGGGGGGAAAAATTATAAAATAATTTTTGGGACTCTAGAGAAGGGTTATTGAGGTTCTTATGGCATTAGAGTGCCAAGAAAATACTTAGAAAAATTTTTCAATCGGTACAGACAATTTTGGACCGTTAAGCCAAACGGAGGGCATTTTGTTCATTTCGCCTTCAGAGGTGATTTTTGGCCGACTTGTCCAGTTAAGTAAATAATTATTATGACATAAAATGTGAATAAATATTACTAAAAATTGAATTGAAAATGAGTAGAAAAGAAAAGAAAAAAAATGAATTAAATGGGAATTTATGACATCACATGATGTCATTAGTGCGCCTTCACCCACTCAAGTGTTGACACATGGCATAAATTTGTTTAAAAAGACAAAATGGGCTGAAAATAAAAAAAAAAAAATCAGACCTTTCACTCCCTTTCTTCTTCCTTGCGTGAACCTTCTCCATAACCAATATTTTCAAGCTTTTTCAAAGCTTGATTTTACAAACTTCTACCCAACAAAACCCTAACCTAGCAACATAAAAATTTGTTCTTACATCCTACTAAAGCTTTGGGCAGCAAAATTTTGAAGATAAATTCAAGTTTCGGTTGGCTTGGATTTGAGCTAAAAGAGGTTAGTGACCTAAACCTTGAATTTCACTTAAATTTCATGTTTAAGAACTATAAATGTGTGTAAATGACAAAGAAATTTGATGAAACACCATTGGTATGCTAACCCTAGATTTTGGTAGCCATGGTTAGGGTAATATGATGATGATTTTTGGAGAGCTAACATCCTAGTATGACTGCCTTTAATGTTTATCTTATAAGTGAATTGATAAATGCAATGATAATACATGGTTTTGAAATGTTGAGTTAGGGTTTGGGTTGAAGAATGAGACTTTAATCTTGTGATGATGGGAGTAGGTTTTAATGGTCAATTAGTGACCATTTGGTTTGGTTTGAATAAAAAATGAAGTTAATTGGGTTGTGGGATTTGAGGTTGGAGTGGCTGCCTTATGTGACCTGCAGGTTTGGATGTGAGTCCAGCCTGTTTGGACTGCCATAACATAAATTGTAGAGGTTCAATTGGTGTTTGGCCAATTGGACATGAAACTAAACACAAAATGGCACAACTTTAGTGAAGAAACCATGCCCATAAAAATAAATGAAGTGGACCAAAAACTTGCTCAAATCCGGGTGACCTGCAGGCTATTTCTACAGAATGACCAAATGAACAGTGACTGTTCATTTGGCCATAACTCATTGTAGAAAGGTCCAATTGACCTGAAATTTTACCAGCAATAAGCTGAGATATAGACCAACAACTTTCATGAAAAATCTACCCCAAATTATGACCAGAACCTATCCAACAATTGAGTTGCAGTCACTGTTCACTGCATTGTAGATATGGTCAGCCCTAAAAATTCTCAATCCGGCCAGTTGTGGTTTTTAGACCATAACTTGAGCTAAAAAACTCAAAATGGAGTGATTCAAAAAAGGAAATTCAACTAGACAAAATAAGGAACAACTTTCATGTTGATCATTTTTCCAAATTCCCACTACAACAGTAACTAATGGAACAGTAAAGCCAAAGCTTGAAAAATGAAAATTCTGTCCAATTCACATTAAGCTTAGAGATGGTATTGGCAACCAATACCAACAAGTTTAAAATGCAAAATGTGGTATGTTGATGATATTTAAACTAATTTACCTATTGCCAATGCAAAAGTCAACATTTTGGTTGACCAATGAAATGAATAGTAATCATAAAAATTTAATTTCAAAGAATTACATAAATAAAAAGTGTTAAATGCCCTAGTAGGCCTAATGTGATTGGTTTGGATAGGTTGGCATGCCAATAGGGTTACATAGCGATGATTGCATATGGCTTCATGCCATTCTGTATTTCATGGCTTCCCATGCCATTCTGTGACATAATAGCCTTTGGCTATGATATTGAGTTGTTATACTCGAGTTTAATCCCCGATAATTATCACAGCTTATTAGCTGTTCTGTTGCACACCGGGAAACACAATGTCACCGATGGTGTGATGGTACGAGGTACTTAGTACCCAGTACTAGTTTACCCGTTTATCCAATCCAGTCAACTAATATAGGTTACTCGGGCAGTATTAATAAATCTTACCAAACTTCAATTGAATAATATTGCAATAAACATTTGAGACTTAGTTCACCCAAAAATGTAAACATACATTCTGTACACATGTTTTTATTTTATTTTATTTTATTTTATTTCATATTGTCACCACTAAGCAGAATTGCTTAGCGCGTTGCTTTTTCCATGCGCAGGTACTGGAGACATAGCTGGGGAGTCCAGCAGGCCTCATACAGGGTGAGCCTTCATATCTGCACTCAGAGTTCAAAGTCACCTCACATTGCAGTGCATTTGGTAGGACATTAGGCCACTTTTGATATTTTGATATTTTGTATTTTGTAACCTTCTGTAATGTATATTATAAATTCATGTAATTATGCTTTTGATGTAAGTATCTATGGAATATGTTCAGTAATAAATTGAGCATTTTTCATTGAGTTGATTGTGTTTTGAATTGAATTGAATTTTTTAGATACTGAAGTGAATTGAGAAATTGTTGAGAATATATTGGAGGTTGATTGAGAATAATGTGATGATATTATTGGAAGTGTTTTTAACAGGTTCAGAAGAACTGTTTTTCTAATTTATAGCCGGCACTCTGCCGGATTTTCTATAAAATTTTCGAAAAAATTTAGATTTATCAAAAATTATAAATAAATGAATTAAAAAGGATTAATTGAAATTGAAACATGAATTGGTGTTCCGACACACTGAGTGGCATAACTTGCTCGGCTACACTGTAGACGGGTAAGGGGTGTCACATGACAAATTACAAGTAAAATTTCTAAATGACTATAAGACATAGGGCAACAAATCCTATGAAGCACACTAGGCCTAAATGTCATTATAAATAGTCCAAATAAATTAGTGAATTCCAGAATCGAAATGACTACTAAGGGAACCAAAATTCAGATTTGACCTAGTTATGGTTAATTGACCATAACTTGAGTTATACAACTCAAAATGGAGTAATTCAAAAAGGGAATTAAAGAAGACACAATAAGAAACAATTTAATGAAGAGAATTTAGCTAATTTCACCCTATAGCCTAACCCAATGGAATAGTAACCATTGGCTATGAAATCTAAAAATTTGGAATCACATATAATTAGCCTTGAATTAAGTTTGGAAATCAATGCCAATGAGTATAAACTCAAAATGAGGAATCCTAGTGCAACTAAAACCAACATATCTGTTCAGTGTGGAAAAGTCAACGCTTATGTTTGACTAGTAATGTGAATAAGAAACATAATGACTTAATAAATCACATGAGTGTATGAATAGGACATTAGTCCTTATTATCATAGACAGGAAAAATGCTTTGAGCACAATTGTACTTCAGAACAATTGATATGAAATATGATCTGTCTGATGATCTACTGAATAATTATCACATATTGATACTAGAATCAACCTATACATGATGTATAAAAAGGGTCAACATTTTTGTTGACCAGTGAAAGGCATAATGACTTATAAACCCTAAGAATAAAGAATTAAATATTTATGCTTGTAAATGCCCTAGTATTGCCTAGTTGACTAGTTTGGATAGGTTGGCATGCCAATAGGTTCTGACAGCTATTCTATAAATGGCTTTACGCCATATTGTGTTTTATGGCTTATTATGCCACACTGTGATTTTAATAGCCTATGGCTATATGGATTATATTATTATACTCAGCTTTATGCCTGATTGATTACATGGTTTTTTAGCCACACTGTTTACAGACCAGGAGACACTTTGTGATAGATGGTGTGACGGCCTGAGGTACTAGGCACCTAGTGCTATTTTAACTATTTATCCAGTCTGGTCAGTGTATAGGCTACACGGGCAGTCAATTAAAACATTATTCAATTCAGACAGTTAAGTATAATGAAATTTTAGTACAATTAAATTAAGTATTAAATGAAATGAGTAAAAGAGATTAGCAATGGAAACATAACAAAAATATAATTTGCAGAAACGTAGAGACTAAAATACAATACAATTATAATATTTTGTATACTAGGCATTATTACTGAAAGGTTATAACTTAGTACTCCCAAAGAAGATCAAACTAGTTTATAAGATAGTTAATACTAGAAATATCATACCAAAATTAAATTGATTCCTGAGTATCCAAATTATGATTTATTTCTTTCTTTATTTGTATATATTATTTCTTGTTATACTATTGCACCCCTAAGCAGAAATACTTAGCGCGATGGAATTGTTTTCCTTGCGCAGGTACTTTGACTGAGATTTTGGAGTCCAGATCTGTAGAAGTGTCAGAAGAGTTCAAGGTTATCACCTCCTCAGCAATGCATATAGATAGGGCTCACATTAAGCATATAACGTATTTTGTATATTTTACTCATTTCTTATATTGTAATTCAAATTAAGAAATTGTATTGAATACGTATATGATGTAATTAATTTGTATAATATGTAGACTGTGACCTTATGTAATTAGTTGACAAACTATGTTACTTACTTTGATATATGAGTTGATTCTGAATATGAATGAGATTGAAATTGTGAATATGGAAATTATGTGATATTTACTACACTAGTCAGATTTAATAAACAACGATAGTGCCTAAACCATTTTTGAATTAATATATCAAGAACTGTAATGAAATCAGATAAGATCAGGTGCTCCGGCACACCATGTGGCACGCCTTGCTCAGCTACACTATAGACGGGTGAGGGGTGTTACATTTAGTGATATCAGAGCACGGTTTAAACGTTCCTAAGCAAAGATAAGTACAAAGAACTAGTGTGCATACATGCATTGCATTCATAAGAGTTGAGCTGACATTAATGCAGATCTATTTACTTTTGATTATTCAAGGTTAAGATATGGACTCAGAGTCGCAGAGGGCATTAGAGAAAGAAGTAGAAAGCCGTAATCCGGCTGGGAGTGATATGGGAAATAATGATGGAAGAGTGAACAAAATTATGAGGTGACGATAGTCTTAGTTATTTGAATCCGATGAATTTCAAGGATGAAATTCCTTTTTAGAGGGAAAGAATTGTAACATCCTCATTTTCATAGTCCGTACATCCTACTATTCCGACGGCTAATGTCTGCCCCGGAAAGTCAGAATGTCTGAAACTACACTTAATTGACAGTGAGGAAGCATAAAATAATGAAATATGTGATGAGAAAAATTAAGAAAAAATTAAAGAGATAAAATGTGACTAAGTTAAACGAGCCGAACCCGTAGCGATGGGTGATCACACCGGAAAGTTACGGCGAGGATCGTTGACTAGCCCTGGACCATAGGGAACTTGGGAAAATATTTTCGGAACATAATGAAAGGTCTACTGAGGTGTAATTGACATTGGAAATGTCAAAGAAAATTTAGTGAGTCAATATAAATGAAAAACGAAAATTAAAGAAATCGGCGGTACAAGGAGTAAGTCGGTAATAACGAAAAATCCGAAATATAACTCGTAGAGGGTTATTTTGGTCATTTGACACCTCGAGTTGAATTTTGACCTAAATGTCCATGAAAAATAAATAGTATTAAATTTTGAAAATGCCATGAAAATAAGAAAAAATACACATAATGTAAATAGTAAAAAATGAGGGCATAATTGCAATTAGGGAAAACTTGGTTTATTATAATGTTAATTGTAACACCCCGAACCTCCGAGTTATCAATAGTACCATTTTTTGTCCGTGACTAGTACTATTCAAAGACACCTTGAGGACCAAAAATAAATAAAAAATTAGTTGAGATAGACACAATAAAAATTCAAGTGAACCAAAGACCTAAGGATTTAACGGGTATCAAAAAAAAAAAAGAAGAAGAAGGATTATGACCCGATGAGGGGCATTTTGGTCAATTCACTTTAAGAGTTGACTTTTGATCAAAATGTAAATTAAATTAAATAAAAATAAAATATTGAATTATGAAGAAATATTCAGGGAAAAATTAGAGTAAAAGTGAAAAGAAAATAAAAGAGGCAAAAATCTAGAATTTAAATTCTATTTTTTGACCTAATTAAAATTTAAGGGACCAATGGGCTTTGGACAATTCATTAAATGAATTAAAAAGGAATAAATAAGTATAAAATAAGACAAAACCCTCCCTTTCTTTCCCATTTAGTTACCACCCACTCTCTCTCCTTCTCTCTTTCTTTCTTTCTTCTTGTTCCTTCTTTCTCCATTGACAACCATTCTCAAAACTCAATTCCTTGCTTTTCCTCTATGGGTTTTACATCTAATTGGCAGAGAGCATCAAATTAATATTTGATTTAGAGATTAAAAGCAAGGGGAAACAAGAGATTAGAAGAAAATTAAAGATTTGGGGAGTTGGAAGGAAGTCATCAAGAGGTAAGTTCTTTAATGCTCATTTTGTTATACAAACCTTAAATTAAGTTAGATTATGATGAAATTTCATAAGAAAATGAAAGGAAATATGCATGGAACCTAAACTAGGGTTTTGGCTAAATTAGAGAAAAATTAGGGTTTGATATATTTCAATGAAAATGATGATGAAATCAAGCTTAGTTGAAGTAGTATGCATGATTAGAACAAAGAAATTGCATGAAATGTGTATAAATTTAATTAAGGGAGATTAGGGTTCATGGAAAAAATGGGGTTTTGGTGCTAGAGAGTGAAATTGGTGTGTGTGGTGTTAAATTATGATCATTTGAGGTTTATTTATGTGGAAACCCATATACATTTATTATTTATTATTATTTTATTTTAATTAGCTAACAATAATTTAATATATTTATAAAAAAATATATATATTTTATTAGATGGTCTACTTATTTATTTTTAGATATATATATTATTTTTGAAATTAAATATATATCTGCAATCTGAACAACCCAGTTCAATAATAACTCTATTTCCATTCTACACCTAATAGAACTCTTGAAATATATATATACCCTAATCATCTCTTCTGCTAAATTTTGCTCTCAAAACCTATTTGTCACCCCCTTTTTCTATCAAATACTCTCAACAGAGAATCCCTAAATTTTTCCTTCTCTATTCATCACATTCGATTATGTTTTCAAGGTAAAAATTCTCGTTCTTTATTCAATAATGGGTGAATTTGATTTTATTTTCTTCCTTGATTTATTACAACTACTTTAGAAATTTATTTTCTCTTTGACCATTGGTATTGAATTGGGTTGATCATGATTAATAGTAACATTGAATTTAGATTTTGTATATATATCTATATATCCACCGAATTCCTATGAATTTGTCTCTGTTCACCGAATCATTATACATATAAAACCTTTGTCTGTCATTGTCCCCTGTTCATCGAATTCATAGGAACGTATTCAGTGGACGTGGACGTGGATGAACAGGGGACAATGACAGACAAAGGTTTTATATATATATATATATATATATATATATATATATATATATATATATATATATATATATATATATATATATATATATATATATATATATATATATATATATATATATATATATATATATATATATATATATATATATATATTAAAGTTATTTTATTTTACTATTTTTTAATATTTTTCTTTTATATTTTGGGTATGTAGGAGATTCAAATATTCATTCTGTCAGCTGAAATTGTCTCTCTTTAATTGAAAATAACTGCTGTCTTGGAAGTTCCAGGTGAGTGGTAATTATAGTACATGGCACCATTTTTGTCCCTTTTAAAATTTCTTAGCATTAAGTTTATTATTAAATGAAATTTTAAATCAATATTTTAATAATGATTTTATATGTGATTTTCTAGAGTTTTATTTTATTATTGAATTTTATCTCGATTTTGATTAAATAATTGATTTTGCCAACTATCTCTGCATTAAACCCATTAGGATTCCGGGAACAGGCCTTTAATGTATTTATATTGATTGATATTGACTATAAAATTTACCGATGTGTTACTGAATTGATTTGAGATTGATTTGATTTTATTGAATTGATTTGAGATTGATTTGATTTTATTGACTCTCTGAAACTATTGAAATACACTATTGGAATTGCACTATCAGTTATTATTTGCTATCTGAAATTTTTTATTGATTTTGATTGATTTGTACAAATTGATTTTCTGTTTTGAATTGGTACCTGTGCCCAGTATCTGTTTCTGTTATCTGGCCCCGCCGTGTGGACTATCACGGTATTAGGTTGCATTGTCGAGTCATGCATCATTGCAGTTTATGGTTTGCATTAGTATCATATGCATTGATATCTGTGAAGGAGGAGGAAGGTATCTGATATCTGGTAGCGCGCTTACCATCTGGCCTTTGGTGATGTGGGGTATCATCACCCTGGTGCACTGTACCATAAAATTTTTATTGAATGAATTTCTTTTATATATATGTTTTATGAAGTTATTTTATTAATGATTTTTGATAGCATGAGCAAGATTTTATTGAATAGAAAATTTATTGTGAAATTAATCAAGCTTCTGCCTGTTCCTATTCCGTTGTGTGCTATAATTATCATTCACTGAGCATCTAGCTCAAACCACGTTTTCTCTGTTTGTTATCTGTTTCAGATCAGTAGAATTCTGCAGCTGATCCAAATATTCAGTCATTTTCTGGAGAGGGACAACTTTGATTTATTTTCATGGTATGTCCGAATTCATGTTTTCTCGGGCTATTAATTAGTTTAGTTTATTGAATATTTTAAGTTTTTATTGAAATCTATAGAGACTCCGCAGTTTACCTATGGGATATTTATGATGTTTATTCAGCATTTTGTTTATTTGAATTTTGTCTATTTTTGGGATTAGTAAGTGACAATATATTCATTCAAGATACTCTGATAAGGCTTGCATGATTTAAGAATACTTAAATTATGCGCCAGTCACGGTTCACAATTTTGGGTCGTGACAAAGTTGGTATCAGAGCCAGGTTGAGGTCTAGTAAACTTGCGGAGCATAGGATCCTTAACGTCTTTTCAGTTTATCATTACTTTAGATATCTACGTCCTTTATACTTTTTCACCTGTCTTAATTTGGCTCACATTTTCAAATTTAATGCTTGTTTATTAAAATGAATAGGTGCCTGGGTCTGTTAGACGTAAGAGGAGAACTAGGGCTAAGGGTCTTAATGGTGCAAACCTTGATCCAACAGGGGAGGTACCACCTCAAACTATTAATCAGACATCTGAACAGATGCCTATGGCTAAGACTGGGGTAAAACCATTCCAATTAGCTACTGCAGCTCAAGCACCTAGGGCTGGTCAAGTTACTGTGGCAGATCTAGCAGCGGGATTACATGCAGTGAATCGTGCTATTAATACTATAGCTGAGTACCTTACAACTCAACCACAACAATTGGTTCACCTTGGGTCACAAGCACCATGCAAGATGCTTGATTCCTTGACTCTACAGATTTTCTCAAGCTGAAACCAAAGGAGTTCACTGGAGAGGATGCATTAGCTGATCCCTTAGATTTTCTAGATGATATGGAGAGGTGTTATGACACTATGGGTTGCAGTAGTGCTAGGATGGTGATGTTGGCAGGAAATCAGCTTAAGGGAGTTGCTCGTGAGTGGTATATCTCTTAGAAGAATGGACGACCCAAAGGTTCTATCCTCTGGCCTGAGTTTCACTCTCTCTTCTTAGAGCTTTTTCTCCCTCCTAGTGTTCAAGAGGCTAAGGCCTTGGAGTTTGAAACCTTGAAGCAAGGTAAAATGACAGTCATAGAGTATGAGATGAAGTTTACCAAATTATCCCGTTTTGGTAAACACTTGATTCCAAATGAGGAGAAGAAGGCTTGTAGGTTTGAAAGGGGCTTACGAGACAGGCTAATTGATCGTGTAGCTCCTTTACGACTACCTAAATATGAGGAGGTGGTTGATCAGGCTAAACAGATGGAGATGTATGATGATGAACGTTGGGCTCGTGAGCAGCGCAAGCGATTTAAGAAAGATAGTCAAGGTAATCAATTTAACAGAGGACAGAGTCATCAGGGTTCTTATCAGGATAATAAGCAGGGTTCTCAGTTTACAGTTGGCAATAGGGCACATTAATCTGGAGTTGGTCAGGGACGTGAGCAGAGGACACATGCAGGGAATGCTTGGTATAACCAGATTAGCACTAAGCCTATTACCACTCTTTGTCAGCATTGTGGTAAGCCACATAAGGGCACTTGTCATTGGGTCACTGGAGCATGCTTTGGTTGTGGACAGCTGGGACACCGTAGACAGGACTATCCTACTAGTGAGACAACTCAGGGTGCTGGTCAAGCAACACATTCTACTCCCCCTCAGGTTCAACCAGTTTCATAGTATAGTGGTAGAAGTCAGGGTTTTGGTGGTCGTGGTCAGGGTGGTAAAGGTTCTGGTGGTAGAGGATTTGCTCAAACTCAGGGACAGACATCTGGTGGTAAAGGTCAAGTTAGAGTTTTTGCTTTGACTCAGCAGGATGCTCAGGCATCTAATGCAGTAGTGACAGGTACACTTCCTATTTGCTCATTTGATGCTAGAGTACTGTTTGATCCTGGTTCCAGTCATTCCTTTGTTTCTACATACTTTTCCATGAGATTTAGTACACCACCTACTTTGTTAGAGTGTCCTTTATCTGTATCAACACCTATGGGGGATGCAATAGACACTGATATGGTGTATAGGGAATGTATAGTTCACATTGGAGATAGGGAATTAGCTGCAGACCTTGTTTCTTTGGATATGTTTGAGTTTGATGTGATTTTAGGCATGGATTGGTTAGCCACTTATCATGTTTCATTGGATTGTCATAATAATGTTGTACTCTTTAAAATTCCTGGGGAGGCAGAATTTCAATTTCAGGGAGATCGCAGTATGGCCTCTAGTAAACTTATCTCTGTAGTGAGTGCTAGACGATTATTGCGAAAGAGGTGCAAAGGGTATCTAGCTTATGTTAGAGATGTTCAGGTAGAAGGTGCAGGTTTGGAGAATGTTGCAGTGGTTAAGGAGTTTCCTGATGTGTTTCTAGAAGATTTATCAAGTTTACCCCCGGAGCGAGAGGTAGAGTTTGGTATAGACTTAGTCCCTGGAACTGAGCCCATATCTATGCCACCTTATCGTATGGCACCCGTAGAACTTAAAGAGTTGAAGGAGCAACTGCAGGACATACTAGATAAGCGGTTTATTCGCCCTAGTGTTTCTCCATGGGGTGCTCCTGTGTTATTTGTACGGAAGAAGGATGGGTCTTTGAGAATGTGCATTGATTATAGGCAATTGAATAAGGTAACTGTGCGTAATAAGTATCCTCTTCCACGCATAGATGACCTGTTTGACCAACTTCAAGGTGCAAAGTATTTTTCCAAGATTGATTTTCAATCTGGGTATCATCAATTGAGGGTCAAGAAAGAAGACATACTCAAGACGGCCTTTAGGACTAGGTATGGACACTATGAATTTCTTGTAATGTCTTTTGGTTTTACCAATGCTCCGGCCGCTTTTATGGATCTCATGAACAGAGTTTTCAAGCCTTTCTTAGATCAATTTGTTATAGTGTTCATCGATGACATTCTAGTGTACTCAAAGAGTAAGGAGGAGCATGAACAACATTTGAGAATTGTCCTTCAGACCTTACGAGAACACAAGCTATATGCCAAGTTCTCAAAATGTGAGTTTTGGTTAGATAGTGTGGCCTTCCTAGGCCATACAGTATCTAAGGATGGGGTGTGCGTTGATAAGAAGAAAGTTGAGGTAGTGCTTCATTGGCCTAGACCCACAACTGTGTCAGAGATTCGTAGTTTCTTGGGTTTAGCAAGGTATTATAAACAGTTTGTTCAAGACTTCTCTCATATTGCAGCACCTTTAACTAAGTTGACACAGAAGAATATGAAATTTCAGTGGTCTGAGGCTTGTGAAAAAAGTTTTCAGGAGCTTAAGATTCGCTTAACTACAGCACCAGTGTTAGCCCTTCCATTTGGATCAGGGGGTTATGTAGTATATTGTGATGCTTCTAGGATTGGTTTAGGATGTGTTTTGATGCAACATGGACGGGTTATTGCGTATGCTTCTCGTCAGTAGAAAAGTCACGAGCAGAATTATCCAACTCATGATTTGGAAATGGCTGCAGTAATTTTTGCTTTGAAAATTTGGAGGCACTATCTGTATGGGGAGACTTGTGAAATCTTCACTGACCACAAAAGTCTCAAATACATCTTTGAAAATTGTGATAGAACATGTTTTGAATTGTGATGGGCAATTTGCATCAAAAATGCAAATTTATGATTTGAATTATGATGAGCATAAAAATTATTGGATATTGGAATTGACTTTGAATCGAATTGTATTGTGATTTATGCTCACTAAAAGGATTGTGATATTGTTTTATATCTCACTATAGATGCTTGACTAGGTTATTACCCGTCTCTCTCATTTGTTGAGAAGACAATGGAGTTAGTTGTGTTTTGATTACCATGGTACGTGCACAGGCTTAGATTCTCCTCTTATTACAGGTTAGATCTAAGTTTATATGTTATGGCCCTTGTGGAAGATTCATTATTGTGGTGTGTACTGTGCACGATGATTCGACCTCCTCAATCATAGGGAGTTAGAATCCGATTCGACCTCCCCAACCATAGGGAGTTATAATCACCATGAAGATGGCCCTTGCAGATTATTCTTGCAGTGTTAGTGAGATACATAATGGTTTTTGAGATACAGAATGATTTTTGAGATACAGGTTTTGAGATACAGAATGTTTTTTAATAGTAAAGATTTGTGATTTCAATTATGATTTATGTATAATTGATTTTGCTAGAATTACCTTAAATGGTTAGTTATGATTTGATAAATTGAATTTTATGATCAAAGTCATTTTATACAAATGATTTACATTATTGGCAATGAATATTTTGAGTTTTGAAATTTGATGAATATCCAGATTTCCAAATTATTTGCTGTAATTTTTGTTAAGGTATATTGTACTATGTTTTAAATTATAGTTGTGCACCACTGAGTTCACCACTCAGCTATAGCTTTGTATGCTGTTGCAGGTGAAAAGTGCATAGAGCAATTGAGTAAACTTCTTTGAAGAGACATTCAGATCAGCTCCAGGTATAACCATGTACACAGGTTTTGATGTATGCATGTAATAATATGTATGTAAATTATTTGAGCAGTTGTATAAAAACTCTTGTAAAACATTTTAGTATGTAATTAAATGTAAATTATTGTAAATGTAAATTTGAGATTTCATTTACTTGAATAGTTTTGTAATATAAATTTTGAGTCTTGTAATCAATGAAATATTTCTTTATGATGAGATTGGTTTGAAAATGAATTGATTGTTTATTGAGATTTGAATTGTGAATTGAAATGAAGTTATTGGAGTTGTATTTGAGAAAACATATTAGGAGTATTTTCTTTTGCAGGATTGAAGAACTATTTTCTCAAAAGACAGCTGGCACTTTGCCGAAATTTTTAAAAAAATTTATAATACCAAATTTTAATCGATGATTTAAATTTCACGAAAATTGTTTTAAAATCCCTTGTAGTATATCTAATGGGTTATTGGTAGGCGAAGTACGGTAATTCATTAGGTGTACTACGGGATCATGTTACATCTTACGGGGGAGTAGGGTGTGACATGTTTAGTGGTATCAGAGCAATAGTTTTAAAGTAAATTTCGAACTGTGAATTTGAAATCTTTTTGTCGGTCACTACAACTACTCAAATGTTTGATGCATATAGTACATTTACATCATAAATGAACTAATGGAGAGGAATCTCCTTGTGTTGGTTGTACAGGAATAGAAAATCTTGTGAAAAGATATGGAAGAGAAGAATGAGATAATAGAACAGTCCGTGATGGCAGAAGTACAAGTTAAGGCGTTAGCCCCACAAAGTGTCGAAGGCCCGACTGTACCAGTTGTACCTGTACAAATTACTGCACAAATGGCCCAACAAATGGCCACTTTCTTTCAATAAATGGCTGATACATTGTCAGCTCAAGCTCAAACACAAACCCAACCCCCACAAGGGCAGTGTGAAATAGAAAAGAGGGAGAAATCTATGGGTTAGAACTCGAGCAATAATTTGAGGAAGAGAAAAGAATTTGAGGAACCCCGAGCTCAGAGATATGACAGAGGTGGATCATTAGGGTAGAGAACACCAAGATCTAGCCATCAAACAATTAGATGTTCCTATTCTACCCATTTCTGCCATGTTTGTGGTAAGCTACATGGAGGTATTTGTCAAAGGGCCTCTGGAGCCTGCTACAATTGTGGAGAGCTTGGACACTTTGTTAGAGATTGTACTAGAGCACCTCAATCTGCTCTCCGGAGTTCACAGACAGTTAGTCAGAGTCGAGATAGAAATAGAGTTGGTACTCCTCACAACCATAACACAGTGAACCAACCCGAACATAGTAGCGCATCAGTTAGAGCATCCACTATGCGCCAAGGGGAAAGAGCAGAAACTTCAGATGTAGCTGCTAGTAAGTTCTTAATTTTTGAAAGAAACAATTAGTTATTATTTGATCCCAGCACTACTTAGTTGTGTGTTAGTGTTAGAACTATATGTTCTGTTGCTATTCCTTTACATGGGAATGAATTTTGATGTATTAGTGACTAGTCCTTTGGGACAAAATCTATAATAACAAGTATGATTGACATTAATTTTGGAATAATTATTGGCTAAAAGTATTTTCTAACACACCATAAATTATAAAGTTAGTTGGCGAGCCTACTTAATGTAAGGCAAGAGGACCTAAAAGTAAGTTACAGTAATAGAATTGCTCTAGATGAGGGCAAAGATGTTACTGTTAGTAATTGTCAAGGGATATTGTAATCAGAATCAATTTAGGATATTAGTGGATTCAAGAAAGATAAGATGTTAGAAAACCTAGTCCATGAGGTTATAACGTAGTGACTATGTAATGTTCTCGATGTCTGTATTGTAAGCTGCAAATTACAGTACCGACACGAGATTATTGTGTAGAGCTACGTCCTTCCTCGTGGTATAATAAATTAAGAATATTTGTAAGTAATCTATAAATTAATACAGTTGTGCCCGAATAGAGTACTATTATAGGAAATAAATGTGAAAATTCTAGTAAGAAATTTAAAACTTCAGAGCTAGCCTATCACACAACTACACTTGTAAGGTAGCTAGAGTCAGTGACTAAGTTACATTAATGTGAATTACCTGTACCACAGTAATTGCTATAAGCTTAGAGATATCAGTACGACTTATCATCCTCAGACGGATGGACAGTCGAAACAAGTGATTCAGGTAAATTTTGAAACTCATTGAATTTCTATAAATAATGAAATGAAATGATAATAATAACCTCTAAAATGTAATAAGCCCTCGAGAATATACTGAGAACTTCTATCCGTGAATCTGAGAGAAGATGGGACAGATACCTTCCATTAACAGAATTTGTATACAATAATAAGTGTCAAGCTAACATATAAACGACACCCTATGAAACACTGTAAGGGAACGGATAACTATGGATTTTGTGATGAGACTTCCGAAGACACAGAATAGTCATGATGCAGTATGGGTTATAGTTGATAGACTAACCAAGTCTGCTCACTTTTTGCCAGTCCGGATGGACTATAGCCTGGAAAGATTGGCCAGATTGTATATATATGAGATTGTAAAACTGCATGGAGTGCCAGTATCGATTGTATCAGACAGAGATCCTAGGTTCACTTATAGATTATGGGGTAGTCTTCAGAGAGCCCTAGGAACTAAATTGAACTTTAGCACAGTATTCCACCCACAAATAGATGGCCAATCTAAGAGGGTAATTCAGATATTGGAGGATATGCTACAGGCTTGTGTGATTTAGTTTGAAAGTAGTTGGGATACACACTTGCCTTTGATTGAGTTTACTTATAACAATAGCTACCAATCAAGCATTGGGATGCTTCCATATGAAGCTTTGTATGGCAGGAAGTGCAGAACTCCCTTATGTTGGGATGAAGTAGGTGAAAGAAAGATGATTGGGCTAGAAATTGTTTAGCAGACAGAGGAAAAGATCAAATTCATCAGAGATAGACTCAAGCCTGCATCAAACCGTCAAAAGTCCTATGTTGATCTGAAGAGAAGAGACATTGAATATGCAGTGGGTGATAAGGTATTCCTTAAAGTTTCTCCTTGGAAGAGGATTATGAGATTTGGCAGAAACGGGAAACTGAGTCCTCGTTTCATCAGACCTTATGAGGTTTTGGAAAGAGTGGGTCCTTTGGCATATCGGCTGGCATTACCTCCGGAGCTAGAAAGGATACACAGTGTCTTTCATGTGTCCATGTTAAGGAGGTACAGATCTGACCCATCTCATGTACTATCAGTTGAAGAGATTGAGGTAAATCCAGACCTCTCATATGAGGAACAACCCATAGAAATTCTAGCATATGAGGTGAAGCAGCTGAGGAATAAACAGATACACCTAGTTAAAGTGTTGTGGAACCATCATTCAGGCTAGGAAGCTACTTGGGAACATGAAAAGGATATGAGGAGACAACACCCAAAGTTGTTCAGAGACTAATGCCAGGAAAAATTTCGAGACAAAATTTATTTTAAGGGGGGGAGAATTGTAACACCCCTATGTTCAATAGTGCGTTCTACTGTTCCAATGACCAGTGTTGTCCGGACAACTAGGATGCTTAGGACTACACTTAGATATGAGTGAGGAGACATAAAATAATGAAATACAAGAAAAGAAAATACAATAAAAACAAAAGAAAAATAATAGCAATGAAATGTAACCAAGTTAAACGAGCCGAGAACCCTAACGATGGGTGACTGCACTGGGAAGTTGCGACATGGACCGTTGACTAGCCCTGGACCGCGGGGAACCCTCGAAAATATTTTTAGGACTTAAATAAATGTCTATTGAAGTATAAATATCATTAGAAATATCAAAGAAAAATTAATTAATTAGTACAAAGAAAAGTGAGAAATCGAGAAAACGACAAAACTCGGTGTTATCGAAAAATTGGGAATGCAACCCGAACAGGGGCACTGTGGTCATTTGACACCCCGAGTTGTCTTTTGACCTAAATGTTTATTAAAAATACATGATATTACACTTGGAAAATATCATGAAAAATTAAATTGGTGGTACATAGTTTAAATGGCAAAAATTGGGAGTTAAATGTGGGAATATGAAACTTTAGAATAAATAAACAATTAACCTTCACATAGTTCTCCACTAACTCACTTAAGTGGACCACTAAAGCTTCATTTGGGCAGAATATACTTCATCTTCCTCACCACTCAAAGACCAGCCGAAAATGGTGAAGAGGAAAACCTCCATTGCCGTCCACTTTGAAGCTTCATGCAAGCATGATCCAAGCCTCTTTCCTTGCACTTTCCTTCATTAAAAGTTGTCCATACACCTTGGGCAGTAGATAGGCAGCAAGAAGATCAAGTTTAATCAAGGTTTTGAAGAGTTTCCAAAGTGATAAGTAGGTATTTTTGATGCTTGCTTCATTAAAGTTTGTATGGATATTATGAGTAGTTGAATTGTGGAAAGATTTTTGGAGTTTGATGTTTTAAGGGAGATGTATATTCTTGGCAGCCATGGAAACTCCTTAAGGATAGTTTATCCTTACATGTAAATGGTAAATTAAAGTGTTGATGAAGGGTTTATGTGTGTAGGAATAAATTGGGTGATGTATACTAAATGTATATGTGAGTGTACACTTGATTTTGGAAGCTTGGAAATTAATTCAAAGAGAGGTACAATTCGGTAATGTGTAGTGTGGACCTAAATGTGTTATTTCATGGTTTGATTTATGAAATATTATTGTTGAATTATGGTACTTATTATGGCAGCATGTGTATGTGTATAAGAGTTTGAGTTTGGACATGTAAATGAGCTAGGTTATGTGATTGAATTGTTTGTAATTTGAATTTGGTAAATTCTGTACTATAAGGTGCATATTGAGTGTGATTATAAGCTGCCAAAATGACCAACAATCGGAAGTAAAATGTTTTTAGGTTATGGTACAAACCAGAATTGGCATGAATGTGTAACTTGGTAATGTTAAATGTGTCCTTTGATGAGTGATGAATAATGTGCAATAGGGCAGTGTATATTTTAGCTTAGAACCTTAAGCGTGTGACTCCAATTGGTATGAGACCAATTGGAGGTGAAACTAGCCACAAAAAGTGCCAACTTTCATGAAGGAAGCTTACCAAAATTCTGCTTGGAAGGTAACTTGAAAAATGACCAAATCCGGATTAGTGCAATTAAGGCCTGAAAATTGACCATTTGGGCAGCAGTTAGTTTTTTGGCCATAACTCACTCAAAATAGGTCCAATTGATCTGAAATTTTTACCATGAATATTTAAGACATATATCTACAACTCTTATGAAGACACCAACACCTAGAAATGACCATAAGCAAGTCAAATAGCTTGCACAATTTGGGATCCAAAAACTGGCCGAACCAAAAGTGAACTAAAAATGACCTAAAATGACCATTTTGGTACATTCTAACCAGCAATAATAAAATGACCATAACTTGGTCTACACAACTCAGAATGATATGAAATTTTTCCCTGCGTGGAATAAGACATAAACCTACAAGTTTGTAGTTTTGACCGAAAATCGAAAACTGAGGGAACTATGTCATCCGGCTAGGTCAAATTAGTATACCGGAATCCGACAAATTGCAATAAAATGCACTATACATGGAAATGAATTGGGCAACATGTACCAACACTAAAAGGCTATAAAATATGACATACTATTAACACTGAAACCTAATTCACCTAGACTGCACCGAGGGTCAGCATTTTAGGTTGACTGAAGGAAATAATAGAATTCAATAAATTAAGTATTAAGCATTATCGTTAGAGACAGTTTAAATGAGTACTGAAACACTTCAAATTATGTGTTTCAGTTAGCAAAGACTCAGGGAAGGTGAAGGAAACACTGAGTCAGAGCCAAGAGACAGTTATCAGAGGTTTGTGCGCAACTAGTTTTTAACTGATTTTATTCTGAATATTTCATATGATTAAATGACATATTTTGTTTATGTATTATGTTTAACAAGCATTGGATTTAATTCAATGATTATTGAAATTGTTATAGTATGTATGAATTTAGCTTTGTGAAATGGTATTTCCACAAGTATTAAGCATTGTTATGAATTGAATAAATTATGTTTGTAACACCCCTAAGTTCAGTAGTGCGTTCTGCTGTTCCGGTGACCAGTGTTGTCCGGACAGCTAGGATGCCTAGAACTACACTTCAATATGAGTGAGGAGACATAAAATAATGAAATACAAGAAAAGAAAATACAAGAAAAACAAAGGAAAAATAATAGCAAAGAAATGTGATCAAGTTAAGCGAGCCGGGAAACCTAGCGATGGGTGACCGCACCGGGAAGTCACGGCGTGGACCGTTGACTAGCTCGGATCGGGGAACCCTGGAAAACATTTTTAGGACTTAAATAGACCCTTATTGAAGAATAAATATCATTAGAAAGATCAAAGAAAAATTAAATAATTAGTACAAAGAAAAGTGAGAAATCGAAAAACGGACAAAACCCGGTGATACCGAAAAATCGGGAATGCAACCCGAACAGGGGCATTATGGTCATTTGACTTCCCAAATTGTCTTTTGACCTAAATTTCCATTAAAAATAAATAATATTACACTTAGAAAATAAAATGAAAAATTAATTTGGTGGTACTTAAAGAAAATAGCTAAAAACTATGGGTTTAATGTGGAATAAATGAAAATTAGACATATAAAATCAATTTCTTATGTGAGTGGACCACTAAGGGATTATAATATTCACTAATGGGCAGATTTAAACCCACCAAATACTTCATCATCTTTATTTCTTCTCCTATGCCGAAGTGAACTCCATTAAAGACTCCATAGCCAAAATTTGAGAAAGCTCCATTAACTCCTTTATTTCACCTCTAATCACTTAGATTTCTTCATAAAGTTTTATCCTCACATCACAAGGAAGAGTTTGATACCAATTTTAAGAAGTTTAATCAAGGTTTGGCAAGTTTCAACCATAAGGTAAGTTAGCATTTTTGAAGATTTCTTTGATAAACTTTGTATACATGTTATGGGTGTTGGTTTTGTGAAGGAAATTTTTAAGTTTAAAGAGTATTGAGATATCCATTTTTGGGCAGCCATATAATCATGTATTGATGGAGTATTTGTACATATAATTAATGAGAATTATGTTGGTTGTGATGATTTAATAACCTAGTGAATTACTTCATATTTATATGGTGATTTTTGGCACTTGGATGGGAATTGATGAATTGTAGGACAATTTGGTGTTGAAGAAGATTTTTGGCAGCTTGGGGACACTTGAATAAATGTATGTATTCATGGAAGTGTTGGCAGAATATTGACATAGAAGGATTGATGGATATGTATAAGAACTTGTTGTGTAAAGAGTATGTAAAAACTAGTAATGTTATGTGTATGTGTAATTGTGTTTGGACTTTAGGAATTAGAGTTATATTTGGTGTATTGAAGATAATTGTAATCTGCCCAAAGTGATGTTAATGTAAAGTAATATATAGTTTTGGTAATGTACCAAAACAGATTTGGTAGGGAAGTAAACATATTGCAAGGTAAATGTGTGTAATAGATGTGTGTTAAGCAAAGTAACCAAGGGCAGTGTACATTTTAGCCAATAAGTTTAAATGTGTAACCTCAATTGGTATGAGACCAATTGGAGGTGGAACTAGGCACAAAATGTGCCAACTTTCATTGAGAAAACATACCAAAATTCTGCTTGCAAGGTGACCTAAGAAAATGACCAATTCGGATTAGGTGCAATTAGGACCTGAAAAATGACCAATTGGGCAGCAGTGACTGTTTAGGCCATAACTCACTCAAAACATGTTCAATTGACCTGAAATTTTAACCATGAATATTTAAGACCCATACCTACAAGTCTTATGAAGACACCAAAGCCCAGAAATGACCATAAGCAAGTCAAAAAGCTTGCACAAGTTCGGATCCAAAAACTGGCCGAACCAAAGTTGACCAAATTGACCTAAAATTGACCTAATTTGATATCAATTGACCAGCAATAGTATAATGACCATAACTTGGTCTACTTAACTCGGATTGACCTAAAATTTTGCCCCGCATGCAATAAGACATAGATCTACAAGTTTTTAGTTTTGACCGAAACCCGAAAACTGAGGGAACTAGGTCGTCCGGTTAGGTCAAACTAGTATCCCGGAATCCAGCAAATTGCAAGAAAATGCACTAAACAAGGAAATGAGTTTGGTAAAACGTACCAACCCTAAAACCCTATCGAATGTGACATATTAAGGACACCAAAACCTAATTTACCTTAAACGCATTGAGGGTCGGTATATTAGGTAATTGAGCAAATAATAGCCTTTAGTGAATTACTTATCGAACATTATCGTTAGAGACAGTTTAATTTAGTACTGAAACACTTCAAATTGTGTTTCTCAGTTACCAAAGACTCAGGGAAAGGGAAGGAAACACTGAGTCGGACAGTGAGACGATCATCGAGAGGTTTGTGCACAACTAGTTTTTAACTGATTTTGTTTTGAATATTTCATATGATTAAATGACATATTTTTCTTATGTATTATGTTTAACATGCATTGGATTTAATTCAATGATTATTGAAAATTGTTATAGTATGTATGAATTCAGCTTTGTGAAATGGTATTTCCACAAGTATTAAGCATTGTTATGGATTGAATAAATTATGTTTTAGAAAATTTTGATAGAACATGTTTTGAATTGTGATGGCAATTCTCATGGAAAAATGCAATTGTATGATTTGAATTGTGATGAGCATAAAACTTTATTGGATATTGAAATTGACTTTGAATCGAATTGTATTGTGATTTATGCTCACTAAATGGATTGTGATATTGTTTTATAACTCACTATAGATGCTTGACTAGGTTATTACCCGTCTCTCTCATTTGTTGAGAAGACAATGGAGTTAGTTGTGTTTTGATTACCATGGTACGTGCACAGGCTTAGATTTTCCTCTGATTTGAGGTTAGATCTAAGTTTATTTTATCGTTATGGCCCTTGTGGAAGATTCATTATTGTGATGGTACTGTGCACGATGATTCGACCTCCCCGACCATAGGGAGTTAGAATCTGATTCGACCTCCCCGACCATAGGTAGTTAGAATCACATCGAAGATGGCCCTATCGGATTAGTCTTGCATAGTTAGTGAGATAAAGAATGATTTTTGAGATACAGAATGGCTTTTGAATGGTAAGAAATTGTGATTTCAATTATGGTTTATGTATAATTGATTTTGTTGGAATTACTTAAATGGTTAGTCATGATTTGATAAATTGAATTTTGTGATCAAAGTCATTTATACAAATGATTTACATTATTGGCAACAAATATTTTGAGTTTTGAAATTTGATGAGTATTCAGATTCCTAATTTATTTATCAGAATTTTGTCAATGTATATTGTACTATGTTTTAAATTATAGTTGTGCACCACTGAGTTCACCACTCAAGAATAGCTTTGTATCTCGTCGCAGTAAGAAGAGCATAGAGCAGTAAGTAAATTTCCTTGAAGATATATTCAGATCAGCTCCAGGTATATTATAGGTATACCCATGTACATAGGTTTTGATGTATGCATGTAATAATATGTATGTAAATTATTTGAGCAGTTGTATAGAAACTCTTGTAAAATATTTTGGTTTGTAATTAAATGTAAATTATTGTAAATGTAAATTTGAGATTTCATTTACTTGAATAGTTTTGTATTATATTTCTTGTATCTCAGTCTTTGAAAAATCACTGCGGATTTGAGTTGAGAAAAATGTTGGAGTTGAGATTTGCAAATACATATTGAAGTGCTTTTTACAGGTTTTCTGAAGAACTGTTTTATCCAAAATACAGAGGGCACTTTGCCAAATTTTTTACAGAAATTCCAAATAATTCAAATGTGTCAATTCTATCACTTCAGTTCAAAAAGGTTTTAACACCTGTAAATAGTGCTCACCACTGTAAAAGAAGTAAGAAAAGTTTTGAAAATCCCTTGTAGTGTATTTAATGGGTTATCAGTAGACGGAGTTGGTAATTCATTAGGTATACTACGGGATCATGTTATGCCTTACCGAGGGGTAGGGTGTGACATGTTTTAGTGGTATCAGAGCAATGGTTTTAAAGTAAATTTTGAACTGTGAATTTGAAATCTTTTTGTCGGTAACTACAACTGCTCAAATGTTTGATACATATAGTACATTTACATCATAAATGTGAACTAATGGAGAGGAATCTCCTTGTGTTGGTTGTACAGGAATAGAAAATTCTGTGAGAAAAATGGAAGAGAAGAATGAGATAATAGAACAGTCTGTGATGGCAGAAGAACAAGTTGAGGCCCCAGCTCCACAAAATGTCAAAGGCCTGACTGTACCAGTTTTACCGGTACAAATTACTGCACAAATGGCCCAGCAAATGGCCACTTTCTTTCAACAAATGGCTGATAATCTGTCAGCCCAAGTCCAAGTACAGACCCAACCCCCACAAGGGCAGTGTGAAATGGAAAAGAGGTAGAAACCTATTGGTCAGAGTTCGAACAGTAATTTGGGGAAGAGAAAAAAATTTGAGGAACCCAGAGCTCAGAAATATGATAGAGGCGGATCATCAGGGCAGAGACCACCAAGGTCCAGTATTCGAACAACTAGAAGTTCCTACCCTTCCCGCCAATGTGAAACTTGTGGAAGATATCATGGAGGTATTTGTCGTAAGGCCTCTGGAGCCTGCTACAATTGTGGAAAACTTGGACACTTTGCTAAAGATTGTACTAAACCACCTCAATCTACTCTCCGGATTTCACAGACCGTCAGTCAGAGTCAAGATAGAAATAGAGTCGGTACTCCTCACCACTATAACACAGTGAATCAACCCGAATATAGTAGCGCACGATCGGGCGTCCACTATGCACCAAGGAGAAAGAACAGAAACTTCAGATGTAGCTGCTGGTAAGTTCTTAATTTTTGAAAGAAACAATTAGTTATTATTTGATCCCAGCACTACTTAGTTGTATGTTAGTGTCAGAACTATATGTTCTGTTGTTATTCTTTTACATGGAAATGAATTTTGATGTATTAGTGACTAGTCCTTTAGGATAATAACTACAATAACAAGTATGGTTGACATTAATTTTGGAAAAATTGTTGGCTAAAAGTATTTTCTAACATACCATAAATTATAAAGCTAATTGGCGAGCCTACTTAATGTAAGGCAAGAGGACCTAAAAGTAAGTTACAGTAATAGAATTGCTCTAGATGAGGGCAAAGATGTTACTGTTAGTAATTATTAATGGATATTGTAATCAGAATCGGTTTGGGATATTAGTGGATTCGAGAAAGATAAGATGTTAGAAAACCTAGTCCATGAGGTTATAACGTAGTGACTATATAATGTTCTCGATGTTTGTATTGTAAGTCGCAAATTCTGATGCAAACCTTTGGATTATTGTGTAGAGCTACGTGTTTCCTCGTGGTACAATAAGTAAGAATATTTGTAAGTAATCTATAAATTGATACGATTGCACTTAATAGGGTACTATTACTGAAATAAATGTGAAAATTTTAGTCATAAATTTAAAACTTGAACTAGCACGTCGAAAGACTACACTTGTAAGGTAGTGAGTCAAGAACTCAGTTACAATAATGTGAACTACGATTACCACGAGAATTGCTATAAGCTTAGAGATATCAAGACAACGTATCATCCTCGCACGGATGGACAATTGAAACAAGTAATTCAGTAAATTCGGAAACTCATTGAGTTCCTATAAATAATGAAATAAAATGATAAAAATAACTCAGAAATGTGATAAGCCCTCAAGAATATATCGAGAACTTGTGTCATTGAATCCGAGAGGAGATGGGATGGATACATCCCACTAATGTAATTTGTATACATTAAAAAGTGTCAAGCTAGCATACAAGTGGCACCCTATGAAACATTGTAAGGGAACAGATAACTATGGATTTTGTGATGAGATTTCTGAGGACACAGAATAGTCATGATGCATTATAGGTTATAATTGACAGACTAACCAAGTCTGCTCACTTTTTGCCAGTTCGGATGGACTATAGCCTGGAAAGATTGGCCAGATTGTACATATATGAGATTGTAAAACTGCATAGAGTGCCAATATCAATTGTGTTTGACAGAGATCCTAGGTTCACTTCTAGATTCTGGGGTAGTCTTCAGAGAGCCCTAGGAACTAGATTGAACTTCAGCACAGCATTCCACCCACAGACAAATGGCCAGTCTGAGAGGGTTATTTAGATATTGGAGGATATGCTACGGGCTTCTGTGATTGAATTTGAAGGTAGTTGGGATACACACTTGCCTTTGATTGAGTTTGCTTATAACAACAGCTACCAATTAAGCATTGGGATGCCTCCATATGAAGCTTTGTATGGTAGAAAGTGCAGAACTCCCCTATGTTGGGATGAGGTAGGTGAAAGGAAGATGATTGGGCAAGAAATTGTTCAGCAGATAGAGGAAAAGATCAGATTGATTAGAGATAGACTCAAGACTGCGTCAGACCGTCAGAAGTCCTATGTTGATCTGAAGAGAAGAGATATTGAATGTGCAGTGGGTGATAAGGTATTCCTCAAAGTTCTCCTTGGAAGAGGATTATGAGATTTGGCAGAAAGAGGAAACTGAGTCCTCGTTTCATTGGACCATATGAGGTTCTGGAAAGAGTGGGTCCTTTGGCATATTGGTTGGCATTACCTCCAGAGCTAGCAAGGATACACAGTGTCTTCCATGTGTCCATGTTAAGGAGGTACAGATCTGACCCATCTCATGTACTATCAATTGAAGAGATTGAAGTAAATCCAGACCTTTCATATGAGGAAGAACCCATAAAAATTCTTGCATATGAGGTGAAGCAGCTGAGGAATAAACAGATACACCTGGTTAAAGTGCTGTGGAACCATCATTCAGGCCAGGAAGCTACTTGGGAACGTGAAGAGGATATGAGGAGACAGCACCCACAGCTGTTTAGAGACTAATGCCAGGTAAAATTTCGAGACGAAATTTATTTAAGGGGGGGGGGAGAATTGTAACACCCCTAAGTTCAGTGCGTGCTCATTGTTAGGTGACGGTGTTGTCCTGGACAGCTAGGATGCCTAGAACTACACTTCAATATGAGGGAGGAGACATAAAATAATGAAATACAAGAAAAGAAAATACAAGAAAAACAAAGGAAAAATAATAGCAAAGAAATGTGATCAAGTTAAGCGTAGGAAACCTAGCGATGGGTGATATAGGAAGTCACGGCGTGGACCGTTGACTAGCCCTGATCATGGGAACCACGGAAAACATTTTAGGACTTAAATAGACCCTTATTGAAGAATAAATATCCTTAGAAAGATCAAAGAAAAATTAAATAATTAGTACAAAGAAAAGTGAGAAATCGAAAAAGCGGACAAAACCGGTGATACAGAAAAATCGGAATGCAACGAACAGGTGCATTATGGTCATTTGACTTTCCGAATTGTCTTTTGACCTAAATTTCCATTAAAAATAAATAATATTACACTTAGAAAATAAAATGAAAAATTAATTTGGTGGTACTTAAAGAAAATAGCTAAAAACTATGGGTTTAATGTGGAATAAATGAAAATTAGACATATAAAATCAATTTCTTATGTGAGTGGACCACTAAGGGATTATAATATTCACTAATGGGCAGATTTAAACCCACCAAATACTTCATCATCTTCATTTCTTCTCCCATGCCGAAGTGAACTCCATTAAAGACTCCATAACCAAAATTTGAGAAAGCTCCATTAACTCCTTTATTTCACCTCTAATCACTTAGGTTTCTTCATTAAGTTTTATCCTCACATCACAAGGAAGAGTTTGATACCAATTTTAAGAAGTTTAATCAAGGTTTGGCAAGTTTCAACCATAAGGTAAGTTAGCATTTTTGAAGATTTCTTTGATAAACTTTGTATACATGTTATGGGTGTTGGTTTTGTGAAGGAAATTTTTAAGTTTGAAGAGTATTGAGATATCCATTTTTGGGCAGCCATATAATCATGTATTGATGGAGTATTTGTACATATAATTAATGAGAATTATGTTGGTTGTGATGATTTAATAACCTAGTGAATTACTTCATATTTATATGGTGATTTTTGGCACTTGGATGGGAATTGATGAATTGTAGGACAATTTGGTGTTGAAGAAGATTTTCGGCAGCTTGGGGACACTTGAATAAATGTATGTATTCATGGAAGTGTTGGCAGAATATTGACATAGAAGGATTGATGGATATGTATAAGAACTTGTTGTGTAAAGAGTATGTAAAAACTAGTAATGTTATGTGTATGTGTAATTGTGTTTGGACTTTGGGAATTAGAGTTATATTTGGTGTATTGAAGATAATTGTAATCTACCCAAAGTGATGTTAATGTAAAGTAATATATAGTTTTGGTAATGTACCAAAACAGATTTGGTAGGGAAGTAAACATATTGCAAGGTAAATGTGTGTAATTGATGTGTGTTAAGCAAAGTAACCAAGGGCAGTGTACATTTTAGCCAATAAGTTTAAATGTGTAACCTCAATTGGTATGAGACCAATTGGAGGTGGAACTAGGCACAAAATGTGCCAACTTTCATTGAGAAAACATACCAAAATTCTGCTTGCAAGGTGACCTAAGAAAATGACCAATTCAGATTAGGTGCAATTAGGACCTGAAAAATGACCAATTGGGCAGCAGTGAGTGTTTAGGCTATAACTCACTCAAAACATGTCCAATTGACCTGAAATGTTAACCATGAATAGTTAAGACCCATACCTACAAGTCTTATGAAGACACCAAAGCCCAGAAATGACCATAAGCAAGTCAAAAAGCTTGCAAAAGTTCGGATCCAAAAACTGGCCGAACCAAAGTTGACCAAATTGACCTAAAATTGACCTAATTTGATATCAATTGACCAGCAATAGTATAATGACCATAACTTGGTCTACTTAACTCGGATTGACCTAAAATTTTGCCCCGCATGCAATAAGACATATATCTACAAGTTTGTAGTTTTGACCAAAACCCGAAAACTGAGGGAACTAGGTCGTCCGGTTAGGTCAAACTAGTATCCCGGAATCCAGCAAATTGCAAGAAAATGCACTAAACAAGGAAATGAGTTTGGTAAAACGTACCAACCCTAAAACCCTATCGAATGTGACATATTAAGGACACCAAAACCTAATTTACCTTAAACGCATTGAGGGTCGGTATATTAGGTAATTGAGCAAATAATAGCCTTCAGTGAATTACTTATCGAACATTATCGTTAGAGACAGTTTAATTTAGTACTGAAACACTTCAAATTGTGTTTCTCAGTTACCAAAGACTCAGGGAAAGGGAAGGAAACACTGAGTCCAGACCAGGAGACAGTCATCAGAGGTTTGTGCACAACTAGTTTTTAACTGATTTTGTTTTGAATATTTCATATGATTAAATGACATATTTTTCTTATGTATTATGTTTAACAAGCATTGGATTTAATTCAATGATTATTGAAAATTGTTATAGTATGTATAAATTCAGCTTTGTGAAATGGTATTTCCACAAGTATTAAGCATTGTTATGGATTGAATAAATTATGTTTTAGAAAATTTTGATAGAACATGTTTTGAATTGTGATGGCAATTCTCATGGAAAAATGCAATTGTATGATTTGAATTGTGATGAGCATAAAACTTTATTGGATATTGAAATTGACTTTGAATCGAATTGTATTGTGATTTATGCTCACTAAATGGATTGTGATATTGTTTTATATCTCACTATAGATGCTTGACTAGGTTATTACCCGTCTCTCTCATTTGTTGAGAAGACAATGGAGTTAGTTGTGTTTTGATTACTATGGTACGTGCACAGGCTTAGATTTTCCTCTGATTTGAGGTTAGATCTAAGTTTATTTTATCATTATAGCCCTTGCGGAAGATTCATTATTGTGATGGTACTGTGCACGATGATTCGACCTCCCCGACCATAGGGAGTTAGAATCTGATTCGACCTCCCCGACCATAGGGAGTTAGAATCACATCGAAGATGGCCCTATCGGATTAGTCTTGCATAGTTAGTGAGATAAAGAATGATTTTTGAGATACAGAATGGCTTTTGAATGGTAAGAAATTGTGATTTCAATTATGGTTTATGTATAATTGATTTTGTTGGAATTACTTAAATGGTTAGTCATAATTTGATAAATTGAATTTTGTGATCAAAGTCATTTATACAAATGATTTACATTATTGGCAACGAATATTTTGAGTTTTGAAATTTGATGAGTATTCAGATTCCCAATTTATTTACTGTAAATTTTGTCAATGTATATTGTACTATGTTTTAAATTATAGTTGTGCACCACTGAGTTCACCACTCAGCGATAGCTTTGTGTGCTATCGCAGGTAAGAAGAGCATAGAGCAGTAAGTAAATTTCCTTGAAGATATATTCAGATCAGCTCCAGGTATATTATAGGTATACCCATGTACATAGGTTTTGATGTATGCATGTAATAATATGTATGTAAATTATTTGAGCAGTTGTATAGAAACTCTTGTAAAATATTTTGGTTTGTAATTAAATGTAAATTATTGTAAATGTAAATTTGAGATTTCATTTACTTGAATAGTTTTGTATTATATTTCTTGTATCTCAGTCTTTGAAAAATCACTGCGGATTTAAGTTTCGAAAAATGTTGGAGTTGAGATTTGCAAATACATATTGAAGTGCTTTTTACAGGTTTTCTGAAGAACTGTTTTATCCAAAATACAGAGGGCACTCTGCCAAATTTTTTACAGAAATTCCAAATAATTCAAATGTGTCAATTCTATCACTTCAGTTCAAAAAGGTTTTAACACCTGTAAATAGTGCTCACCACTGTAAAAGAAGTAAGAAAAGTTTTGAAAATCCCTTGTAGTGTATTTAATGGGTTATCAGTAAACGGAGTTGGTAATTCATTAGGTATACTACGGGATCATGTTATGCCTTACAGAGGGGAAGGGTGTGACAATGTTTTTGGAAAATTATGATAGAACTTGTTTTGAATTGTGATGGGCAATTTGCATCAAAAATGCAAATTTATGATTTGAATTGTGATGAACATAAAAATTATTGGATATTGGAATTGTCTTGGAATCGAATTGTATTGTGATTTATGCTCACTAAAAGGATTGTGATATTGTTTTATATCTCACTATAGATGCTTGACTAGGTTATTACCCGTCTCTCTCATTTGTTAAGAAGACAATGGAGTTAGTTGTGTTTTGATTACAATGGTATGTGCACAGGCTTAGATTCTCCTCTTATTAGAGGTTAGATCTAAGTTTAAATGTTATGGCACTTGCGGAAGATTCATTATTGTGGTGTGTACTGTGCACGATGATTCGACCTCCCCGACCATAGGGAGTTAGAATCACCCCGAAGATGGCCCTTACGGATTAGTCTTGCATAGTTAGTGAGATACAGAATGGCTTTTGAGATACAGAATGGTTTTTGAGATACATAATGGTTTTTGAGATACATAATGGTTTTTGAGATACAGGTTTTGAGATACATAATGTTTTTGAATGGTAAAGATTTGTGATTTCAATTATGATTTATGTATAATTGATTTTACTAGAATTACCTTAAATGGTTGGTTATGATTTGATAAATTGAATTTCATGATCAAAGTCATTTTATATAAATAATTTATATTATTGGCAATGAATATTTTGAATTTTGGAATTTGATGAATATCCAGATTTCGAAATTATTTGCTGTAATTTTTGTTAATGTATATTGTACTATGTTTTAAATTATAGTTGTGCACCACTAAGTTCACCACTCAGCGATAGCTTTGTATGCTGTCACAGGTGAAAAGAGCATAGAGCAATTGAGTAAACTTCTTTGAAGAGACATTCAGATCAGCTCCAGGTATAACCATGTACACAGGTTTTGATGTATGCATGTAATAATATGTATGTAAATTATTTGAGCAGTTATATAAAAACTCTTGTAAAATATTTTGGTATGTAATTAAATGTAAATTATTGTAAATGTAAATTTGAGATTTCATTTACTTGAATAGTTTTGTAATATAAAATTTGAGTCTTGTAATCAATGAAATGTTTCTTTATGATGAGATTGGTTTGAAAATGAATTGATTGTTTATTGAGATTTGAATTGTAAATTAAAATGAAGTTATTGGAGTTGTATTTGAGAAAACATACTGGGAGTATTTTCTTTTGTAGGATTGAAGAACTGTTTTCTCAAAATACAGCTGGCACTTTGCCGAAATTTTAAAAATATTTTATAACACTAGATTTTAATCGTTGATTTAAATTTCACGAAAATTGTTTTAAAATCCCTTGTAGTATATCTAATGGGTTATCGGTAGGTGAAGTATGGTAATTCATTAGATGTACTACGGGATCATGTTACATCTTACGGGGGAGTAGGGTGTGACATTGGGTCAATTAAACCTAGAGCCAATCAGAAGGTAACATGTGGCAAGGGTTTTAAGTGGTGACCTAGCTATATAAGTGTTGTTATGAAAAGAAAAAATATAACTAGCTACTACCTCCCTTTGTGCCGCCACCCTTGAGGCACCCATTCTCTCTTTTTCTTCATCTCTCATCAATTCCAAGAGATTAAGCAAACAATCTCTTGAATTAAAAATACTAGAAATTATTTCTAGTGTTCTGTTTACATCTCTAATCTCTCAAAAGGCAAAACTTGTTTTTCTAATTCATAGAAAAAGCTTTAGAAGCTGTTCAAGGGCTACCATAGGTGATGTTGGTGTGGACAAGCTAGAGGGACAACATCTAGTGTCCTAAAGACGCATCCCAAAGGTTTCAAACACACTGCAGTGCATTAAGAGGTTAGTGCACTTGTTCTTGATCTAATCTAGGGTTCTAAAATTAATCTGATTAATTCTAAAATCTTAAATGGTAAATATAGATCCAAAAACATATTAAAAGAGTTTTAATATGTTGTTTATCATTGAAATCAAATAGATAAAAATAAATCTTGCATGATGCATGTGACCCTAGGTGAAAATTTTTTAATTCAATGATATAAACTTGTGTTTTTCATGCTTCCGCTCCTTCAATTGGTATCAGAGCCACTATATTTGCCATTTAGATTATTGATTATATGATTTAATTGTGTGGAATAATCATGAGGTGATAGATCCATTGCTGGTTGCAAGAAAGGTGGTAGCTTGGGTGATGAACACCATCATTGGTGCGCCATCTTTGGCCTTCATGGGTGGCGTAAGGTTTGACCTTTAATTTGCAATTGTTGTATGATCTAAAAGCTCATCCTATGTCTAATTAAATTGTTTAATTAGTAGTTTTAATCACACAATTTAATTTTGATTCAAATCAGAATTTTAAAAATTGTTTGAATGTGATTCAAATTTGAATTTTAAAAGTTGTTTGAATGTGATTCAAATATGAATTTTTAAAGTTGTTTGAATCATATTTAAATCTAATTTTTTAAAGTTGTTTGAATAATATTCAAATCTGAATTTTTAAAAATTGTTTGAATGTGATTCAAATCTGACTTTTTAAAAATTATTTGAATGTGATTCAAATCTGAATTTTTAAGGTTGTTTGAATGTGATTCAAATATGAATTTTTAAATTTGTTTGAATGGGATTCAAATATGAATTTTTAAATTTGTTTGAATCATATTCAAATCTAGATTTTTAAGTTGAATATGAGATATTCAATTTAATTTAAGTATGTATGTTTTATTTAATTGTTAAATAGTGATATGCATGATGGATAATCATGGACTATAAAAGACCAATGTAACTGGATTTATTTCTTTTATGTTTCTTTGGGATTGTAAATTAATTAATTAATTTTAATTTATTTTGGGCATGTATTATTAAGGTTGTAATAATTTTGGGTTGTAATTTCATTTATTTAGTTCTTGTAAATTCGCCTTGGTATGCCAAGGATTACTATGTAATATTGGATTGCAAGAAATCAAGGAGGTCAAGAGCATTGGTGGGACCAGTGGGAGGAATTCAAGATCAAGTGTTGATTATGTACTCCTTCAGCAACTCTTGTAAAATAAATGAATGAAATGCACCTAGGAATGCCCTGATTCAATTCTTAGTGGCTCAGAATTGAATCCCTTAGAAAGTCTATGATCATACCATATTTACTGCTTATCCATGAATGCATGAGATGTATGAGAATGTAGCAATTATATGATATATGCATGCTAAATGGATAATGTGCAAAGTGAGACTTTAATAGTAATTAGAATGACCATAAAATCTTCCAAACAAATAATTAAGTTGGAAATGCTATAATTAAAGTAATTATAACATGGGCCCTCCATTAGGGCAATTATTTTAAGAAATTTTAAATAGTTGCATAAGATGCAATTAATTTAAGAGATTTTCTTAAGAATAATTGTTAAGCATGAGATGTTGTAAATATGTAAATGGTTTGGTGGCCAATATTGGATGTACCTGAGGACATTAAAATTATTTGCATAATTACTGGCTCAATGGGATTAACTTAACTAATGCAAGATAAGTCAATAATGGATATACCTGAGATTTTGAGCATTAGGGGCTAGGTAAAGGATTGAACCTCACATGAGATGTGATGGGCAAGGAGTTGCTCACTTATAGTTTATTGTAACTCCAATATTAGATGTACCTGAGGATGATCAATAGAATTATAAGAATTCAATCACCCACTAGAAATCCATCCAACTAGGATTTTCGTTTTCTACTTTTGAAGTGTAGGATTCGCTAAGTGGGAGAACCAATTTGATTAAAAGACCATAATCATTTTGGTTAATTACATGATACATTTACTAATTAATCTGGTTATTTTCTATAGTTAATTTTCTGATAATAATGAGCATAGAACAACCACCACCATCCAATATCCTTGCAAGCATACTTGATCGCAATAGGTTGACAGGACCTAATCTGTCTGATTGGCTAAGAAATTTGAAACTTGTCCTAAACCTTGAACATATAGGATATGTTCTAGACTCAAATGTTCCTAGTCCCTTACCTCTAGAGGCCACCCAAGAGGAATATGAAACTTTGGACAAGTGGAAGGAGCATGATATGAGAGCTAAGTGTTACATGCTTGCTTCCATGAGCAACGAGTTACAGAAGCAACATGAGAACATGCAGAGTGCGAGTGAGATCCTCCTTCGCCTGTAAGAGTTATATGGTGAGCATAGCAGGAATGCTAGGTATGAGATATCTAGGCAGCTATTCCGCATGAGGATGTCTGAGAGACAGAATATTGGGGATCATGTTCACAAGATGATTTGTTTGATTGAGCAGTTGGAACATTTGACTTCAACATGGATTTCCAACTACAAATGGATTTGATCCTTCAGTCCCTTACTGAGTCTTTTGGGAATTTTGTGACGAATTTTCATATGACTAAACAAAAATGCACCTTGGCTGGTTTACTCAACATGCTGGTTATTACCGAAAAGAATATGCCAGGCAATAAAGGAAAAGAGGTGGCTTTGATTGCATCTTCTTCTACTGGAAAGTCCAACAAGAAGAAGGGCAATAAGAAAAAGAAATATGAGATTCCTGGTCCTTCTAAGAAAATAGCTAAACAGAAAGGAAAGACTAAAGCTGATAGAGGCAAAGGAAAGTGTTTCCACTGCCAGAAGGACGAGCACTGGAAAAGAAACTGCTCAGAGTATCTTGCTTCTCTGAAAGACAAGAAGGATAGACCTTCGAAAGGTATGTCCGTATCTTATTAATTAGATTTTGATGATACTCATAGTTCATCCACAGCTTGGGTTTTAGATACTGGTGCCAGTTCTCACATTTCTAATGATATGCAGGAACTAGCAAATAGTAGCAGCTTGCGTTCTCAACATGTTAGAGTTTGGATTGGCAATGGCTTAACTGTTGAAGCTTTAGCCATAGGATCTAAATCTTTTAATATATTTGGACATGTTTTGTGTTTGGATAATATTTTATATGTACCTGATGCTTTTAAGAACATCATTTCTATATTTAGTTTGACTAGAAATGGTTATGAATTTTAGTTCACAGATGATATTTGCAATATTTATTTTGGAAATAAATATGTTGGTTCGGGTTATATAAATGATGGTCTTTATTATTTGGATAATAATGACAAACACAAAATGAATGCAAGTGATCTAAATGAATGCAATGCCATGGTGAAAACCAACTCAAGTTCAAAATATATTTGGCCCTTAAGTTATGTCATGTTACAGAAGATAGGATTGCAAAATTGGAGAAAATGGGGATTCTATCCTCATTAAGCTTTGAGCCTACTCTAACTTGTGAATCTTGCCTTCAGGGCAAAATGACTAGATCACCCTTTGTTGGACAAGGGCTAAGGGCTGAAAATATTTTGGAGCTAATACATAGTGATGTATGTGGTCCATTTAAGGAAATGGCTAGAGGCGGTTTTCATTATTTTATTACCTTTACTGATGACAAATCAAGGTTTGGGTATTTGTATTTGATGAAATACAAACATGAATCCTTTGAAAAGTTCAAAGAATTTAAACCTAAAGTAGAAAATCAAAGAGGAAAGAGTATTAAAGCTCTTCAATCAAATCGTGGAGGTGAATATTTGAGTATTGAATTTGATGAATACTTGAGAGAGCACGGCATTGTTTTCCAGCTGACTCCTCTAGGAACGCCACAGCTGAATGATGTATTTAAAAGGAGAAATCGTACCCTATTGGATATGGTACATAGTATGATGAGCTATACTGATATGCCAATCTCCTTTTGGGGATTTGCATTAGAATCAACTTTGTATATTCTAAATAGGATTCCATCAAAATCAGTTTCTTCCACACCTTATGAGATATGGCATGGACAAAAACCAAGTCTTAAGCATGTTAAGATTGGGGGTTGTCCAGCTTATATCAAAAAGCTGAACACTGATAAATTGGAAACCAGATCAGAAAAGGGTCGATTTGTTGGATATCTAAAAGATAGTTGTGGATATTATTTTTATTTGCCTACTTCACAAAAGGTTGTGGTAAGTAGAGATGCCACATTTATTGAACAACAGTTTGTTCAAGAAGGAGGCGAAGGAAGGCAAATAGAGTTAAAATTGGAGAATTTTGACCAACCAACAGATCAGATAGATATAGATCCATCTAGTCAACCTACACCCATTGATGAAACATCTACAGCTATTCCTCATAGAACATCTAGGGTATCTCACCCACTAGTGAGATATGGTTTCCTTCATGAAGAAGAACATGAGTTGTCTACTCATGTAGAAGTAAATCATGGAGATGATACACTTACCTATGAAGAAGCTATATCAGATATAGACTCTTCAAAATGGATTGATGCTATGTAATCTGAAATTGATTCCATGTATAAGAATCAAGTTTGGGATCTTGTTGACCCACCTGAAGGTATTGTACCTATAAGGAAAAAATGGGTTTTTAAGAAGAAAATTAGTTCTGATGGAAAGGTAGAGACCTATAAGGCAAGGCTAGTAGCAAAAGGGTTTCGCCAAAGGTAAAGAATCGACTATGAGGAGACTTTCTCGCCTCTTGACATGCTTAAATCAATTAGGATTCTATTAGCAATAACTGCATACTATGATTATGAGAATTGGCAGATGGATATCAAAACAGCTTTTCTCAATGGATACATTGAAGAAAACATTTTCATGGAACAACCTAGGGATTTTGAATCCTAAGATGGTTCCAAGGTATGCAAGCTAAAGCGATTCATTTATGGGTTGAAGCAAGCTTCAAGGAGTTGGAACATCCATTTTGATGAAGCCATTAAATCATTTGGTTTTATCAAAAATGAGGATGAGCCATGTGTATATAAGAAGGTTAGTGACAATGCTATCACTTTCCTTATCTTATATGTGGATGATATACTATTGATAGGTAATGACACAGGTATGTTGACAACTATAAAGGTATGGATGTCAAATACATTCTCCATGAAAGACTTAGGGGAGGCAACCTATATTCTTGGGATTCACATCTATAGAGATAGAGCGAAAAGAATAATTGGTTTATCCCAAAGTCTATACTTGGAAAAGGTGTTAAAGAGGTTTAACATGCTTGATTCCAAGAGAGGATTGTTACCAGTGAGACATGGTATCCACCTTTCTAAAGAGATGTCTCCAAAGACACTTGAAGAAAGAGATAAGATAGCCAGGATTCCATATGCTTTCGCTATTGGAAGTTTAATGTATGCAATGTTGTGTACTATGTCGGATATCGCATATGCTGTTAATTTGACTATCAGGTATCAATCCAATCCAGGTTTGGAACACTGGATAGCTATTAAGAATATCCTTAAGTACTTGAGAAGAACTAAGGATTTATTCTTGATTTATGGAGGTGGAGACTTGCAATTGGATGGTTATACTAATTCTGATTTCCAATCAGATATCGATGAGAGAAAGTCTACCTCTGGATATGTGTTCATTTGTAATGGAGGTGCAGTTAGTTGGAAGAGTTCCAAACAGAGCATGACTGCAGATTCCACTACTGAGGCTGAGTATATTACGGCATCAGATGCTGCAAAGGAAGCTGTTTGGATAAAGAAGTTCGTGATAGAACTTGCAGTAGTTCCTTCCGTTGAGTCAGCAGTTCCACTACACTGTGACAACAATGGAGCAGTCATACAGGCTAAGGAACCAAGGTCTCACCAGAAATCTAAACACATAGAAAGGCGCTGCCACATTATCAGAAAAATAGTTGGACGAGGCGATGTAGCCATGCAGAAAATAGCATCAACTGAAAATCCAGCTGATCCATTCACTAAGCCTATGTCACAGACTCAGCTAAACCAACATCTTGAGAAGATGGGTCTAAGATAATGTAATGAATGGCTCTAGTACTAGTGGGAGATTGTTAGTAGTATGCCCTAGAGCATATTATTTAGTATGTATCTTATACATGTTTTATTAATAAAAGGCATTTTCACTTTTCCGTTTACATAATATATTTATATGTAATAGAAAAGGCCCATTGATATTTTGTTAGAAATTTTATTCTTAAAAATTTTATTCTTAAGTTGTTAAGAATATGAATAATAGTATTTCTAGTACAAAGTATCATAAATAAGTTCACAATCATGGATACTTCATAATAAGGACATGACTTATCCAGAAAGATTGTATTCATGTTTGTTCCCAAGTTATTTATATGGGATATAGATAAGATGAAATGGTGAGTCTCATGCCATATAACAAACATGATAGGCACTTATACATGATAAGTAGGTCGAACCAGTGACACTTATGACAAGCACATTGAGTTTACTCTTGTTAATGTATTGTCATAAATCATATCAGTGCATGTAATCTTTAGACCTAAGATAGCACAGTTATCTTGTATATAGGTGGTTTGAGTTTGATACTGCTTTCATACTTGTACTGTGTATGGGTATATGGGCATGTGTTGGCTCCTACTAGTTATATATGGAGGTAGGTGTTGATCAAGATGGAATCTGTTCCTCTAAATAAATAGAGATAAAATCCTATGTTCATTTAATTGTTCTTGATGTTTCAAGTTCCTAGCCAGGACAAATAGATTTATTCAGAAAGAGTTTCTGATGAGAAAATCTTTTTAATCAAGAATTGAAATTAAAAGAGAACATAATATTCATAGCAAATGGGGTTTGACATAAACCATGACTCCAGTTTGAGTTGGGATTTTGTAACAGAGAGATTCTAGTGCATGGTAACATATGATTATAGGTTCATTTAAGGTAAACCTTATTACTAATTGGGTGGCCATGGCATGCTATGCTAGGTGTTAACTATGGTCTATGAGGTGCATAAAATGATTTAGAGAAATCATTTATGGTAAGAAAGAGTTCTGATGATATTAAGAGTTGATATCATATCTCATTGCCAATTAGTGATGAGCCTAGTAAGTTACACACATACACAAGTAATCACCAAATTAAATATGATTTAATTAATTAATTAAAGTGTTTAATTGATTAATTAAATAAGTTTAGTTTGCAATTAGATTGCAAAGTCCCTAGCATGACTTGAAACCAAATCTAGGTTATAGGATGTATAGTGTAAGTTAAATTTATATTTAAAATATTTAAATATGAATTTAATTAATGAGAAATTAATTAATAGAGATTAATTAATTAATTTATATTTGATACAAATTGATTAGAAGAAGAGAAATAATTATTTTGGGTTGAGAACTCAAAATTAAGACACAGGGGCATTTTTATTATTTCACAGGGTGATATGTGGCACCATGAGATGGTGACACATGGCATTATATATAAGCTTGCCAAATGTCTTTTAATCATGTAAGATGATTAAAATTAAGATTAAATATAGGTTTGACACTTGGCACAATGTGATTGGGTTAATTAAACCTAGAGCCAATTAGAAGGTGATATGTGGCAAGGGTTTTAAGTGGTGACCTAGCTACATAAGTGTTGTTATGAAAAGAAAAAATATAACTAGCTGCTGCCTCCCTTTGTGCCACCACCCTTGAGGCTCCCATTCTCTCTTTTTCTTCATCTCTCATCAATTCCAAGAGATTAAGCAAACAATCCCTTGAATTAAAAATACTAGAAATTATTTCTAGTGTTCTGTTTACATCTCTAATCTCTCAAAAGGCAAAACTTATTTTTCTAATTCATAGAAAAAGCTTTAGAAGCTGTTCAAGGGCTGCCATAGGTGATCTTGGTGTGGACAAGCTAGAGGGACAATATCTGGTGTCCTAAAGACGTATCCCAAAGGTACCAAGCACACTGCAGTGCATTAAGAGGTTAGTGCACTTGTTTTTGATCTAATCTAGGGTTCTAAAACTAATCTGAATAATTTTAAAATCTTAAATGGCAAATACAAATCCAAAAACATATTAAAAGAGTTTTAATATGTTGTTTATCATTGAAATCAAATAGATAAAAATAAATCTTGCATGATGCATGTGACCCTAGGTGAAAATTTTTGAATTCAATGATATAAACTTGTGTTTTTCATGCTTCCACTCCTTCATATATTGTGTTTAGTTTCACCTCCCATTGGCCTCATACCAATTGAGGTCACCAATTGTCACTTATGGTTCAATTTACCCACTGCCTTCACAACACACAATCTGCACATAAAGAACACTTCCAAATGACACTTCTCCTCCTCCCAAAACAACAAATATACATTCATAACACTTCTATACCATTCATCATATCTCAATCATGTCCATTTGGGCAGAATATACAAATGCTCTATGTACATTATACAAACTCTAATTTGCAAAGTTAATTTCAACATAATATATACATGAAAACACTTGATTATCACATATATCTCACAGCCATTACTTCACATAAACTACCCACAATTCATCTTCACCATAATTCATCAAGAAAATTCATGAAACTAAACACTAATTCATGAATTTAAAGGCTACCAAAAGTGGTAGTTTGCTAAGGTATACAAATTGCTTTCCAAACCCTTAAATTCAAGTATTCAATGTACATATACATGGGAACTAAATTACTACAACGTTAAAATGACTAAATCAACATTATTTTCCATCCATTAGAGGTAAGAAAAACTCAAGCAATATAGGTTCTCACGGCTGCCAAAATTGAACAATACCATAACTCAATAAATTCTTCCATTCTCTTGACCATTCAACTCATCTCAACCTAAACATGAAGTTTACTAAAGCAAGGGAGGGGATTTGGACACTTACCTCTTGAGAGCTTTCCTAAAACTTCACCAAATCTTCTTTTTCTTGTTCTCATTATCTTCCTCAAGTTGAGTAGGCAAGCTTTAATGAAGGAATTATGTGTGAAAGATGACTTGAAGTGGAGTGCATGGAGCCTGAAGTGAGCTACGGTAATGGAGTTTTCATGGAGGAATTCGGCTGGTTATTTGGGAGGATGAAGATTGTAACATCCTCACTTTATATAGTCCGTATGTTCCACTATTCCGACGACTAATGTCTGCCTCGAAAAGTCAGAATGTTTGGAACAACTCTTAATTGATAGTGAGGAAGTATAAAATAATGAAATATGTGATGAGAAAAATTAAGGAAAAATAAAAGAGATAAAAAGTGACTAAGTTAAACGAGCCAAACCAGTAGAAATGGGTGACCGCACTGGGAAGTTATGGCGAGGACCGTTGACTAGCCCTGGACCGCAGAGAACTTGGGAAAATATTTTCAGGACATAATTAAAGGTCTACTGAGGTGTAATTGACATTGAAAATGTCAAAGAAAAATTAATAAGTTAGTATAAATGAAAAACGAAAATTAAAGAAATCGGCGGTACAAGGAGTAAACCAGTGCTACCGAAAAAGTCCGAATTTAACCTGAAGAAGGGCATTTTGGTCATTTGACACCTAGAGTTGACTTTTGACCTCAATGTCCATTAAAAATAAGTGGTATTAAATTTTGAAAATTTTATGAAAAATGAAATTATACATGATATTTGCAATTAAGGAAAAATGAGTTGTATAATTTGGAATAATTAAAAGTGGATTATTAAACTAATTAACCTAAGGTTAGTGGAGCATAATATATATTAATTAACCTAAAGATAATGGGGTATAAAAGGGCTAAAGTGGACAGATTTCTCCACTAACTTATTTCATTTACTTCAATTCTTCATCCATGGCCGAAAATGCTCTCTCATAAAACTCCATGGCCATTCATGCATGAAGCTCCAATCCTCCATGATCAATCCCTAGTTTCTTCAGAGTTCTTCATTAAAAGTGGTCCTCAGACCATGGGCAGTATGTGGATAGCAAAAAAAAAGAGGAAATTCTATGGATTTGTGAAGCTCAAGTTGAGGTTAGTGCTTAATCTTTCCATTTTCCTTCAATAATCCTTGTGTTGAGCTTTGGGTAAGTTGAATTACTAAGAAAAATTAAGGAAATGATGAGTATTGGTGAACCTTAGTTTTGGCAGCCATGAAAATCATAGTTAGTGACTTATTCTTATATTTAATGGATGGGAATTAAGGTTGATTAACTCAAATGGAAGTTATAGTAGGTTAATGTTCAAGTATGTGCATGTTAGTGCTTGAATTAAGGGTTTGAAATGGGACCTTGATGCTTTGGCAAACTGCCATGTTTGGTAGTCTATAATATCATGAATTTGTGTGTGTGAATATGAAGTTTATTAATGAAATATGATTGTGTTAAATTATGGGCAGCATGTGTAGTTGATATTGAGGTATGAGTATATGGAAGCGTATGTGTAATATTAATATTGAAGTATGTTGAATTTTGGTGGAAGTGAATGTTGAACTTGAATGGTGTATTGTGTGCATTGAGCACTTGAGTGTTCTACCCAAAACACTTGCTGGAATTGTGTACAATATATATAGAAGTGCCATGACTAAATGTTGAAGTATTGGGAGGAGGAGGATTGTCAAAATTGGAAGTGTGATGCTCAAATACAAGTTGTGTATGTTGATAGCACCTAAATTAGGTCATAAGTGCAAAACTGCAAACTCAATTGGTATGAGGCCAATGGGGGTGAAACTAGACACCAAATAGGCTAACTTTTATGTAGAAATATTACCAAATTCTGCCTAGAAACTAACCTTAAAAATGACCACATCTGGAATGGCAACCTTGCAAACCCAGATTTTTGACCATATGAACAGTAGTCATTGGGATGACCATAACTCACTCAAAACAAGTCCAATTGACCTCAAATTTTTACCATGGATATGCTGGACATAGAGCTACAATTCTTATGAAGACACTAAAGCCCGAAAATGGCCAGAACCAAGTCAAATAGCTTGCACAAGTTCGGGCACCAAAACTGCCAGAACTAAAAGTGACCTAAAATTGACCAAATTTTGCACTAAAGGTGCAATCCGTTCAGCTTTAGTTAATTGACCATATCTTGGTCTATACAACTCAGAATGACCTAAAATTTTGCCCCGAGTGCAACAAGACATAGCGCTACAATTCTTATGAAGACACCAAAGCCCAGACATGGCCAGAACCAAGTCAAATAGCTTGCACAAGTTCGGGTACCAAAACTGCCAAAACTATAAGTGATTTAAAATTGACCAAATTTTGCACTAAAGGTGCAATCTATCCAACTTTAGTAAATTGACCATATCTTGGTCTATATAACTCAGAATGACCTGAAATTTTGCCCCGAGTGCAATAAGACATAGAGCTACAATTCATATGAAGACACCAAAGCCCATAAATGGCCAGAACCAAGTCAAATAGCTTGCACAAATTCGGGTACCAAAACTGCCAGAGCTAAAAGTGACCTAAATTGATCAAATTTTGCACTAAAGGTGCAATCTGTCTAGCTTTAGTAAATTGACCATATCTTGGTCTATACAACTCAGAATGACCTGAAATTTTGCCCCGAGTGCAACAAGACATAGAGCTACAATTCTTATGAAGACACCAAAGCCCAGAAATGGCCAGAACCAAGTCAAATAACTTGCACAAGTTCGGGTACCAAAACCACCAAAACAAAAAGTGATCTAAAATTGACCAAATTTTGCACTAAAGGTGCAATCTATCCAGCTTTAGTAAATTGACCATATCTTGGTCTATATAACTCAGAATGAACTGAAATTTTGCCCCGAGTGCAATAAGACATAGAGCTACAATTCATATGAAGACACCAAAGCCCAGAAATGGCTAGAACCAAGTCAAATAGCTTGCACAAGTTCGGGTACCAAAACTACCAGAACTAAAAGTGACCTAAAATTGATCAAATTTTGCACTAAAGGTGCAATCTGTCCAGCTTTAGTAAATTGACCATATCTTGGTATATACAACTCAGAATGACCTGAAATTTCGCCTCGAGTACAATAATATATAGAGCTATAATTTTGCTTCTTTGACCAGAAGCTAAAAACTAAGAAAAATAAGACTTTAAGCTAGACCAATCTAGCACACTAAAATTGAGAATTTGACATTTACATACAATGATGCTTGAAGCAATGTGGCAATGAATGCCAACTTGTAAAAATGGTAAATTGCACTATACTGGCAGCATATTGAAATACGAATTGTGACATGTTGATACTAGAATCAACTTATGCATGATGTATGAAAAGGACAACATTTTCATTGACTAGTGAATTGTATAATGACCAGTAAACCCTAAAAATAAATATTTAATCTTGTAATATGCCCTAGTTTGCCTAGTTGACTAGTTTGGATAAGGTGGCATGCCTATAGGATTCTGACAGCTATTCTGTAAATGACTTTACGTCATATTGTGTTTTATGGCTTATTATGCCATACTATGATTTTAATAGCCTATGGCTATACAGATTGTGTTATTATACTCGGCTTAATGCCTGATTGATTATATGGCTTTTTAGCCACACTGTTTGCACACCGGGAGATACTTTGTGACTGATGGCTTTTTAGCCACAATGAAATATATGGCTTTTTAGCCACAATGAAATATAAGAATTCTGATATTTGAATTGATTATCTAATCATAATAATTCTAAATGAGATTGAATTTGAGAAATTTTGAGATTGAATCTGAGTTTGAGAAACTGATGAGAATGCCTTGAGATAATCTGAGTTATGAATTTAAGTATATATTGAAATTGTTTTTGGCAGGTTCAAAAGAACTGTTAGTCCAAATTACAGTTGGCACTCGCCGAATTGTTGTTAAAATGTTTGAAATTTCCAAATTAGTTATATGATAAAAGTAAAAATAGCCTAAATCTCAGATAAAGTTTTTGAACAAATAAATCAAGAACTATAATGAAATCAGATAAGATTAGGTGCTCCGGCACGCCGTGTAGCACGCCTTGCTCGACTACACTGTAAACGGGTGAGGGCTGCTACAAAGATGGACTGAAATTCTATCCACTTTGCTTTATTTAGGTCCCATAATTCATGGTTAGTGGAGTACTAAGGTTTCTTTTATTGTTTAATTATTCAAAGTTTCATTATTTGCACATTTATCTCATTTTCTTCACTATTTATATAATGTATTACAATTTAATTTTTCATGACATTTTCAAAGTGTAATACCATTTATTTTTAATGGAAATTGACGTCAAAAGGTAAATCTAGGTGTTAAATGACCAAAATGCCCCGCTTCAGATTGTATTCCTGATTTTTCAGTAACACCGATTTTTGTCTATTTCTGGATTTTTTATTTTTTTATACTAATTTATTAATTTTTCTTTAATATTTCTAGTGTCAATTATATTTCAATAAACCTTTAATTATGTCCCAAAATTTAATTCCGAGGGTTCCTCGCAGTCCTGGGGTGCAATTGTCTTCGCCGTAACTTCTTAGTGCGGTCACCCATCGCTACGGTGCGGTCACCCATCGCTACGGTGCCGGCTCGTTTAACTTAGTTTTATTTTCTCTCTTTTATTTTTCTTGTATTTTCTTTTTTATTTATTTCATCATTATATGTCTTTTCACTATCACCGAAGTGTAGTTCCAAACATCCTGACTTGCCCGGATTGACATTAGGTCACCGGAGCAACAGAACATACAAAATACATACAGGGAGGATGTTACAACTCTTCCCCTCTAAATAAAAATTTCATCCTTGAAATTTACTCGATGTGAAGAGCTGAGGGAACTATTGCCTCATTGTCTCCTCACTCTCCCATGTTGCCTCTTCCATGTTGTGGTGCCTCCATAGGATTTTCACTAGTGGAATTGTCTTATTTCTGAGCTCTTTTACCTTTCGTGCCAAGATTTTAATCGGTTCTTCTTCATATGTCAGGTCAGGTTATACAACAATTTCTTTTGCTGAGATGACATGTGAAGGATCTGATCTATATCTTCTGAGCATTGAGACATGGTACACATTATGTATCTTGTCCAGCTCAGGTGGTAAGGCTAATCTGTAGGCCACTGGTCCCACACGTTCAATAACTTCATATGGGCCAATAAACCTAGGGCTTAATTTTCCCTTTTTCTAGAATCTCAACACTTTCTTCCATGGTGATACTTTAAGAAATACCTTCTCGCCAGCTTCATACTCAATGTCCTTTCTTTTCAAGTCAGCATAAGATTTTTGTCGGTCTGAGGTAACTTTCAAATTGGCCTTTATCAGTTTTACCTTTTCCTCTGTCTGTTTTACTAGGTTTGGTCCCACTAGCTTATCTTCACCCAATTCAGTCTAACATACAGGTGTTCTGCATTTTCTCCTATACAGTGCTTCATAGGGTGCCATTTGTATGCTAGCTTGATAGCTATTGTCGTATGCAAATTCTACCAATGGAAGGTATCTGTCCCAGCTTCCCTCAAACTCAATAACACAACTCCTCAACATATCCTTGAGGACCAATCACATATGTTCGGTTATTATTATCATTATCAGTTCAATTTATTGTTTACAATAACTCAATGAGTTTCAAAATTTACCTGGATTATTCTTTCTGACTGTCCATCCATCTGAGGATGAAAAGCTGTACTAAAATGGAGTTGTGTACCCAAGGATTCTTGTAATTTCTTCCAAATTCTATATGTAAACCTCGAGTCTCTATCAGATATAATGGAAAGCGGAATTCTATGTAGTCTAACTATCTCACTAATGTATAATTCTGCTAGCTTTTCCAGTGAGTAGTCAGTTCTGACTGGCAGAAAATGTGCTGATTTAGTTAACCTATCCACAATCTCCCATATTACATCATGATTCTTTTGAGTGAGAGGTAGACCACTGATAAAGTCCATAGTGATTCGGTCCCATTTCCATTAAGGTATGTTTATAGGCTATAACAAACTTGATGGAACTTGATGTTCTGCTTTGACTTGCTGACATGTCAAGCATCTAGTTACATAGTCAGCTATGTCTTTCTTCATACCTGTGAAGGAATGGAAGCATGAAAAACACAAGTTTATACCATTGAATTCAAAAATTTTCACCTAGGGTCACATGCATCATGCAAGATTTATTTTTATCTATTTGATTTCAATGATAAACAACATATTAAAACTCTTTTAATATGTTTTTGGATCTGTATTTGCTATTTAAGATTTTAAAATTAATCAGATTAATTTTAGAACCCTAGATTAAATCAAGAACAAACACACTAACCTCTTGATGCACTTCAGTGTATTTGCACCTTTGAGATGCATCTTCAGGACACCAGATGTTGTCCCTCTAGCTTGTCCACACCAAGAACACCTATGGCAGCCATTGAACAGCTTCTAAAGCTTTTTCTATTATTTAGAAAATCAAGTTCTGCCTTTTAAGAGATTAAAGATGTAAACAGGACACTAGAAATAATTTCTAGTATTTTTAATTCAAGAGACTGTTTGTTAATCTCTTGGAAAGATGAGAGAAGAAGATGAAGAAGAGAGAAACCTTCTTGGGTGGCAGCACCAAAGAAAGAGGCTGCTGGTTGTGTTATTTTCTTTTCATAACAACACTTATATAGCTAGGTTAACACATTAAACCCTTGCCACATGTCACCCTCTGATTGGTTCTAGGTTCGATTGACCCAATCACATTGTGCCAAGTGTGAAACCTATATTTAATCTTAATTTTAATCATCTTACATGATTAAAAGACATTTGGCAAGCTTATGTGTAATGCCATATGTCACCATCTCATGGTGCCACATGTCACCCTGTGAAATGACCAAAATGTCCCAGTGTCTTAATTTTGAGTTCTTAACCCAAAATAATTATTTCTCTTCTTCTAATCAATTTATATCAAATATAAATTAATTAATTAATCTTTATTAATTAATTTCTCATTATTTAAATTCATATTTAAACACTCTAAATATAAATTTAACTTATACTGTACATCCAATAACCTAGATTTGGTTTCAAGTCAAGCTAGGGACTTTGCAATCTAATTGCAAACCAAACCTATTTAATTAATCAATTAAACTCTTTAATTAATTAATTAAATCATATTTAATTAGGTGATAACTTGTGTATGTGTGTGACTTACTAGGCTCATCACTAATTGGCAATGAGATTTGATATCAACTCTTAATATCATCAGAACTCTTTCTCACCATAAATGATTTCTCTAAATCATTTTATGCACCTCATAGACCATGGTTAACACCTAGCATAGCATGCCATGGCCACCCAATTAGTAATAAGGTTTACCTTAAATGAACCTATAATCATATGTTGCCATGCACTAGAATCTCTCTGTTACAAAATCCCAACTCAAGCTGGAGTCATGGCTTATGTCAAACTCCATTTGCTATGAATATTATGTTCTCTTTTAATTCCAGTTATTGATTAAAAAGATTTTCTCATCAGAAACTTTTTTCTGATTAAATCTATCTGTCCTGACCAGGAACTTGAAACATCAAGAACAATTAAATGAACATAGGATTTTATCTCTATTTACTTAGAGGAATAGATTCCATCTTGATTAACACCTACCTCCATATATAACTAGTAGGAGCCAACACATGCCCATATACCCATACACAGTACAAGTATGAAAGCGGTATCAAACTCAAACTACCTATATACAAGATAATTGTGCTATCTCAGGTCTAAAGATTATATGCACTGATATGATTTATGATAAAACATTGACAAGAGTAAACTCCATGTGCTTGTCATAAGTGTCACTAGTTCGGCCTACTTATCATGTATAAGTACCTATCATGTTTGTCATATGGCATGAGACTCACCATTCCATCTTATTTACATCTCATATAAATAACTTGGGAACAAACATGAATACAATCTTTCTGGATAAGTCATGTCCTTATTATGAAGTATCCTCGATTGTGAACCTATTTATGATACTTTGTGCTAGAAATACCGTCACTCATATTCTTAATAACTTAAGAATAGAATTTCTAACAAAATATCAATGGACTTTTTTTATTACACATAAATATCTTATGTAAACAAAAAAGTGGAAATGCCTTTTATTAATAAAAACATGTATAAAATACATATTAAATGATATGCTCTAGGGTATACTACTAACAATCTCCCACTAGCACTAGAGCCATTCATTACAATATCTTAGACCCATCTTCTCAAGATGTCGGTCTAGCTGAGTCTGTGACATAGGCTTAGTGAATGGATCAGCTAGATTTTCAGCTGATGCTATTTTCTGTATGGCTACATTGCCTTGTCCAACTATTTCTCTGATAATGTGGTAGCTCCTTTCTATGTGTTTGGATTTCTGGTGAGACCTTGGTTCCTTAGCCTATATGACTGCTCCATTGTTGTCACAGTGTAGTGGAACTACTGACTCAATGGAAGGAACTACGGTAAGTTCTATCACGAACTTCTTTATCCAAACAGCTTCCTTTGCAGCATCTGATGCAGCAATATACTCAGCCTGGGTAGTGGAATCTGCAGTCGTGCTCTGTTTGGAACTCTTCCAACTGACTGCACCTCCATTACAAATGAACACATATCCAGAGGTAGACTTTCTATCATCGATATCTGATTGGAAATCAGAATTAGTATAACCATCTAATTGCAAGTCTCCACCTCCATAGATCAAGAATAAATGCTTAGTTCTTCTCACGTACTTAACGATATTCTTGACAGCTATCCAGTGTTCCAAACCAAGATTGGATTGATACCTGCTAGTCAAACTAACAGCATATGCGATATTCGGCCTAGTACACAACATTGCATACATTAAACTTCCAATAGCTGAAGCATATGGAATCCTGGCCATTTTATCTCTTTCTTCAGGTGTCTTTGGAGACATCCCTTTAGAAAGATGGATACCATGTCTCAATGGTAACAATCCTCTCTTGGAATCAAGCATGTTAAACCTCTTTAACACTTTTTCAAAGTATAGACTTTGGGATAAACCAATTATTCTTTTCGCTCTATCTCTATAGATGCGAATCCCAAGAGTATAGGTTGCCTCCCCTAAGTCTTTTCATGGAGAATGTATTCGACAACCATACCTTTATATTTGTCAACATACCTGTGTCATTACCCATCAACAGTATATCATCCACATATAAGACAGGGAAAGTGATAGCACTGTCACTAACTTTCTTATATACACATGGCTCATCCTCATTTTTGATAAAACCAAATGATTTAATGGCTTCATCAAAACGGATGTTCCAACTCCTCGAAGCTTGCTTTAACCCATAAATGGATCACTTTAGCTTGCATACCTTGGAACCATCTTGGGATTCAAAACCCCTAGGTTGTTCCATGAAAATGTTTTCTTCAGTGTATCTATTGAGAAAAGCTATTTTGATATCCATATACCAAATCTCATAATCATAGTATGTAGCTATTGCTGATAGAATCCTATTTGATTTAAGCATGGCAACAGGCGAGAAAGTCTCCTTATAGTCGATTCCTTGCCTTTGGCGAAACCCTTTTGCTACTAGCCTTGCCTTATAGGTCTCTACCTTTCCATCAAAACAAATTTTCTTCTTGAAAACCCATTTGTTCCCTATAGGTACAATACCTTTAGGTGGGTCAACAAGATCCCAAACTTGATTCTTATACATGGAATCAATTTCAGATTTCATAGCATCAATCCATTTTGAAGAGTCTATATCTGATATAGCTTCTTCATAGGTAAGTGGATCATCTCCATGATCTACTTCTTCATGAGTAGATAACTCTTATTCTTCTTCATGAAGGAAACCATATCTCACTGGTGGGTGAGATACCCTAGTTGTTCTACGAGGAACAGCTGTAGATGTTTCATTAATGGGTGTAGGTTGACTAGATGGATCTATATCCATCTGATCTATTGGTTGGTCAGAATTCTCCAATTCCAACTCTATTTGCCTTCCTTTGCCTCCTTCTTGAACAAACTGTTGTTCAACAAATGTGGCATCTCTATTTATCACAACCTTTTATGAAGTAGGCAAATAAAAATAATATCCAAAACTATCTTTTGGATATCCAACAAATCGACCATTTTCTGATCTGGTTTCCAATTTATCAGTGTTCAGCTTTTTGATATAAGCTGGACAACTCCAAATCTTAACATGCTTAAGATTTGGTTTTCTTCCATGCCATATCTCATAAGGTGTGGAAGAAACTGATTTTGATGGAATCCTATTCAGAATATACAAAGCTGATTCTAATGCAAATCCCCAAAAGGAGATTGGCATATCAGTATAGCTCATCATATTACATACCATATCCAATAGGGTACGATTTCTCCTTTCAGATACACCATTTAGCTGTGGCGTTCCTGGAGGAATCAGCTGGGAAATAATGTTGTACTCTCTCAAGTATTCATCAAATTCAGTACTTAAATATTCACCTCCACGATCTGATCGAAGAGCTTTAATACTCTTTCCTGTTTGATTTTCTACTTTAGATTTAAATTCTTTGAATTTTTCAAAGGATTTATGTTTGCATTTCATCAAATACAAATACACAAACCTTGATTTATCATTAGTAAAGGTAATAAAATAATGAAAACCGCCTCTAGCCATTTCCTTAAATGGACCACATACATCACTATGTATTAGCTCCAAAATATTTTCAGCCCTTAGTCCTTGTCCAACAAAGGGTGATATAGTCATTTTGCCCTGAAGGCAAGATTCACAAGTTGGAGTAGGCTCAGAGCCCAATGAGGATAAAATCCTCATTTTCTCCAATTTTGCAATCCTATCTTCTGCAACATGACATAACCTTAAGTGCCAAATATATTTTGAACTTGAGTTGGTTTTCACCATGGCATTGCATTCATTTAGATCACTTGCATTCATTTTGTGTTTGTCTTTATTATCCAAATAATAAATACCATCATTCATATAACCCAAACCAACATATTTATTTCCAAAATAAATATTGCAAACATCATCTGTGAACTGAAATTCATAGCCATTTCTAGTCAAACTAGATATAGAAATGATGTTCTTAAAAGCATCAGGTACATATAAAATATTATCCAAACACAAAACATGTCCAAACATGTAAAAAGATTTAGATCTTATGGCTAAAGCTTTAACAGTTGAGCCATTGCCAATCCGGACTCTAACATCTTGAGAACGCAAGCTGCTACTATTTGCTAGTTCCTGCATATTATTAGAAATGTGAGAACTGACACCAATATCTAAAACCCAAGCTGTAGATGAACTATGAGTATCATCAGAATCTAAATAACAAGATATGGACATACCTTCCAAAGGTGTATCCTTCTTGTCCTTCAGAGAAGCAAGATACTCTGGGCAATTTCTTTTCCAGTGCCCATCCTTCTGGCAGTGGAAACACTTTTCTTTGCCTCCATCAGCTTTAGTCTTCCCTTTCTGTTTAGCTATTTTCTTAGAAGGACCAGGAATCTGAGGTTTCTTTTTCTTATTGCCCTTCTTCTTGTTGGACTTTCCAGCAGAAGAAGATGCAATAAAAGCTACCTATTTTCCTTTATTGCCCGGCATATTCTTTTGGGCAATAACCAGCATGTTGAGTAATTCAGTTAAGATGCATTCCTATTTAGTCATATGGAAATTTGTCACAAAATTCCCAAAAGACTCAGGAAGGGACTGAAGGATCAAATCCATCTGTAGTTGGAAATCCATCTTGAAGTTAAGATGTTCTAACTGCTCAATCAATCGAATCATCTTGTGGACATAATCCCCAACATTCTGTCCCTCAGACATCCTCATGCGAAACAGTTGTCTACATATCTCATACCTAGCATTCTTGCTGTGCTCACCATATAACTCTTGTAGGTGAAGGAGGATCTCACTCACACTCTGCATGTTCTCATGCTGCTTCTGTAACTCATTACTCATGGAAGCAAGCATGTAACACTTAGCTCTCATATCATGCTCCTTCCACTTGTCCAAAGTTTCATGTTCCTCTGGAGTGGCCTCTGGAGGTAAGGGACCAGGAACATTTAAGTCTAGAACATATCCTATATGTTCAAGGTTCAGAACAAGTTTCAAATTTCTTAGCCAATCAGAGAGATTAGGTCCTGTCAACCTATTATGATCAAGTATGCTTGCAAGGATATTGGATGGTGGTGGTTGTTCTGTGCTCATTATTATCAGAAAATTAACTGCAGAAAATAACCAGATTAATTAGTAAATGTATCAAGTAATTAACTAACATGATTATGGTCTGTTAATCAAATTGGTCCTCCCACTAACTTAGCGAATCCTACACTTCCAAAGTAGAAAATGGAAATCCTAGTTGGATGGATTTCTAGTGGGTGATTGAATTCTTATAATTCTATTGATCATCCTCAGATACATCCATTATTGGAATTACAATAAACTATAAGTGAGCAACTCCTTGCCTATCACATCTCATGTGAGCTTCAATCCTTTACCCAGCCCCTAATGCTCAAAATCTCAGGTACATCCATTATTGACTTATCTTGCATTAGTTAAGTTGATCCCATTAAGCCAGTAATTATGCAAATAATTTTAATGTCCTCAGGTACGTCCAATATTGGCCACTAAACCATTTACATTTTTACAATATATCATGCTTAACAATTATTCTTAAGAAAATCTATTAAATTATTGTATCTTATGTAACTATTTAAAATTTCTTAAAATAATTGCCCCAATGGAGGGCCCATGTTATAATTACTTTAATTATAGTATTTCCAACTTAATCAGTTTGGAAGATTTTATGGTCATCCTAATTACTATTAAGGTCTCACTTTGCACATTATCCATTTAGCATGCATATATCATATACTGCATACATTCACATACATCTTATGCATTTATGGACAATAAATAAATATGGTATGATCATGGACTTTCTAAAGGATTCAATTCTGAGCCACTAAGAATTGAATCAGGACATTCCTAGGTGCATTTCATTCATTCATATTACAAGAGATGCTGAAGGAGTACATAATCAACACTTGATATTGAATTCCTCCCACTGGTCCCAATGCTCTTGACCTCCTTGAACTTCTTGCAATCCAATATTACATAGTAATCCTTGGCATACCAAGGCGAATTTACAAGAACTAAATAAATGAAATTACAACCCATAAATTATTACAACCTTAATAATACATGCCCAAAATAAATTAAAATAAATTAAAATAATTTATAATCCCAAAGAAACATAAAAGAAATAAATTCAATCACATTGGTCTTTTACAGTCCATGATCATCCATCATGCATATCACTATTTAACAATTAAATAAAACATACATAATTAAATTAAATTGAATATCTCATATTCAACTTAAAAATCCAGATTTGAATATGATTCAAATAAATTTAAAAATTCAGATTTGAATATGATTCAAACAAATTTAAAAATTCAGATTTGAATCAAATTCAAACAACCTTAAAAAATCAGATTTGAATCACATTCAAACAATTTTTAAAAATTCAAATCTAAATATTATTCAAACAACTTTAAAAAATTAGATTTAAATATGATTCAAACAACTTAAAAAATTCAGATTTGAATCACATTCAAACAACTTTTAAAATTCAGATTTGAATCACATTCAAATAATTTTTAAAATTCTGATTTGAATCAAAATTTAATTGTGTGATTAAAATTCTAATTAAACAATTTAATTAGACATAGGATGAGCTTTTAGATCATACAACAATTGTAAATTAAAAAGCCAAACCTTGCACCATCCATGAAGCCATACCATGCGCACCATTTAGGTGTTTTTCAAGCAAGCCGCCACACATCCATTGCAACCAGCAATGGATAAATCATCTCATGATCAAAACACACAACTAAATCATATAATCAACAATCTAAATGGCAAATATAGTGGCTCTGATACAAATTAAAGGAACGGAAGCATGAAAAACACAAGTTTATATCATTGAATTCAAAAATTTTCACCTAGGGTCACATGCATCATGCAAGATTTATTTTTATCTATTTGATTTCAATGATAAACAACATATTAAAACTCTTTTAATATGTTTTTGGATCTGTATTTGCCATTTAAGATTTTAAAATTAATCAGATTAATTTTAGAACTCTAGATTAAATCAAGAACAAACACACTAAACTCTTGATGCACCGCAGTGTATTTGCGCCTTTGAGATGCGTCTTCAGGACACCAGATGTTGTCCCTCTAGCTTGTCCACACCAAGAACACCTATGGCAGCCCTTGAACAGCTTCTAAAGCTTTTTCTATTATTTAGAAAATCAAGTTATGCATTTTAAGAGATTAAAGATGTAAATAGGACACTAGAAATAATTTCTACTATTTTTAATTCAAGAGATTATTTGTTAATCTCTTGGAAAGATGAGAGAAGAAGATGAAGAAGAGAGAAACCTTCTTGGGTGGTAGCACCAAAGAAAAAGGCTGCTAGTTGTGTTATTTTCTTTTCATAACAACACTTATATAGCTAGGTTAACACATTAAACCCTTGCCACATGTCACCCTCTGATTGGTTCTAGGTTTAATTGATGCAATCATATTGTGCCAAGTGTCAAACCTATATTTAATCTTAATTTTAATCATCTTACATGATTAAAAGACATTTGGCAAGCTTATGTCTAATGCCATGTGTCACCATCTCATGATGCCACATGTCACCCTGTGAAATGACCAAAATGCTCCTGTGTAATTTTGAGTTCTCAACCCAAAATAATTATTTCTCTTCTTATAATCAATTTATATCAAATATAAATAAATTAATTAATTTCTTATTAATTAAATTCATATTTAAACACTTAAAATATAAATTTAACTTATACTGTACATCCAGTAACCTAGATTTGGTTTCAAGTTATGCTAGGGACTTTGCAATCTAATTGCAAACCAAACCTATTTAATTAATCAATTAAACTCTTTAATTAATTAATTAAATCATATTTAATTAGGTGATAACTTGTGTATGTGTGTGACTTACTAGGCTTATCACTAATTGGCAATGAGATATGATATCAACTCTTAATATCATCAGAACTCTTTCTCACCATAAATGATTTCTATAAATCATTTTATGCACCTCATAGACCATGGTTAACACCTAGCATAGCATGCCATGACCACCCAATTAATAATAAGGTTTACCTTACATGAACCTATAATCATATGTTGCCATGCACTAGAATCTCTCTGTTACAAAATCCCAACTCAAGCTGGAGTCATGATTTATGTCAAACTCCATTTGCTATGAATATTATGTTCTCTTTTAATTCCAGTTCTTGATTAAAAAGATTTTCTCATCAGAAACTCTTTTCTGATTAAATCTATCTGTCCTGGCCAGGAACTTGAAACATCAAGAATAATTAAATGAACATAGGATTTTATCTCTATTTACTTAGAGAAACATATTTCATCTTGATTAACACCTACCTCCATATATAACTAGTAGGAGCCAACACATGCCCATTTACCCATACACAGTACAAGTATGAAAGCAGTATCAAACTCAAACTACCTATATACAAGATAACTGTGCTATCTCAGGCCTAAAGATTATATGCACTAATATGATTTATGACAAAATATTGACAAGAGTAAACTCCATGTGCTTGTCATAAGTGTCACTGGTTTGGCCTACTTATCATGTATAAGTGCCTATCATGTTTGTCATATGGCATGAGACTCACCATTCCATCTTATTTATATCTCATGTAAATAACTTGGGAACAAACATGAATACAATCTTTATGGATAAGTCATGTCCTTATTATGAAGTATCCTCGATTGTGAACTTATTTATGATACTTTGTGCTATAAATACCGTCACTCATATTTTTAACAACTTAAGAATACAATTTCTAACAAAATATCAATGGACCTTTTCTATTACACATAAATATCTTATGTAAACGGAAAAATGGAAATTCCTTTTATTAATAAAAACATGTACAAGATACATACTAAATGATATGCTCTAGGGTATACTACTAACAACCTGGCCACCAGTATCGAAGTTTCTGGTCATGGTACATTTTTGTGCTTTCTGGGTGCATAGCATACACACTGTTATGTGCTTCTCTCAGAATACTGGTTTTTAATTCTTTATCATCTGGTACATACACTCTTTCTTTATAGTACAGGCACCCATTTTCTTTTACTTCGTATTCAATTTCCTTTCCCTCAATGATTTTGCCCATAACAGCTATTAATTTCTCATCTGTCTTCTGCCCATCCTGTATCTGTTATAACAGATTTGCCTTCACTTACAACTCAGCCAAAATAACTCCGTCATGAGTTAAGGATAATTGGGCATTCAGAGATCTTAATGCTACAATAGATTTTCTGCTTAAGGCATCAGTGACTACGTTTGCCTTCCCAGGGTGGTAGTCAATCGCACAATCATAATCTTTTAGGAATTCAATCCATTGCCTCTGTCTCAAATTAAGTTCCTTCTGGGTTGGCAGATACTTCAGACTCTTATGGTCTGTGTATATGTAGCATTTTTCTCCATAAAAGTAATGCCTCCATATCTTCAATGCGAAGATAATTACTACTAACTCCAAATCATAAGTAGGGTAATTCTTTTCATGTGGCCTTAACTGCCTGGAAGCATATGCGACCACTTTCCCTTCTTGCATGAGTACACACCCTAACCCATTATGTGAGGCATCACTATAGACTACGAAGTCTTTCCCTGACACTGGCTGTGTTAACACTGGTGCCTCTATCAATATAGCCTTTAGCATCTCAAAACTAGCTTGACATTTGTCATTCCAGTCATATTTCATATTCTTGTGTAGTAATTTAGTCATTGGAGCAGCTATCAGGGAAAATCCCTTTACAAATCTTCTATAATATCTAGCTAACCTCAAGAAACTTTTGATCTTAGTTGTATTTCTGGGAGGCTTCCATTCCATCACTGCTTCAATCTTCTTGGGATCCACTCTAATCCCTTTAGCTGATACTATATGTCCAAGGAATGCAATCTCATTCAACCAGAACTCACACTTGGACAATTTAGCATACTGTTTCTTCTCTTTTAAAGTCTGCAGAATAATTCTCAAATGCTCATCATGTTTTGCTTTATCCTTGGAATACACTAGGATGTCATCAATGAAGACCACTACAAACCGATCTAAGAATGTATGGAAGATACAGTTCATAAGGTCCACGAATGCTGCTGGAGCGTTTGTTAACCCAAATGGCATCCCTAGGAATTCATAATGCCCATACCGAGTTCTGAATGCAGTCTTAGGCACATCTGCATCTTTAACCCTTAGCTAATGATACCTTGATTTGAGATCAATCTTAGAAAACACACCGACTCCCTTAAATTGATGAAACAGATCATCAATTCTAGGTAACAGATACTTGTTCTTCACTATTACTTTGTTTAACTACCGGTAGTCAACACATTACCTTAGTGTCCCATCTTTCTTCTTTACAAACAGTACCAGAGCTCCCCACGGTGACACACTGGGTCATATGAACCCCTTGTCTAATAATTCTTGCAGCTGGATTTTTAACTCTTTCAATTCAGCAGGTGCCATCCTATATGGAGCAATTAAAATCGGAGTTGTACCCGGCATAATCTCAATAGCAAATTCAACTTCCATTTCTGGTGGCAAACTAGGCAATTCCTCAGGAAATACCTCAGAGAAATCCCTTACTGTGGGTATGTCAGACAAGTCAAGTTTACCATGCTTAGTGTCAACTACATGTGCTAGATAGGCTTCACACCCTTTTTTCATCCATCTCCTTGCAACTGTAGCTGAGATGACATTGGACAAAAAATCTATCCTTTCACCCACAACTATTATTTCTTCATTCTAAAAAATTTTCAGAGAGATTCTCTTCAATTTACAATCTACCATTGCATGATAATGGGATAACCAGTCCATTCCCAAAATCACATCAAACTCATGGAAAAGCAGTTCGATTAAATCTACTGAGAATTCTTTCCCTTGAGTCTTCAATGGATAGCCCTTATATACCTTTTTAACTACCACACTGTGGCCTAGAGGATTTGTGACCAGAATGTCTTGGTCACTTTCCTCTACTGGTATTCCCTTTTCTACGGGCAGCTTGATACAAATATATAAATGGGTAGATCCAGGATCCACTAATGCATGCACAAAAGTATTATAGAGGAGGAACGTAACCTTGATGACATCTGGAGCATCCTGTTCCTCCTGTGCCCTTATAGCATAGGCTCTGGCTGGTTTCCTACCTTCTGCTCTCGCCACAGACTCTGATACAGGTTTCTGTGAAGTACCGGCTGCCTCAGCCTTACTCGGCTTTCTACCCCTTAGAGCTAGAGGGGCAGGCCAATCAGTTGATACCGGAGTAGTTGTAGCAGTTCTACACGGACAATCTCGGATTAGGTGGTCTGTAGACCCACACCACAAATAAGCACCTATCATCCTCCAACTGTAACATCCTCATTTTTGTAGTCCGTACATTCTACTGTTCCGACAGCTAATGTCTGCCCCGGAAAGTCGGAATGCCTGAAACTACACTTCGTTGATAATGAACAGACATATAATGATGAAATAAATAAGAAGAAAATGCAAGAAAAATCAAAGACAAATGAAAGAGAGAAAATGAAGCTAAGTTAAATGAGCCGACACCGCAGTGATGGGTGACCGCACTGGGAAGGCCGTTGCCGACCCTAGGATCGCGGGGAACCCTTAGAATTTAATTCCGGGATGTAAGTAAAGGTCTATTGAAATATAATTGACACTAGAATTATTAAAGAAAAATTAAAAAATTAGTACAAAGAAAAACGAAAAATCGAGAAACAGACAAAAATCGGTATTACCGAAAAATCGGGAATATAACCCGAAGTGGGGTATTCTGGTCAATTGACACCTAGAGTTGCCTTTTGACCTAAATGTCCATTAAAAATAAGTGATATAAAAATTTTGAAAATGTCATGAAAATAAGAAATATTACACATAATGTAAATTAAAGGAAAATAAGGACATTAGTGCAATTAGGGAAAACTTGGATTATTATAATGTTAATGTTAATTAGTGGAGCACTAAGTGGACACTTAGTGGACTATAAAAGCTCACTTGAGGACAAAGTGGACAACCATTTGATCACTTTTATCTTCTCCATTCTTTTTTTCCGAATTAAAAATCCTCCAAGCTTCATCCATGGTCGCCCAATATACAAGCCTTCATCCACCTATGATCAAGCCATCATTTCTTCAAGAGTCCTTCATTAAACTTGTTCTACACATCATGGGCAGCATGTAGGAAGCAAGAAAGAGGAGTTTTGGTGAAGTTTAATCAAGCCTAAGTTGAGGTTAGTGCTAGTTTTCCTTACCTCACTTAATTAAACTTTGTACTAAGGTCGAGATGAGTTGAATTATTGAAAAATTGGAAGGATTGGATGAATATTTAATGGTGATTGAATTTGGCAGCCATGGAACCTAAAGAGGTTTGAATTATCTTTACATGTAGTTGATGGGAAATGATATTGATTAAGGTAATTAGAGGTCCTAGCAAATTAACTTTATGTGTATGTTGAGATTAAGTAATTGAATTAGGAGTTTGAAAGAATTGTTGAAGACCTTGGATAATTGTTGAATTGGGGCAGCCTTGAGAAGCATGAAAATGATTAATTTATGCATATTATTGTTGATTAATGATACTCAATTTATGTGATTATAAGTGGTAGAATTTAATTGTAAGAGTACATGTGAGGTTGACAATGTGAAAGTGGGTTTTGAACAAAATTTTGAAGACTTGGACAATTGAGCTTGAAATTGGTAGCCTATAATGTTATGAAATTGTATGTGAATTTATGTAATATATTGATGAGATGAGATGGTATTAAATTGTGGGCAGCATGTGTAGTTAAAATGGAAGTGTATGTGTAACATAAGTGTTGATGTACATTGAATTTGGGTGGATGTAAATATTGAAGTTTAATGGTGTATTGTGTGCCTTGTGCCCTTGAGTATTCTGCCCAGAATTCTTGCTGGAATTGTGTATAATATATATATAGAAGTGCCATAGATTAAATATTGAAGTATTGGGAGGAGGAGGATTGTTAAAATTGGAAGTGTGATGTTCAAATGCAGGTTGTGTATGTTAGCAGCACTTAAATTAGGTCATAAGTGCAATATTGTGAACCCAATTGGTATGAGGCCAATGGGGAATGAAACTAGACACCAAATAGGCCAACTTTCATGTAGAAATGTTGCCAAAATTCTGCCTAGAAACTGACCTTAAAAATGACCAAATCCGGAATAGCAACCTTGCAATCCAGATTTTTGACCATATGAACAGTAGTCCTTGGGATGACCATAACTCACTCCAAACAGGTCCAATTGACCTGAAATTTTTACCATGGTTAGCTTAGGCATAGATCTACAATTCATATGAGGACACCAAAGCCCAGAAATGGCCAGAACTAAGTCAAATAGCTTGCACAAATTTAGGTACCAAAACTGCTAGAACTAAAACTGACCAAATTTTGCACTAAAGGTGCAATCTGTTCAGCTTTAGTAAATTGACTATATCTTGGTTTATACAACTTAGAATGACCTGAAATTTTGCCCCGAGTGCAATAAGATATAGAGCTACAATTCATATGAAGACACCAAAACCCAGAAATGGCCAGAACTAAGTCAAATAGCTTGCACAAGTTCAAGTACCAAAACTGCTAGAACTAAAACTGACCAAATTTTGCACTAAAGGTGCAATCTGTCCAGCTTTAGTAAATTGACTATATCTTGGTCTATACAACTTAGAATGACCTGAAATTTTGCCCCGAGTGCAATAAGAAATAGAGCTACAATTCTTATGAAGATAACAAAACCCAGAAATGGCCAGAACTAAGTCAAATAGCTTGCACAAATTCAGGTACCAAAACTGCTAGAACTAAAACTAACCAAATTTTGCACTAAAGATGCAATCTATCCAGCTTTAGTAAATTGACTTTATCTTGCTCTATACAACTTAGAATGACTTGAAATTTTGCCCCGAGTGCAATAAGACATAGAGCTACAATTCTTATGAAGACACCAAAGCCCAGAAATGGCCAGAACTAAGTCAAATAGCTTGTACAAGTTCAGGTACCAAAACTGCCAGAACTAAAACTGACCAAATTTTGCACTAAAGGTGCAATCTGTCCAGCTTTAGTAAATTGACTATATCTTGGTCTATACAACTTAGAATGACTTGAAATTTTGCCCCGAGTGCAATAAGACATAGAGCTACAATTCTTATGAAGACACCAAAACCGAGAAATGGCCAGAATCAAGTCAAATGGCTTGCACAAGTTTGGGTACAAAAACTGCCGAACCAAACGTGACCTAAAATTGACCAAATTTTGCACTAAAGGTGCAATCTGTCCAACTTTAGTAAATTGACCATATCTTGGCCTATACAACTCATAATGACCTGAAATTTTGCCCTGCGTGCAATAAGACATAGACCTACAAGTTTGTAGTTTGGACTGAAACCCAAAAACCGAGGGAATAGGTCGTCCGGCTAGGTCAAAATAGTACACCGAAATCTGGTAAATTGCAATAAAATGCAATACACTTGGAAATGAAATTGGTAACATATACCAACACTAAAGGGCTATAAAATGTGACATATTGGTAACATTAGAATTGACTCACATAGAGTGCATCAAGGGTCAACATTATAGGTTGACTAATGAAATGAATTAAAGGGAATAGTACCAAGAGAAATAGGACTTTAAGCTAGACAAATCTGGCACACAAAAATTGAGAAATTGACCAAATTTTCCACCAAAGGTGCAATATGTCCAACTTTAGTAAATTGACCATAACTTGGTCTATACAACTCAGAATGACCTGAAATTTTGCCCCGCGTGCAATAAGACATAGAGCTACAATTTTGCTTCTTTGACCAGAAGCTAAAAACCAAGGGAAATAGGACTTTAAGCTAGACCAATCTAGCACACTAAAATTGAAAATTGGTAATTACATAAAATGATGCTTGAAGTGATTTGGCAATGAATGCCAACTTGTGAAGAGGGTAAATTGCATTATATTGACAACATATTGAATTGTAAATTTTGACATGTTGATGCTAGAATCAACTTATCCATGATGCATAAAAAGGTCAATAATTTTATTGACCAGTGAAAGGCATAAAGATGTATAAACCCTATGAATAAGGAATTAAATATGTAACGTTGTAATATGCCCTAATTTGCCCAGTTGACTAGTTTGGATAGGTTGGCATGCCAATAGGATTCTAACAGCTGTTCTATAAATGACTTTACGTCATACTGTGTTTTATGGCTTATTATGCCATACTATGATTTTAATAGCCTATGGCTATACAGTTTGTGTTATTATACTCGGCTTAATGCCTGATTGATCATATGGCTTTTTAGCCACACTGTTTGCACACCGGGAGATACTTTGTGACTGATGGTGTGACGGCCCGAGGTACTAGGTACCCAGTGCTAGTATATCCGTTTATCCAGTCTGGTCAGTGTATAGGCTATATGGGCAGTCATTTAAAACATTATTCAATTCAGGAAGCTAAGTTAAGTTAAGTATAATGAAATTTCAGTACAATTAAATTAAGTATTGAATGAATGAGTAAGAAAAATTAGCAAAAGCAACATAACAAAAATATAAATTGCAGAATCGTTGAGACTTGAAATACAATACAGTTAGAATAATTTGTATACTGGGTAGTATTACTGAAAAGTTATAAACTAAGCACTTCCAAAGAGGAACAAACTAGTATATAAGATCATTGATACTAGAAATACCATACCAAATTAAATTGATTCTCGAGTATCCGAATTATGATTTATTTCTTTCTTTAGTTGTATATATTATTTCTTGTTATACTATTGCACCACTAAGCAGAAATGCTTAGCGCGGTGGAATTGCTTCCTCGCGCAGGTACTAAAGGTAAAACCAGTAGACTGTCAATTGAGATTTTTGGAGTCCAGATCTGCAGAAGTGTCAGAAGAGTTCAAGATTGTCACCTCCTCAGCAATGCATGTAGATAGGGCTCATTTTATACATGTTATGTATATTGTTCATTCCTAGCACATTGTAAATTATTTGTATATCTTTTACAAAATAAACTCATGTAATTAACCTATGAATTATGGAAGCTACTCAAAGTAAGTGTTTTAATATGTGAATTGAATTTGAGTTATAATGAGATTGTACTTGTGAATATTGAGATGTTGAAAATCTGATGAGATTTCTGAGAAATCTGGATACTGTATTGAGATACATTTTGTTCGAAAATTTTTGAGACTATTAAGTTTGAGAAATTGAGTACATATTGAAATTGTTTTTGGCAGGTTCAGAAGAACTGTTAGTCCAAATTACAGTCGGCACGTTGCCGGATTATCGTTAAAATTTTTGAAATTTCCAAATTAGTTAGATTTTGATAAAAGTTTTTGAACAAGTAAATTAAGAACAATAAAGAAATTAGATAAGATTAGGTGCTTCGGCACGCCGTGTAGCACGCCTTGCTCGGCTACACTGTAGTCGGGTGAGGGGTGTTACACCAACATTCCCCCTTATGCCATTTTTGGCAATGTGGGTAAGCAACAGATACTGTTGGGGCTAGTCCCCTGAACCCTGTCCCTGGAGAGCTAGCCACTAAAGGTGTGGACTGGCCTCTCCTCAGTGCAAATTGAGATTTGGGCCTCTGTGACTGACCTTGACTTGGTGCTCTACTGAAACTCTGAGTAGGAAAACCTCTGAATTTCTTACTAGGGGCAGAAGATGTACTGGTCGACCACGACCTCTTTCATTTATCTGTCCCATACATTCGCTCATTTATTCTAACTTTTTCAACCTTCAGTGCTGCTTCCACTAACTTGGCAAACTCTGTAATCCCTAAAGCTGTAATCATTACTTTAATGTTATCATTGAGTCCTTCCTCAAATCTCTTGCATCTCTCGGCCTTATTAGGGACTATTTCCCACCCATAGTGGCTCAGTCTGACAAATTCTCTTTCATATTCAGCCACTGTTAGCTATCTCTGGCATAGGGTAATAAATTCCCTTCTCTTCTCTTCCAGGTGTACATTGCCCACATACTTCTTTCTGAACTCAATGAGAAAGAAATCCCAAGTTATTTGTTCTGGTGGCACCTCACTAGTTACGGTATCCCACCATTGGTATGCATCATCTTGCAGTAGTGATACAGCAGCTTCTAAATTTTGCTCTCGAGTACAATGAAGTTTTTTCAAGACTCTTCTAGTTCTGTCCAACCAGTTTTCAACTGTGACAGAATCATCTTCCCTTTTGCCTAGAAAATCCACTGCTCTAAACTTTCTAAGTTTCTCCATATGAGATTTTTGATGTGGAGGTGGTGGTGGTGGCATAACTCCTGCCATCTATCTAAAGAACTCAGCCATTTGCTGGAATGTGGTTGTTGCATCTGGTACTGGTGGAGCAGGTTCCCTCCTGTCTCCTGGTTCAGTCATAGATGGAGCATGACTCTCCACCTCCTCATCGACCGCTCTCTGCGATTTGGACTCCATATTCTGATCAAAATAACAAATCAAAAGATTTGCATTAGAGTCATCTTAACACTTACAATGCAATGCATGATATGCAATCTATCTAGGTCCAAAAACGCCTAAATTGTGCTATGATACCACTAAATGTAACACCCCTCACTCGTCTACAGTGTAGCCTAGCAAGGCATGCTACACGGCGTGCCGGAGCTCCTATTCTGTGATTATCTCATTTTCTAAACTCAATTTGATTTGAGAAGTCTTTATGTGATATTCATAACATACTGATTCTATTTTCATACTTTAATAAAATCAGTGTTTCAATGGTAATAAAAATCTGGAAAGGTGCCGTCTGTATTTCAGACAATTTGTTCTTCTAAACCTGTTAAAAACAGTTCAATATAATAATCTCAATCTTCCAACTAATTTTCCAATCTCAAAATTTCATAGTTTCAAAATACAATCCATCATAATTTACATTCATCCAAACACTCTCCATAGGAGTTTAATATGTACAAATTATTACAAACCTGACAGTTTTATGATATACATACTACATAACAAAATGTTAAAATACAACTGATAGTCATTACACAAGATGCTAAGTCCTACCATGTATGTAGTGTAGTGTAGATGACTTTGGACTCCTATGCAGATCTGATGTCTCACTCGGTCGTAGGTCTACTGGGCTCCCCAGTTGTGTCTCCAATACCTACGTGTAGCAAAAGCAACGCGCTAAGCAATTTTGCTTAGTTGTGCCAAATATAAAGAAATATATACTAAAATAAAATAAATGAATTGTTTATGAATTTATAACATCGATATTCTTTGCAGTTGCTGATTCTAGTTTTATTTGCTAACCTTTCATTTTTTGCTAATTTTGGTGGTGCTATATGTCAATAAACTGAATTTAGCTATTTGAATTTAATAATACTTAAATTAACTGCCCGTGTAGCTTATACACTAACCGGACTAGATATGTCACACCCTACCCCTCTGTAAGGCATAACATGATCCCATAGTATACCTAATGAATTACCAACTTCGTCTACTAATAACCCATTAAATACACTACAAGGGATTTTAAAACTTTTCTTACTTCTTTTTACAGTGGTGAGCACTATTTACAGGTGTTAAAAAAAATTTTAAATTGAAGTGAAACACTTAATACATTTGAAGAATTAGTAATTTCTGTAAAAATTTTGGCGGAGTGCCATCTGTATTTTGAATAAAATAGTTCTTCAAAAACCTATAAAAAGCACTTCAAATATATTTCTCAATCTCAAACTCCAACATTTAATCAAAATAATATGTTTCTCAACTCAAATCCACAATAATTTTTCAGTGTTTTCAAAGGCTAAGATAAAAGAAATATATATCACAATATTTACAAACCAAAATAATTTACAATTTATTTTACAACTTCAATGTACAATTTTAATTTACAACTGCTCAAAACCAAGAACACTATATACATACAGCGAACATACATTACAATATAAAATGCAGAATATGGTATACTCAATATACCTGATGAACTCTCAGTGTAGTACTAGCAGCCTAGTCTGCTGCCCTGTCAGTTTGTCTACCTGCGACAGCAATAAAAAGCTATTGCTGAGCCATTGTCTCAGTGGTGCACAATATTAACCAAATACAACTTTAAATCACAAATCATAAGTCATATAAATAGTGGATACTTAAAACCATAGTTAAATTCAAAGACAATGAATGTCAATAAGAATTTAAACTCCATTTCACAATATCACAATGAATATCAATAAAATCACACACACACACAGCTTAATCATGTTTCAAAGTTCAATTCGTCCCAAAAGCCGATGGCTAATGAGGAATTCAATTCTTCCCAAAAGTAGATGGCTAATGAGGAATAACATAGCTAGCTAGCAATAATATGAGTACTCATTCTATTCGTCCTCAACAGGCACACAACTTAACACTTCAGCCAGAGAGGGAATTTAATTAGTCCCACTAGACAAGCTAGCGATGAATTCAATCAATATACATGATAGCTGTGGTTTCAAACCATTTATAATGCTTTTCAATCAATAAGTATCCATCAAATATCATTTACACAATTTAAAACAATAATATACAAATAGTCATAATTTATTTCAATTGAAAAAAATTCAAAAGAAATAACTGTTATGCACAAACCTCTGATAACTGTCTCTTGGCCCTGACTCTGTGTTTCCTTCCCCTTCCTTGAGTCGTTGCTAACTGAAACACACAATTTGAAGTGTTTTAGTACTCATTTAAACCGTCTCTAACAATAAGGCTTAATACTTAATTTATTGAATTCTATTATTTCTTTAGTCAACCTAAGATGTTGACCCTCGATGCAGTCTAGGTGAATTAGGTTTTAATGTTATCAATGTGTCATATTTAATAGCCTTTTAGTGTTGGTACATGTTACCTAATTCATTTTTATGTATAATGCCTTTTATTGCAATTTATTGGATTTCGGTGTTGACCTAGACGGATGACCTAGTTCCCTCAGTTTTCGAGTTTTGGTCAAAACTAAAAACTTGTAGGTCTATGTCTTGCGGGGCAAAATTTCAGCTCATTCTGAGTTATGCAGACCAAGTTATGGTCAATCTTCCAATGCTGGTCAGAATGCATCAAAATGGTCACTTTAGGTCATTTTTAGGTCACGTTTGGTTCGGCCAGTTTTTGGAACCGAAGTTGTGCAAGCTATTTGGCTTGCTTATGGTCATTTCTGGGTATTGGTGTCTTCATAAGAGTTATATATCTATGTCTTAACTATTCATGGTAAAAATTTCAGGTCAATTGGACCTGTTTTGAGTGAGTTATGGCCAAAATACTAACTGCTGCCCAAATGGTCAATTTTCAGGTTTTCAATGCACTAATCCAGATTTGGTCATTTTTCAAGTCACCTTCCAAGCAGAATTTTGGTAAGCTTCCTTCATGAAAGTTGGCACTTTTTGTGCCTAGTTTCATCTCCACTTGGTCTCATACCATTTGGAGTCACACACTTAATGTTCTAAGCCAAAACACACACTGTCCTACAACATACTCTTCATCACATACCAAAGGACACATTCAACACTTACCAAGTCACTTCCTTCATACCATTTCTGTTTTGTACCATAACATAAACACATTTAGCAACTCATTTTTGGTCATTTTGGCAGCTTATAACCACACTCAATATGCACATTATAGTTCAGAATTTTCCAAGTCCAAATTACAAACAATTTAACCACATAACATAGCTCATTTATATGTCCATACTCAAACCTTTATACACATATACATGCTACCATAACAAGCACCATAATTCAACAATATAATTCCATAAATGAAACCATGAAATAACACATTTTGGTTCACACTTCAAGTTTGCCGAATTGTACATCCCTTTCAATTAACTTCCAAGCTTCCAAAATCAAGTGTACTATCACATACATCTAGTATACATTATCCAATTTATTCCTACACACATAAATACTTACATCAACACTTTAATCTACCATTTACATGCAAGGATAAACTGCTCTTATTGAAGTTCCATGGCTACCAAAAATGTACCTCTCCCTTAACTCATCAAACTTCAAAAATCCTTCCACAATTCAACTACCCATAACATCCATGCAAGGTTTAATGAAACAATAGTTAAAAATACATACTTACCACTTTTGAAACTCTTCAAAACCTTCACCAAAACTTTATTTTCTTGCTGCCTATCTACTGCCCATGTTGTGTAGAACAATTTTAATGAAGGAATCAAGTGGAAAAATGGCTTGGATCATGGGAAATGGAAGCTTGGCCATGGACGGCCATGGAGAATTTTCTCAAGAAAATTTTTGGCTGGGTTTTTTTTTTTGGGAGGGTTGAAGAAGATGAAGTTTTTGCCACAACATGATGCTTAATGGTCCACTTAATGGAGTTAGTGGAGCACCATGTAAAGATTTAATATTTGTTTATTCTAAAGTTTCCAAATTCCACATTTAACTCCTATCTTTTGCTATTTAATTTAGGTACCACCAATTTAATTTTTCATGACATTTTCCAAGTGTAGCATCATTTATTTTTAATGGACATTTAGGTTAAAAGACAACTCGGGGTGTCAAATGATCACAATGCCCCTATTCGGGTTGCATTCCCAATTTTTCGGTAACACCGAGTTTTGTCTGTTTCTCGATTTCTCGTTTTTCTTTAAACTAATTAATTAATTTTTCTTTGATATTTCTAATGATATTTATACTTCAATAGATCTTTAATAATGTCTTAAAAATATTTTCCAGAATTCCCCGCTGTCCAGGGTTAGTCAACGGTCCGCGCCACAACTTCTCGGTGTGGTCACCCATCGCTAGGGTTCTCGGCTCATTTAACTTGGTTACATTTCATTGCTATTATTTTTCCTTTGTTTTTCTTGTATTTTAATTTCTTATATTTCATTATTTTATGTCTCCTCACTCATATCTAAGTATAGTTCTAGGCATCCTAGCTATCCGGACAACACTGGTCACAAGAACAGTAGAATGCACTACCGAACATAGGGGTGTTACAGGATAAATGGATATACCGGCACTGGGTACCTAGTACCTTGGGCCGTCACACCATCGGTCACAAAGTGTCTCCCAGTGTGCAAACAGTGTGGCTAAAAAGCCATATAGTCAATCAGGCGATAAGCCAAGCATAATAACACAATACGCATAGTCGTAGGCTATTAAAATCACAATGCGGCATAATAAGCTGTAAAAATATAGTATGGCATAAAGCCATTTACAAAACAGCTGTCAGAATCCTATTGGCATGCCAACCTATCCAAACTACTTAACTAGGCAAACTAGGGCACATTATAAATTAGTTGTTTAATTCTTCATTTCTTTTTGAGTTTACTAGTTATTATGTAATTCACAAGTCAATGCAAATGTTGACCTTTTTAGATATCATGGATAAGTTGATTGTAGTATCAACATGTCACAATTTGTAATTCAATATGCTGCTAATATAGTGCAATTTACCCTTTTCACAAGTTGACACTCATTGCCAAATTACTTCAAGCTTCATTGTATGTAAATGTCACATTTTCAGTTTTAGTGCGCTAGATTGGTCTAGCTTAAAGTCCTATTTCTCTTAGTTTTTAGCTTATAGTTAAAGAAGCAAAATTGTAGCTCTATTCTTATTGAACTTTTGGCACAAATTTCAGGTCATTCTGAGTTGTATAGACCAAGATAGGGTCAATTTACTAAAGTTGGACAGATTGCATCTTTAGTGCAAAATTTGGTCAGTTTTAGGTTAAATTTAGTTCTGGCAGTTTTGGTACCCGAACTTGGGCAAGTAATTTGACTTGGTTCTGGCCATTTCTGAGCTTTGCTGTCTTCCTAAGAATTGTAGCTCTATGTCTAAGCTTTCCATGGTAAAAATTTCAGGTCATTTGGACCTGTTTTGAGTGAGTTATGGTCATCTTAGTGACTACTATTCACAAGGTAAAAAATGTTGCCAAAATTCTGCCTAGAAAATGTTCCGGATTAGGTCATTTTTAAGGTCAGTTTCTAGGTAGAATTCTAGCAACATTTCTACATGAAAGTTGGCTTATATTGTGTCTAGTTTCACCTCCCACTGGTCTCATACCAATTGAGGTCACCAATTGTCATTTATGGTTCAATTTACCCACTTCCTTCACAACACACAATCTGCACATAAAGAACACTTCAAAATAACACTTCTCCTCCTCCCAAAACTACAAATATACATTCATAACACTTCTGTACCATTCATCATATCTCAATCATGTCCATTTGGGCAGAATATACAAGTGCTCCATGTACATTATACAAACCCTAATTTGCAAAGTTAATTTCAACATAATATATACATGAAAACACTTGATTATTACATATACCTCATAATCATTACTTCACAGACACTGCCCACAATTCATCTTCACCATAATTCATCAAGAAAATTCATGAAACCAAACACTAATTCATGAATTTAAAGGCTACCAAAAGTGGCAGTTTGCTAAGGTATACAAATTGCTTTCCAAACCCTTAAATTCAAGTATTCAATGTACATATACATGGGAACTAAATTACTATAACTTTAAAATGACTAAATCAATATTATTTTCCATCCATTAGAGGTAAGAAAAACTCAAGCAACATAGGTTCTCACGGCTGCCAAAATTGAACAATACCATAACTCTATATATTCTTCCATTCTCTTCACTATTCAACTCATCTCAACCTAAACATGAAGTTTACTAAAGCAAGGGAGGGGATTTGGACACTTATCTCTTGAGAGCTTTCTTAAAACTTCACCAAATCTTCTTTTTCTTGTTCTCAATATCTTCCTCAAGTTGAGTAGGCAAGCTTTAATGAAGGAATTATGTGTGAAAGATGACTTGAAGTGGAGTGCATAGAGCTTGAAGTGAGCTACAGCAATGGAGTTTTCATGGAGGAATTAAGCTGGTTATTTCGGACGATGAAGATGGACTAAAATTTTGTCTACTTTGCTTTATTTAGGTCCCATAATTCATGGTTAGTGGAGCACTAAAGTTTCTTTTATTGTTTAATTATTCAAAGTTTCATTATTTGTACATTTATCTCATTTTCTTCACTATTTATATAATGTATCATAATTTAATTTTTCATGACATTTTCAAAGTGTAATATCATTTATTTTTAATGGAAATTGACGTCAAAAGGTAACTCTATGTGTCAAATGACCAAAATGCCCTGCTTCGGGTTGTATTCCCAATTTTTTGGTAACACCGATTTTTATCAATTTCTCGATTTTTCATTTTTTTCATACTAATTTATTAATTTTTCTTTGATATTTCTAGTGTCAATTATATTTCAATAAACCTTTAATTATGTCCCAAAATTTAATTCCGAGAGTTTCCCACAGTCCTGGGGTCAGTAATTGTTTTCTCCGTAACTTCCCGGTGCGGTCACCCATCGCTACGGTGCCGGCTCGTTTAACTTAGTTTCATTTTCTCTCTTTTATTTTTCTTGTATTTTCTTTTTATTTATTTCATCATTATATGTCTGTTCACTATCACTGAAGTGTAGTTCTAGATATCCTGACTTGCCCGGACTGACATTAGGTCACTAGAGCAACAGAACATATAGAATACGTCCCGGGAGGATGTTGCAGATTAATTAATTAATCGTCGTTAACTTAATTAATCTTAGTCTTCCTTGACCAAGTCAAAGAGTCAAACTTCGACCAAGTCAAAATTCTCCAAAATTCATTTTCTTTCTTTAGTAAATTTTCAAGTTTATATTTAAACTATTTAAATATTAACTTGTATACTTCCTTAGGTAAATTTAGTTTCAAGTCATGCTAGAGACTTTGCAATCTTATTACAAACTAAATTTATTAATTCAATTAATCAATTAAACTCTTTAACCAATTAACTAAACTAATCATGCTTTGGTCAAAATGCTATCATGTGTGTGTGGCTTACTAGGTTCATCACTAATTGGCAATGAGGATCACATTAGCTCCTTAATATGATTGAAACCATTCCAAACTTAGAATGAATACCGATTTCATTCAAGTCCTTATAAGTCATAATTGACATCTAGAATTATGTATTATGACTACCCAATTAGTTATGAATTATATCTCGAATTCATGAACCCTTGATCATACATGACATGCACTAGAATGTCTCCATTATAAAATCCCAATTCTAGCTGGAGTCATGGTTTATGTTAAACTCCAATTACATTAGCATAGTTTATGTCAAACTCTAATTGCATCGAATGTAATGTTCTCTTTTAATTCTAGTTTTTGAATAATTAAACTTTCTTGTCAGAAACCCTTTTTTGGCCAAGTCTATCTATCCTAGCCAGGAACTTAAATCATCAAGAACAATTAAATGAACATAAGATTTTATCCCTATTTAGTTAGGGTAATAGATCCCATCTTGACTAATACCTATCTCTATATATAACTAGTAGGAGCCAACACATGCCCATATACTTATACATAGTACAAGTATGAAAGCAGTATCAAACTCAAATCACCTATATACAAGATAACAGTATTATCTCAGGTCAAGGGATTATATGCACTGGTATGATCTTTATGATATTGCATTGACAAGAGCAAACTGTATGTGTATGTCATAAGTATCACTGATTTAGCCTATTTATCATATAACTGCTATCATGTTTGTCTTATGGCATGAGACTCACCATTCCATCCCATTAGTATCTCATACTAATCCATGGAAATAAACATGAATGTCAATCTTTCTAGATAAATCATGTCCCATATGAAGTATCCTAGATTGCGAACCATAATTTATAATATTTGTGCATGCATGTTCTGTCACTCATATTCTTAACACCTTAAGAATCAAACATCTAACAAAATATTAAAGGACCTTTTTCATAAAACATAAATAATTTATATTAACAGAAAAGAATAATTACCTTTATTGATAAATAAATGTTTACAAGATATAAATAAATGATATGCTTTAGGGCATACTACTAATAATCTCCCACTTACACTAAAGCCATTCATTACAATATATGAGACCCATCTTCTTAAGATGCTAGTCTAATTGATTTTGTGTCATGGCCTTAGTGAATGGATTAGCTGAATTATCAACTGATGTTATTTTTTTTTTGTAGCTACATCATCGCACCTAAATATTTCTCTAATAATATGATAGCACCTTTCTATGTATTTGGATTTTTGGTGAGACTGGGGTTCCCTTGCTTGAATCACAGCACCATTGTTATCACAAAACAAAGGAATAAGTGATTGAATAGAGGGGACCACTCTAAGTTCTGTTACAAACTTTTTTTATCCAAATAGCTTCTTTTGCAGCATCCAATACAGCAATAGACTCGGCTTCTGTAGTGGAGCCAGCAGTTGTACTCTGTTTGGAACTTTTCCAACAAACTGCACCTCCATTACATATGGACACAAAATCGGAGATAGACTTTCTATCATCCACGTCTGATTGGAAATTCGAATCTATAAAGCCATCTAATTAAAGATATTTTCCTCCATATATTAAGATTAAATCCTTAGTTCTTCTCAAGTACTTAAGGATATTTTTTATAGCTATCTAGTGTTCTAAACCTAGATTGAATTGAAACCTGCTAGTCAAGCTAACAGCATATGTCACACCCTACCCCTCTGTAAGGCATAACATGATCTGTAGTATACCTAATGAATTACCAACTCCGTCTACTGATAACCCATTAAATACACTACAAGGGATTTTAAATACTTTTCTTGCTTCTTTTACAGTGGTGAGCACTATTTACAGGTGTTAAAAACTTTTGTGAACTGAAGTGAAACGGCTAACTCATTTGGACCATTAGAAATTTTCTATAAAAATTTTGGCAGAGTGCCATCTGTATTTTGGATAAAACAGTTCTTCAGAAAACCTGTAAAAAGCACTTCAATATATTTCCAAATCTCAACTCCAACATATTTCTCAACACAACATATTTCTCAACTCAAATCCACAGTAATTTCTTAAAGACTGAGATACAAGAAATATAATACAATTTTTTTTTACAAGTCAAAATAACTCATAATTTACTTTACAACTTCAATGTACAATTTTAATTTACAACTGCTCAAAACCAAAAACAATATATACATACAGTGGTCATACATTACAGTACAAAATGCAAAATGTGGTATACTCGTTATACCCGAAAAATCTCTCGCTGGGTGTACTAGCAGCCTAGTCACGCCTGCTGTCTGTCTACTGCGACAAAGAATAAAAAGCTATCATTTGAGACAATGTCTCAGTGGTGCACAACATTTACAAAATACAACTTTAAATCACAATTCATAAATCATATAAATAGTGGACACTTAAAACCATAGTTAAATTCAAGACAATAAATGTCATAAGGAATTTAACACAATATCACATTAAATCTCAGTAATTAAAACATAGTTAAATTTAAAAGATAGTGAATGTCAATAAGCATTTAAACTCCATTTCACAATTTCACAATACATATCAATAAACCACTCACAACTTAATCATGTTCCAAAGTTCAATTCGTCCCAAAAGCCGATGGCTAATGAGGTATTCAATTCGTCCCAAAAGTCAATGACTAATGAGAAATAACATAACTAGCTAGCAAAAATATGAGTACTCATCCAATTCGTCCTCAACAGGCACACACCTCAACACTTCAGCTAGAGAGGGAATTCAATTCGTCCCACTAGACAAGCTATCGAGGAATACAATCAATATACATGATAGCTGTGGTTTCAAACCATTTCTAATGCTTTTCAATCAATAAGTATCCATCAATATCATTCAAACAATTTCTCACAATTTCAAACCATTTACAATGCTTTTCAAGCAATAAATATCCATTCAAACACATTTCCACAATTTAAAACAATAATGTACAAATAGTCATAATTCATTTCAATTGAAAAATTCAAAAGAAATAGTTGTATTGCACAAACCTCTGATAATTGTCTCCTGGTCTAGACTCAGTGTTTCCTTCCCTTTTCCTGAGTCTTTACTAACTGAGAAACACAATTTGAAGTGTTTCAGTACTAAATTAAATTGTCTCTATCGATAATGCTTGATAAGTAATTCATTGAAAGCTATTATTTGTTTAATCAACCTAATATATCGACCCTCGATGCGTTCTAGGTAAATTAGGTTTTAGTGTTACTAATATGTCACATTCGATAGTCTTTTAGGGTTGGTACATGTTACCAATTTCATTTCCTTGTTTAGTGCATTTTATTGCAACTTGCTGGATTCCGGGATACTAGTTTGACCTAGCCGGACGACCTAGTTCCCTCTGTTTCGGGTTTCGGTCAAAACTACAAACTTGTAGATCTATGTCTTATGGAATGCGGGGCAAAATTTCAGGTCATTCTGAGTTATGTAGACCAAGTTATGGTCATTTTGCTATTGCTGGTCAAATGGCATCAAATTTGGTCATTTTAGGTCAATTTTGGTCAACTTTTGTTCGGCCAGTTTTTGGACCCGAACTTGTGTGCAAGCTGTTTGACTTGCTTATGGTCATTTCTGGGCTTTGGTGTCTTCATAAGACTTGTAGATATGGGTCTTAACTACTCATTATTAACATTTCAGGTCAATTGGACCTGTTTTGAGTGAGTTATGGCCTAAACACTAACTGCTGCCCAAATGGTCAATTTTCAGGCCTCAATTGCACTTAATCCAGATTTGGTCATTTTTCAAGCTACCTTGCAAGCAGAATTTTGGTATGCTTCCTTCATGAAAGTTGGCACATTTTGTGCCTAGTTTCACCTCCAATTGGTCTCATACCAATTGGAGCCACACACTTAAAGTTATAGGCCTAAAACTCAGACTGCCTTATTGAAATTCTTGCATACACATTAAGCACCACTTTTAACACTCACCAACTTAACATTCAAGCCAATTCTGGTTGTACCATGACCTAAACATAATTCACAACACATTATAGGTCATTTTGGCAGCTTACAATTACATTCAATGTGCACCAACAAGTGCAGAATTTGCCCAACTCAAATTTACAACAATTTAACTCCAGAACCAAGCTCATTCACATGTCCAACCTTCACACCACTATACATACATTTAAACTGCCATAACAACCAACACATTTTAACATCATTATTCCATAACCCAAGCATGAATTCCAGCATTCTTCAAGGGTTAGCAAACTGCCACAATGGTACACTTACATTCCTTTACTTTCCAAGCTTTAAATTTCATTTTACATTTACATATACTAAGTATATATCACCTAAACAATTTCCTACACAATATACATTTAATCAATCATTTAATTCACCATTTACAAGCACAAATAACCTGCCTTCAAGGTATTTCCATGGCTGCCAAAATTACACATTCCCATTCAACATCAAACCTTAAAAATTTCTTCATAATTCAAACACCCATAACATGCTTACAAACTTTAACAAAGCAATATTCAAAAACTCAAACTTACCTATGGATGAGACTTCTTAAATCTTCACCAAAACTTCTTGAAATTGTTATCAAACTCTTCCTTGTGATGTGGGGACAAATTTTAATGAAGCAACCTAGGTGTTTGGAGGTGAAATGAAGAGGTTGATTAAGCTTAAAGCCAAACGGCCATGGAGGATTTCAAGCTTCTCATTTCGGCATGGATGGTCTTCAAAGGTTGAAGATGATGTTTTAGTGGAGCAATCTGCCCACTTAATACATTTTATAATTCTTAGTGGTCCACTCACATTAATTAAACCATTTTATATGTTAAATGTGTTAATTACTCCATTTACTCTCCACTTTTGGCTATTTACATTAGGTACCCCTAAATTAATTTTTCATTATATTTTTGAAGCGTAATATTATTTATTTTTAATGGAAATTTAGGTCAAAAGACAACTCGGGGTGTTAAATGACCACAATGCCCCTGTTCGGGTTGTATTCCCGATTTTTCGGTAACATCGGGTTTTGTCCGTTTTTCGATTTCTCACTTTTCTTTGTACTAATTATTTAATTTTTCTTTGATATTTCTAATGATATTTATACTTCAATAAATATTTATTGGAGTCCTAAAAATATTTTCCAGGGTTCCCCGCGGTCCAGGGCTAGTCAACGGTCCACGCCGTGACTTCCCAGTGCGGTCACCCATCGCTAGGGTTCTCGGCTCGTTTAACTTAATTGCATTTCTTTACTATTATTTTTCCTTTGTTTTTCTTGTATTTTATTTTCTTATATTTCATTATTTTATGTCTCCTCACTCATATCGACGTGTAGTTCTAGGCATTCTAGCTGTCCGGACAGCACTGGTCACCAGAACAGTAGTACGCACTACCGAACATGGGGGTGTTACAATTCTCCCCCCCTTAAATAAATTTCGTCTCGAAATTTTACCTGGCATTAGTCTCTGAACAGCTGTGGGTGCTGTCTCCTCATATCCTCTTCACGTTCCCAAGTAGCTTCTTGACTTGAATGATGGTTCCATAGCACTTTAACCAAGTGTATCTGTTTATTCCTCAGCTGCTTCACCTCATAAGCCAGAATTTTTATGGGTTCTTCCTCATATGAGAGGTCTGGATTTACCTCAATCTCTTCAACTGATAGTACATGAGATGGGTCAGATCTGTACCTCCTTAACATGGACACATGGAAGACATTGTGTATCCTTGCTAACTCTGGAGGTAATGCCAACCGATATGCCAAAGGACCCACTCTTTCTAGAACCTCATATGGTTCGATGAAACGAGGACTCAGTTTCCCCTTTCTGCCAAATCTCACAATTCTCTTCTAAGGAGAAACTTTGAGGAATACCTTATCACCCACTGCATATTCAATATCCCTTCTCTTCAGATCAACATAGGACTTCTGACGGTCTGATGCAGCCTTGAGTCTATCTCTGATCAATCTGATCTTTTCCTCTGTCTGCTAAACAATTTCTAGCCCAATCATCTTCCTTTCACCTACTTCATCCCAACATAAGGGAGTTCTGCACTTCCTGCCATACAAAGCTTCATATGGAGGCATTCCAATGCTTGATTGGTAGCTGTTGTTATAAGCAAACTCAATCAAAGGCAAGTGTGTATCCAAACTACCTTCAAATTCAATCACACAAGCCCGTAGCATATCCTCCAATATCTGAATAACCCTTTCAGACTGGCTATCTGTCTGTGGGTGGAATGTTGTGCTGAAGTTCAATCTAGTTCCTAGGGCTCTTTGAAGACTACCCCAGAATCTAGAAGTGAACCTAGGATCTCTGTCAGACACAATTGATACTGGCACTCCATGCAATTTTACAATCTCATATATGTACTGATGAGAATCAAGCTACATCCACAACAAAGGATTTCATCCAAGGTCCAATTACTAGAGCTAGAGCTAAATCACTTCAGAATTTAATTTTTGAAATCATAAGGAGCAAGGATTGTAAGCTAGAATGGCATGAAGAAAAATGTAAAGGATTAAATTTGGTGAAAATTATGCTTAGAAATGACCAGGTGTCATGTGGAGCATTAGATTACATGGAATAACCTGTGGACATGCATGCACCAGATCCAACCCATGTACATGTATCTGCTGGCACCTTTTTCAAGGAATATTCCATCTGTTATAACCACTTCTCTTTTGGACTTAAATGCCCTTATTTGCTGCTGCATTAAATTTACTTTTTGTAAGGAGTTTTTAGTCTTTTGATAGATTAATTTTTGTTTGGACTTAAAGCTCCTTACAATTTGTTACTAAAGTAGGGATATTTTTGTCTTTAGTTTTGAAGCCAAGAGGCTATAAATACAAGTGTAATGAGAGAGTGGAGGACACACTTGAATATTAATGAGAGATTGTTTCTGCTCCTCTAGTGAGTAAATTGGCTGTTGCCTTTGTTCTTGTGAAGCTCATTAACTTGCTGAGATTCTATCTTGCAAGGTTTAATGTGCATAATATTCTTAGTTTATTCAGTCTCCATCTGAATTAGGTCTAGAATCCCATTTCGATATTTTCTTTGAATTACACAACAACTGATTGTCTTTGGTTCAAAGATTCAAATTCATACATCTTGATTTGGTGCTTTCCATATTGTTCATTTAATTCTTGAATGTGGGTTTTCAAGTTACCAATTACTTGAAGGTTCACATCAGTTTTGGTATCAGAGCAAAGGGACGTCCAAACAAGGTAGATTCTCTATTTGCTTTTTATTCTTTGTGTTTCTTACCTTCTTCATATTTGCTGTTTGGCTCTTGGGGTTTAGTTGGACCTGTTTGTTTAAAAATTTGTTTTGTTGGGCTTGTCTTAGGGTTTTGGGTTAATCAAGCTAAAGCGATTATTCTAGCCATCCATTTTGCTTCCTTCATTTTGATATTAAGCATGAGAGATTATCTGGTTCATTGAGTTTGACTTACCAATTTGGCACAGCTGTACCCGGCATTATTTGGGTGTGTTTAAGACGTTAGGTGTAAATTTTGGGAGTTGTTTGATATCGTTTGCCTGCTGAACCAAAATTTTGCGGCAGACTCGATCAAATTATGTTCACATAGCAAATAGACCCAAAAATTCTTGAAAATTTACAAGGTGTTTATACCCCATATCAGTAGTTCCCATATTAAATTTCAGCTTAAAATTCAACCATTTGTGTAGGGAACCAAAATTTTGCGGCAGAATCGATCAAAATAAGTTCACATAGCAAATATACCCAGAAATTTCTGAAAATTTACCGAGTGTTTATACCCCATATCAGTAGTTACCAAATTAAATTTCAGTTTAAAATTCATCCGTTTGTGTGGGGAACCAAAATTTTACAGCAGACCCGATCAAATTAAGTTCACATAGCAAATCAGCCACGAAATTCACGAAAATTCTGAGCCATTTGTGCCACATTTGAGGTATTCTCAAATTAAATTTCAGCTCAAAATTTAATCGTTTGTGTGGGGAACCAAAATTTTGCGGCAGACACGATTATATTTGATTTACATAGTAAGTTTGTCAAGAAAAGCGTGAAATTCTTGCAGCAATTAGTCAGTATTGGGTTGCATTTGCCTACTCAATTTCAGATCAAAATACACTCATTTGCTTGGTGATCCTAAATTTATGCAATTCTTGGTGTATTGTGTGAACTAGTAATTGTGATAAGTTGGTGGCAAACTTGGATATTTAAGCTTAATATCTCTACTTTAGGTTGTCTCTTTTCCAGCTTACTACTCTTTTATTTTGGTGTCTTCTTTCTTGATTCCTATTGCATTACATTTCCATACTTGAGCTTTTCTTTTCTTGACTTCTTGAATCACATTATTGTTTTCTTGATTACTAGTTTTGATCCGTCACGTTCAAGAATTTTATTGTGTGTTAAATTTTTGTGGGTACAGTCTTGGTTTGAGTTACTTGAGTTTGATAAGAACTTGTGGACATAGCCAAGAGAGGTAAAAGGCACAGAGTGGTGAGTTCATAAGAGGGAAAAAGCCTTGTTGAGTTAAACACGAGTGGAGTGTCCTTTGTTGAGTGTAAACACGTAAGGGAGTGAGTGAGGTGTTTTCTTTACACTAACCATTTTCTTGCAGGTCTGAAAACAAGTCTAGAAGGGGTGATGGTAGTGAGGGGGAAGGTGAAAATCCATTCTACATGCAGGCTGTCAGACAACAATTTGAAAGAATGAATGTTGTGTGCAATGAAATCATAGATAGGTTGGAAAGATTGGAGCAAAGAGATAGGCAAAATGAGAGAAGGCCAAATAGGAGGGATCTTGTACCTCAAGTAGTTGAATCTGATGAAGTTGAGGTTGATAACTATGATTTTGAGGTTGAAAGACCTAGGAGGGGTAGATAGGAGGAATGGGGATAGGAGGATAAGAAGAGAGGAAAGAGAGAGGAATAGGGTAGATGACAATATCAAAAGTATTAAAATGAGCATCCCTTCTTTCCAAGGGAAAAATGATCCGGATGTGTATCTTGAATGGGAAAGGAAGGTAGAAGCTGTGTTTGATTGTCATCACTATTCAGAGGAAAAGAAAGTAAAGTTAGCAGTGAGAATTTCTTGATTATGCTTTGGTATGGTGGGATCAAGTGTTGATTAGTAGAAGGAGAAATTATGAGCAATCAATTGCAACCTGGGGTGAGATGAAAACTATAATGAGGAAGAGATTTGTTCCTAGTCATTACTATAGAGAGCTACATCAGAGGTTACAAAAATTGACTCAAGGTTCTAAAAGTGTTGAAGATTATCATAAAGAAATGGAAATTGCTATGATTAGAGCAAATGTGGAGGAGGATAGAGAAGCCACCATGGCTAGATTCTTGAATGGGCTAAACAAGGAGATTGCTCATATTGTTGAGTTACATCACTATGTTGAGTTGGAGGATATGGTCCACATGGCTATGAAGGTAAATTTGGAGGAAATACAGGTACTTCTTCATCTTGGAAGTCTAACTGGAAGAAGGAGGATAGGGAAAAGGCTTTTAGCAACTATAAGAAAAATGAGGATAAGGATAAGGAAAAGAAGGTGGAGAAGAAATTTGTAGGAAGTAAAGGAAAGGAGGTTGCAACTACTACCCGAAATAGAGACGTGAAGTGTTTTAGGTGTTTGGGCAGTGGACAAATACAAATCTTAATTTACAAAAAGAAGTTCTAAAAATAATATTATTACAATTTATTATACAACTGCTCAACTTTACATTGATACATAAAACATTGCAATATTTACATCAAAATAACTACAAGAGTATTAGACAATACCCGTACAAAAATATCAGGGTAGTCCTCAATATCAGTAGCAGCTCACTCTGCTGCCTTCTCCTTGCTCTTATCTCCGACAGCAAAATAAGCTATCGCTGAGTATAAAAATACTCAGTGGTGCACAATAAAAATTTGAAATACAATACATAAATCATTCATTGATAAAACACAATTTAAATGTTGCAAAATTAAATTCACAATTTATCAAAGCTCATTATAGCAGAATTTTTGGGTCAAACAATTGAATAAACATAGTGTTGCCAATTCATACGCAACTTAAGCCATGACACAAAATTTCTGATCAATGCCGTGTTGTACACCACGACAAAGCAATCTACAACCCCACTAATCGAAATCAATGAGGGAGGTGGCAAGCTAGCTAATGAGTACTCATCCGATCTACAACCTCAACTGGAAGAGGAATAATAATCGATCTCATCCCATAAATGGAAGAGGAATAATAAGGCACTGTCATGCTAAGTGTGAACACAAAATCAATTCAAAACAATTTAATCAAATAATTTGTGAGAAATCTGATCAATTTCCAAAGTCATATTTGAAGGAACGGAAGCGTGAAAAACACAAGTTTATACCATTGAATTCAAAAATTTTCACCTAGGGTCACATGCATCATGCAAGATTTATTTTTTATCTATTTGATTTCAATGATAAACAACATATTAAAACTCTTTTAATATGTTTTTGGATCTGTATTTGCCATTTAAGATTTTAAAATTAATCAGATTAATTTTAGAACCCTAGATTAAATCAAGAACGATTACACTAACCTCTTGATGCACTGCAGCGTGTCTGCGCCTTTGAGATTCGTCTTCAGGACACCAGATATTGTCCCTCTAGCTTGTCCACACCAAGAACACATATGGCAGCCCTTGAACAGCTTCTAAAGCCTTTTCTATTAATTAGAAATTCAAGTTCTGCCTTTTAAGAGATTAGAGATGTAAACAGGACACTAGAAACAATTCCTAGTGTTCTTAATTCAAGAGATTGATGGCTAATCTCTTTGAATTGATAAGAGATGAAGAAGAAGAGATAAAAACCCTCAAAGTGGCGTGACAAAGGAGTGTGGCTGCTGGTTGTTTTTTATTTTCTTATAACAACACTTAAATAGCTAGGTTAACACATTAAACCCTTGCCACATGTCACCCTTTGATTAGCTCTAGGTTTAAGTGACCCAATCACATTGTGCCAAGTGTCAAACCTATATTTGATCTTGATTTTAATCATCTTACATGATTAAAAAACATTTGGCAAGCTTATGTGTAATCCCATGTGTCACCATCTCATGGTGCTGAAGGAACGGAAGCATGAAAAACACAAGATTATACCATTGAATTCAAAAATTTTCACCTAGGGTCACATGCACCATGCAAGATTTATTTTTATCTATTTGATTTCAATGATAAACAACATATTAAAACTCTTTTAATATGTTTTTGGATCTGTATTTGCCATTTAAGATTTTAAAATTAATCAGATTAATTTTAGAACCCTAGATTAAATCAAGAACGATTACACTAACCTCTTGATGTCTTGCAGCGTGTCTGCGCTTTGAGATTCGTCTTGAGGACACGGATGTTGTCCCTCTAGCTTGTCCACACCAAGAACACCTATGGCAGCCCTTGAACAGCTTCTAAAGCCTTTTCTATTAATTAGAAATTCAAGTTCTGCCTTTTAAGAGATTAAAGATGTAAACAGGACACTAGAAACAATTTCTAGTGTTCTTAATTCAAGAGATTGATGGCTAATCTCTTTGAATTGATGAAAGATGAAGAGAAATAGCTGGAGAGGCTCAAAGTGGCGTGACAATTGAGAGGAGAGGCTGCTGGTTATGTTTTCTTTTCATAACCACACTTAAATAGCTAGGTTAACACATTAAACCCTAGCCACATGTCACCTTTTGATTAGCTCTAGGTTTAAGTGACCCAATCACATTGTGCCAAGTGTCAAACCTATATTTAATCTTGATTTTAATCATCTTACATGATTAAAAATATTTGGCAAGCTTATGTGTTATGCCATGTGTCACCATCTCATGGTGCCACGTGTCACACTGCAAAATGACCAAAATGCCCCTGTGTCTTAATTTTGAGTTCTTAACCCAAAATAATTATTTTCTTCTTCTAATTAATTTATATCAAATATAAATTAATTAATTAATCTCTATTAATTAATTTCTCATTAATTAAATACATATTTAAACACTTTAAATATAAATTTAACTTATATTATACATCCAATAATCTAGATTTGGTTTCAAGTCATGCTAGGGACTTTGCAATCTAATTGCAAACCAAACCTATTTAATTAATCAATTAAACTCTTTAATTAATTAATTAAATCATATTTAAATAGGTGATAACTTGTGTATGTGTGTGACTTACTAGGCTCATCACTAATTGGCAATGAGACATGATATCAACTCTTAATATCATTAGAACTCTTTCTTACCATAAATGATTTCTCTAAATCATTTTATGAACCTCATAGACCATGGTTAACACCTAGCATAGCATGCCATGGCCACCCAATTAGTAATAAGATTTACCTTAAATGAACCTATAATCATATGTTACCATGCACTAGAATCTCTCTGTTACAAAATCCCAACTCAAGCTGGAGTCATGGTTTATGTCAAACTCCATTTGCTATGAATATTATGTTCTCTTTTAATTCCAGTTCTTGATTAAAAGATTTTTCTCATCAGAAACTCTTTTCTGAATAAATCTATCTGTCTGGCCAGAACTTGAAACATCAAGAACAATTAAATGAACATAGGATTTTATCTCTATTTACTTAGAGGCAGATTCCATCTTGATCAACACCTACCTCCATATATAACTAGTAGGAGCCAACACTGCCCATATACCCATACACAGTACAAGTATGAAAGCGATATCAAACTCAAACTACCTATATACAAGATAATCTGTGCTATCTCAGTCTAAAGATTATATGCATCGATATGATTTATGACAAAACATTGACAAGAGTAAACTCCATGTGCTTGTCATAAGTGTCACTGGTTCGACCTACTTATCATTTATAAGTGCCTATCAAGTTTGTTATATGGCATGAGACTCACCATTCCATCTTATTTATATCTCATATAAATAACTTGGGAACAAACATGAATACAATCTTTCTGGATAAGTCATGTCCTTATTATGAAGTATCCTCGATTGTGAACCTATTTATGATACTTTGTGCTAGAAATATTGTCACTCATATTCTTAACAACTTAAGAATAATATTTCTAATAAAATATCAATGCACCTTTTCTATTACACATAAATATATTATGTAAACGGAAAAGTGGAAATGCCTTTTATTATTAAAAATATGTACAAGATACATACTAAATGATATGCTCTAGGGCATACTACTAACAATCTCCCACTAGCACTAGAGCCATTCATTACAATATCTTAGACCTATCTTCTCAAGATGTCGGTCTAACTGAGTCTGTGACATAGGCTTAGTGAATGGATCAGCTGGATTTTCAGCTGATGCTATTTTCTGCATGGCTAAATCGCCTTGCCCAACTATATCTCTGATAATGTGGTAGTGCCTTTCTATGTGTTTGGATTTTGGTGAGACCTTAGTTCCTTAGCCTGTAATGACTGCTCCATTGTTGTCACAGTGTAATGGAGCTGGCGACTCAATGGAAGGAACTCTCGTAAGTTACATCATGAACTTCTTTATCCAAGCGACTTCCTTTGCGACATCCGATGCGACAATATACTCGACCTCGATAGTGGAATCTGCGATCGTGCTCTGTTTGGAACTCTTCCAACCGATCGCACCTCCATTACAAATGAACACATATCCAGGTAGACTTTCTATCATCGATGTCGATTGGAAATCGAATCGTATAACCATCCAATTGCAAGTCTCCACCTCCATAAATCAAGAATAAATCCTTAGTTCTTCTCAAGTACTTAAGGATATTCTTGTGACTATCGATGTTCCAAACCTGGATTGGATTGATACCTGCTAGTCAAACTAACAGCATATGCGATATCCGGCCTAGTACACAACATCGCATACATTAAACTTCCAATAGCCGAAGCATATGGAATCCTGGCCATCTTATCTCTTTCTTCAGGTGTCTTTGGAGACATCTCTTTAAAAAGATGAATACCATGTCTCACTGGTAACAATCCTCTCTTGGAAACAAGCATGTTAAACCTCTTTAACACCTTTTCCAAGTATAGACTTTGGGATAAACCAATTATTCTTTTCGCTCTATCTCTATAGATGCGAATCCCAAGAATATAGGTTGCCTCCCCTAAGTCTTTCATGGAGAATGTATTTGACAACCATACCTTTATAGTCGTCAACATACCTATATCATTACCCATCAACAGTATGTCATCCACATATAAGACAAGGAAAGTGATAGCACTGTCACTAACCTTCTTATATACACATGGCTCATCCTCATTTTTGATAAAACCAAAAGATCTAATGGCTTTATCAAAACGGATGTTCCAACTCCTCGAAGCTTGTTTCAACCCATAAATGGATCGCTTTAGCTTGCATACCTTGGAACCATCTTGGGATTCAAATCCCTTAAGTTGTTCCATGAAAATGTTTTCTTCAATGTATCCATTGAGAAAAGCTGTTTTGACATCCATCTGCCAAATCTCATAATCATAGTATGCAGCTATTGCTAATAAAATCCTAATTGATTTAAGCATGGCAACAAAGCAGAAAGTCTCCTCATAGTCTATTCCTTGCCTTTGGCGAAACCCTTCGCGACTAGCCTTGCCTTATAGGTCTCTACCTTTCCATCAGAACCAATTTTCTTCTTGAAAACCCATTTGTTCCCTATAGGTACAATACCTTCAGGTGGGTCAACAAGATCCCAAACTTGATTCTTATACATGGAATCAATTTCGGATTTCATAGCATCAATCCATTTTGAAGAGTCTATATCTGATATAGCTTCTTCATAGGTAAGTGGATCATCTCCATGATCTACTTCTTCATGAGTAGACAACTCTTATTCTTCTTCATGAAGAAAACCATATCTCACTGGTGGGTGAGATACTGCAGTTGTTCTACGAGGAACAGTGTAGATGTTTTATCAACGGATATTGGTTGACTAGATGGATCTATATCCATCTGATCTGTTGGTTGGTCAGAATTCTCCAATTCTAACTCTATTTGCCTTCCTTTGCCTCCTTCTTGAACAAACTGTTGTTCAAGAAATGTGGCATCTCTACTTATCACAACCTTTTGTGAAGTAGGCAAATAAAAATAATATCCAAAACTATCTTTTGGATATCCAACAAATCGACCTCTTTCTGATCTAGTCTCCAATTTATCGGTGTTGACTTTTGATATAATTTGGACAACCCCAAATCTTAACATGCTTAAGACTTGGTTTTCTTCCATGCCATATCTCATAAGGTGTGGAAGAAAGCGATTTTGATGGAATCCTATTCGAATATATAAAGTGATTCTAATGCAAATCCTCAAAGGAGATTGGCATATCAGTATAGCTCATCATACTACGTACCATATCCAATAGGGTACGATTTTTCCTTTCAGATACACCATTCAGCTGTGGCGTTCCTGGAGGAGTCAGCTGAGAAACAATGCCATGCTCTCTCAAGTATTCATCAAATTCAGTACTCAAATATTCACCTCCACGATCTGATCGAAGAGCTTTAATACTTTTTTCTGTTTGATTTTCTACTTCAGATTTAAATTCCTTAAACTTTTCAAAGGATTCATGTTTGTATTTCATCAAATACAAATACCCAAACCTTGATTTATCATCAGTAAAGGTAATAAAATAATGAAAACCCCCTCTAGTCATTTCTTTAAATGGACCACATATACATCACTATGTATTAGCTCCAAAATATTTTCAGCTCTTAGCCCTTGTCCAACAAAGGGTGATCTAGTCATTTTGCCTTGAAGGCAAGATTCACAAGTTGGAGTAGGCTCAGAGCCCAATGAGGATAGAATCCCCATTTTCTCCAATTTTGCAATCCTATCTTCTGCAACATGACATAACCTTAAGTGCCAAATATATTTTGAACTTGAGTTGGTTTTCACCATGGCATTGCATTCATTCAGATTGCTATACTCTGGCCAGTGGAAACACTTTCTTACTGGCAATGGAAACACTTTCCTATTGGCAATGGAAACACTTTCCTGTTGGCAGTGGAAACACTTTCCTTTGCCTTCATCAGCTTTAGTCTTCCTTTTCTGTTTAGCTATTTTCTTATAAGGACCAGGAATCTGAGGTTTCTTTTTCTTATTGCCCTTCTTCTTGTTGGACTTTCCAGTAGAAGAAGATGCAACCAAAGCTACCTCTTTTCCTTTATTGCCTGGCATATTCTTTTGGGCAATAACCAGCATGTTGAGTAAACCAGCTAAGGTGCATTCCTGTCTAGTCATATGGAAATTTGTTACAAAATTCCCAAAAGACTCATGAAGGGACTGAAGGATCAAATCCGTCTGTAGTTGGAAATCCATGTTAAAGTCAAGATGTTCCAACTGCTCAATCATCCGAATCATCTTGTGGACATGATCCCCAACATTCTGTCCCTCAGACTTCCTCATACGGAATAGCTGTCTAGATATCTCATACCTAGCATTCCTGCTGTGCTCACCATACAACTCTTGTAGGTGAAGGAGGATCTCACTCGCACTCTGCATGTTCTCATGTTGCTTCTGTAACTCATTACTCATGGAAGCAAGCATGTAACACTTAGCTCTCATATCATGCTCCTTCCACTTGTCCAAAGTTTCATGTTCCTCTTGTGTGGCCTCTGGAGGTAAGGGACCAGGAACATTTGAATCTAGAACATATCCTATATGTTCAAGGTTCAAGACAAGTTTCAAATTTCTTAGCCAATCAGACAGATTAGGTCCTGTCAACCTATTGTGATCAAGTATGCTTGCAAGGATATTGAATGGTGGTGGTTGTTTTGTGCTCATTTTTATCAGAAAATTAACTGCAGAAAATAACCAGATTAATTAGTAAATGTATCATGTAATTAACCAAAATGATTATGGTCTTTTAATCAAATTGGTCCTCCTACTAACTTAGCGAATCCTACACTTCCAAAGTAGAAAACGGAAATCCTAGTTGGATGGATTTCTAGTGGGTGATTGAATTCTTATAATTCTATTGATCATCCTCAGGTACATCCATTATTGGAATTACAATAAACTATAAGTGAGCAACTCTTTGCCCATCACATCTCATGTGAGGTTCAATCCTTTACCTAGCCCCTAATGCTCAAAATCTCAGGTACATCCATTATTGACTTATCTTGCATTAGTTAAGTTGATCCCATTGAGCCAGTAATTACGCAAATAATTTTAATGTCCTCAGGTACATCCAATATTGGCCACTAAACCATTTACATATTTACAACATCTCATGCTTAACAATTATTCTTAAGAAAATCTCTTAAATAAATTGCATCTTATGCAACTATTTAAAATTTCTTAAAATAATTGCCCCAATGGAGGGCCTATGTTATAATTACTTTAATTATAGCATTTCCAACTTAATCATTTGTTTGGAAGATTTTATGGTCATTCTATTTACTATTAAGGTCTCACTTTGCACATTATCCATTTAGCATGCATATATCATATAATTGCATACATTCCCATACATCTCATGCATTCATGGATAAACAGTAAAAATGGTATGATCATGGACTTTCTAAGGGATTCAATTCTGAGCCACCAAGAATTGAATCAGGGCATTCCTAGGTGCATTTCATTCATTCATTTTACAAGAGTTGCTAAAGGAGTACATAATCAACACTTGATATTGAATTCCTCCCACTGGTCCCACCAATGCTCTTGACCTCCTTGAACTTCTTGCAATCCAATATTACATAGTAATCCTTGGCATACCAAGGCGAATTTACAAGAACTTAAATAAATGAAATTACAACCCAAAAATATTACAAACTTAATAATACATGCCCAAAATAAATTAAAATAAATTAATTAATTTACAATCCCAAAGAAACATAAAAGAAATAAATCCAATCACATTGGTCTTTTATAGTCCATGATCATCCATCATGCATATCACTATTTAACAATTAAATAAAACATACATACTTAAATTAAATTGAATATCTCATATTCAACTTAAAAATCCAGATTTGAATATGATTCAAATAAATTTAAAAATTCAGATTTGAATCTCATTCAAACAAATTTAAAAATTCAGATTTGAATCACATTCAAACAACTTCAAAAATTCAGATTTGAATCACATTCAAACATTTTTTAAAAAATCAGATTTGAATCACATTCAAATATTTTTTAAAAAATCAGATCTGAATTTTATTGAATCAGTTTTAAAAAATCAGATTTAAATATGATTCAAACAACTTTAAAAATTCAGATTTGAATCATATTCAAACAACTTTTAAAATTCAGATTTGAATCATATTCAAACAATTTTTAAAATTCTGATTTGAATCATAATTTAATTGTGTGATTAAAACAACTAATTAAACACTTTAATTAGTCAAAGAATAGGCCTTAGATCATACAACAATTGCAGAATTAAAAGCCAAACCTTGAACCACCCAAGGAACCATTGATGCCGCCACCAATGGTGGCTTCACCATGTGTGCCGCCACACCTCATGATCCAACTGTTAGTAGTATGCCCTAGAGCATATCATTTAGTATGTATCTTGTACATATTTTTAATAATAAAAGGCATTTCCACTTTTCCGTTTACATAATATATTTATGTGTAATAGAAAAGGTCCATTGATATTTTGTTAGAAATATTATTCTTAAGTTGTTAAGAATATGAGTGACAATATTTCTAGCACAAAGTATCATAAATAGGTTCACAATCGAGGATACTTCATAATAAGGACATGACTTATCCAGAAAGATTGTATTCATGTTTGTTCCCAAGTTATTTATATGAGATATAAATAAGATGGAATGGTGAGTCTCATGCCATATAACAAACATGATAGGCACTTATAAATGATAAGTAGGCCGAACCAGTGACGCTTATGACAAGCACATGGAGTTTACTCTTGTCAATGTTTTGTCATAAATCATATCGTGCATATAATCTTTAGACACGAGATAGCACAGCTTATCTTGTATATAGGTAGTTTGAGTTTGATCTGCTTTCATACTTGTACTATGTATGGGTATATGGGCATGTGTTGGCTCCTGCTAGTTATATATGGAGGTAGGTGTTGATCAAGATGGAATCTGTTCCTCTAAGTAAATAGAGTTAAAATCCTATGTTCATTTAATTGTTCTTGATGTTTCAAGTTCCTGGCCAGGACAGATAGATTTATTCAGAAAAGAGTTTCTGATGAGAAAAATCTTTTAATCAAGAACTGGAATTAAAAGAGAACATAATATTCATAGTAAATGGAGTTTGACATAAATCATGACTCCAGCTTGAGTTGGGATTTTGTAACAGAGAGATTCTAGTGCATGGTAACATATGATTATAGGTTCATTTAAGGTAAACCTTATTACTAATTGGGTGGCCATGGCATGCTATGCTAGGTGTTAACCATGGTCTATGAGGTTCATAAAATGATTTAGAGAAATCATTTATGGTAAGAAAGAGTTCTGATGATATTAAGAGTTGATATCATGTCTCATTGCCAATTAGTGATGAGCCTAGTAAGTCACACACATACACAAGTTATCACCTATTTAAATATGATTTAATTAATTAATTAAAGAGTTTAATTGATTAATTAAATAGATTTGGTTTGCAATTAAATTGCAAAGTCCCTAGCATGACTTGAAACCAAATCTAGATTATTGAATGTATAATATAAGTTAAATTTATATTTAAAGTGTTTAAATATGAATTTAATTGATGAGAAATTAATTAATAGAGATTAATTAATTAATTTATATTTGATATAAATTAATTAGAAGAAGAAAATAATTATTTTGGGTTAAGAACTCAAAATTAAGACACAGGGGCATTTTGGTCATTTTGCAGTGTGACACGTGGCACCATGAGATGGTGACACATGGCATAACACATAAGCTTGCCAAATGTTTTTTAATCATGTAAGATGATTAAAATCAAGATTAAATATAGGTTTGACACTTGGCACAATGTGATTGGGTCACTTAAACCTAGAGCTAATCAAAAGGTGACATGTGGCTAGGGTTTAATGTGTTAACCTAGCTATTTAAGTGTGGTTATGAAAAGAAAACATAACCAGCAGCCTCTCCTCTCATATGTCACGCCACTTTGAGCCTCTCCAGCTATTTCTCTTCATCTCTCATCAATTCAAAGAGATTAGCCATCAATCTCTTGAATTAAGAACACTAGGAATTGTTTCTAGTGTCCTGTTTACATCTCTAATCTCTTAAAAGGCAGAACTTGAATTTCTAATTAATAGAAAAGGCTTTAGAAGCTGTTCAAGGGCTGCCATAGGTGTTCTTGGTGTGGACAAGCTAGAGGGACAACATCTGGTGTCCTGAAGACGAATCTCAAAGGCGCAGACACGCTGCAGCACATCAAGAGGTTAGTGTAATCGTTCTTGATTTAATCTAGGGTTCTAAAATTAATCTGATTAATTTTAAAATCTTAAATGGCAAATACAGATCCAAAAACATATTAAAAGAGTTTTAATATGTTGTTTATCATTGAAATCAAATAGATAAAAATAAATCTTGCATGGTGCATGTGACCCTAGGTGAAAATTTTTGAATTCAATGGTATAATCTTGTGTTTTTCACGCTTCCGTTCCATCAATTGGTATCAGAGCCACTATATTTGCCATTTAGATTGATGTTTATATGATTTAATTGTGTGTTTGATCATGAGATCAAGAGTTTATTGCTGGTTGCAAAGTCAAAGTGGTGGCACAAATGATGAACACCATGGTGTGCATGGTTGATGCATCACAATGGTGTGCAAAGGTAAATGGATGGTGAATGTGCAATTGTTGTATGATTTAAGATCCATTTTATGTCTAATTAAATTGTTTAATTAGAATTTTTATCACACAATTAAATTATGATTCAAATCAGAATTTTAAAAATTGTTTGAATGTGATTCAAATCTGAATTTTAAAAGTTGTTTGAATGTGATTCAAATCTGAATTTTTAAAGTTGTTTGAATCATATTTAAATATGATTTTTTAAAATTGATTGAATAAAATTCAGATCTGATTTTTTAAAAAATATTTGAATGTGATTCAAATCTGATTTTTTAAAAAAATGTTTGAATGTGATTCAAATCTGAATTTTTTAAGTTGTTTGAATGTGATTCAAATCTGAATTTTTAAATTTGTTTGAATGAGATTCAAATCTGAATTTTTAAATTTATTTGAATCATATTCAAATATGGATTTTTAAGTTGAATATGAGATATTCAATTTAATTTAAGTATGTATGTTTTATTTAATTGTTAAATAGTGATATGCATGATGGATGATCATGGACTATAAAAGACCAATGTGATTGGATTTATTTCTTTTATGTTTCTTTGGGATTGTAAATTAATTAATTTATTTTAATTTATTTTGGGCATGTATTATTAAGTTTGTAATAATTTTTGGCTTGTAATTTCATTTATTTAAGTTCTTGTAAATTCGCCTTGGTATGCCAAGGATTACTATGTAATATTGGATTGCAAGAAGTTCAAGGAGGTCAAGAGCATTGGTGGGACCAGTGGGAGGAATTCAAGATCAAGTATTGATTATGTCCTCCTAGCAACTCTTGTAAAATGAATGAATGAAATGCACCTAGAAATGACCTGATTCAATTCTTTGTGTATCATAATTTAATAACATAGAAAGTCAATGATCATACCATATTTAATGATTATCAATGAATGCATGAGATGTATGGGAATGTATGCAATTATATGATATATGCATGCTAAATGGATAATGTGCAAAGTGAGACCTTAATAGTAATTAGGATGGCTATAAAATCTTCCAAACAAATGATTAAGTTGGAAATGGTATAATTAAAGTAATTATAACATAAGCCCTCCATTAGGGCAATTATTTTAAGAAATTTTAAATAGTTGCATGAGATGCAATTAATTTAAGAGATTTTCTTAAGAATAATTGTTAAGCATGAGATGTTGTAAATATGTAAATGGTTTAGTGGCCAATATTGGATGTACCTGAGGACATTAAAATTATTTACATAATTACTGGCTCAATGGGATCAACTTAACTAATGCAAGATAAGTCAATAATGGATGTACCTGAGATTTTGAGCATTAGGGGCTAGGTAAAGGATTGAACCTCACATGAGATGTGATGGGCAAGGAGTTGCTCACTTATAGTTTATTGTAATTCCAATAATGGATGTACCTGAGGATGATCAATAGAATTATAAGAATTCAATCACCCACTAGAAATCCATCCAACTAGGATTTCCGTTTTCTACTTTGGAAGTGTAGGATTCGCTAAGTTAGTGGGAGGACCAATTTGATTAAAAGACCATAATCATTTTGGTTAATTACATGATACATTTACTAATTAATCTGGTTATTTTCTGCAGTTAATTTTCTGATAAAAATGAGCACAAAACAACCACCACCATCCAATATCCTTGCAAGCATACTTGATCACAATAGGTTGACAGGACCTAATCTTTCAGATTAGCTAAGAAATTTGAAACTTGTCCTGAACCTTGAACATATAGGATATGTTCTAGATTCAAATGTTCCTGGTCCTTTACCTCCAGAGGCCACACAAGAGGAACATGAAACTTTGGAGAAGTGGAAGGAGCATAATATGAGAGCTAAGTGTTACATGCTTGCTTCCATGAGTAATGAGTTCTGACGGCATGGAAACATACAGAGTGCAAGAGAGATCCTCCTTCACCTACAAGAGTTGTATGGTGAGCACAGCAAAAATGCTAGGTATGAGATATCTAGGCAGCTATTCCGCATGAGGATGTCTGAGGGATGAATGTTGGAGATCATGTCTACAAGATGATTGGTGATTGAGCGGTTGGAACATCTTGACTTCCACATGGATTTCCAACTACTAACTGATTTGATCCTTCATCCTTCCCGAGTCTTTTGGAATTTTGTGACAAATTTCCATATGACTAGACAGAATGCACCTTAGCTGGTTTACTCAACATCTTTGGTTATTGCCCAAAAGAATATGCCAGGCAATAAAGGAAAAGAGGTAGCTTTGGTTGCATCTTCTTCTGCTGGAAAGTCCAACAAGAAGAAGGGCAATAGGAAAAAGAAACCTCAGATTCCTGGTCCTTCCAAGAAAATAGCTAAACAGAAAAGGAAGACTAAAGCTGATGGAGGCAAAGGAAAGTGTTTCCACTGCCAACAGGAAAGTGTTTCCATTGCCAGTAAAAAGTGTTTCCACTGGCCAGAGTAAAGCAATCTAAATGAATGCAATGCCATGGTGAAAACCAACTCAAGTTCAAAATATATTTGGCACTTAAGGTTATGTCATGTTGCAGAAGATAGGATTACAAAATTGGAGAAAATGGGGATTTTATCCTCATTGGGCTCTGAGCCTACTCCAACTTGTGAATCTTGCCTTCAAGGCAAAAATGACTAGATTACCCTTTGTTGGACAAGGGCTAAGAGCTGAAAATATTTTGGAACTAATACATAGTGATGTATGTGGTCCGTTTAAAGAAATGGCTAGAGGGGGCTTTCATTATTTTATTACCTTTACTGATGATAAATCAAGGTTTGGGTATTTGTATTTGATGAAATACAAACATGAATCCTTTGAAAAGTTTAAGGAATTTAAATCTGAAGTAGAAAATCAAACAGGAAAAAGTATTAAAGCTCTTCGATCAGATCGTGGAGGTGAATATTTGAGTACTGAATTTGATGAATACTTGAGAGAGCATGGCATTGTTTCTCAGCTGACTCCTCCAGGAACGCCACAGCTGAATGGTGTATCCGAAGGAGAAATCGTACCTATTGGATATGGTACGTAGTATGATGAGCTATACTGATATGCCAATCTCCTTTTGGGGATTTGCATTAGAATCAGCTTTATATATTCTGAATAGGATTCCATCAAAATCAGTTTCTTCCACACCTTATGAGATATGGCATGGAAGAAAACCAAGTCTTAAGCATGTTAAGATTTGGGGTTGTCCAGCTTATATCAAAAAGCTGAACACTGATAAATTGGAGACCAGATCAGAAAAGGGTCGATTTGTTGGATATCCAAAAGATAATTTTGGATATTATTTTTATTTTCCTACTTCACAAAAGGTTGTGATAAGTAGAGATGCCACATTTCTTGAACAACAGTTTGTTCAAGAAGGAGGCAAAGGAAGGCAAATAGAGTTAGAATTGGAGAATTCTGACCAACCAACAGATAAGATGGATATAGATCCATCTAGTCAACCTATACCCATTGATGAAACATCTAAAGCTGTTCCTCGTAGAACAACCAGGGTATCTCACCCACCAGTGAGATATGGTTTTCTTCATGAAGAAGAACAAGAGTAGATCATGGAGATGATCCACTTACCTATGAAGAAGCTATATCAGATATAGACTCTTCAAAAATGGATTGATGCTATGAAATCCGAGATTGATTCCATGTATAAGAATCAAGTTTGGGATCTTGTTGACCCACCTGAAGGTATTGTACCTATAGGGAACAAATGGGTTTTCAAGAAGAAAATTGGTTCTGATGGAAAGGTAGAGACCTATAAGGCAAGGTAGTAGCGAAAGGGTGTCGCCAAAGGCAAGGAATCGACTATGAGGAGACTTTCTCGCCTGTTGCCATGCTTAAATCAATTAGGATTTTATTAGCAATAGTTGCGTACTATGATTATGAGATTTGGCAAATGGATGCCAAAACAGCTTTTCTCAATGGATACATTGAGGAAAACATTTTCATGGAACAACCTAGGGGATTTGAATCCCAAAATGGTTCCAAGGTATGCAAGCTAAAGCGATCCATTTATGGGTTGAAACAAGCTTCGAGGAGTTGGAACATCCGTTTTGATGAAGCCATTAAATCCTTTGGTTTTATGAAAAATGAGGATGAGCCATGTGTATATAAGAAGGTTAGTGACAGTGCTATCACTTTCCTTGTCTTATATGTGGATGACATACTGTTGATGGGTAATGACACAGGTATGTTGACGACTATAAAGGTATGGTTGTCAAATACATTCTCCATGAAAGACTTAGGGGAGGCAACCTATATTCTTGGGATTCGCATCTATAGAGATAGAGCGAAAAGAATAATTAGTTTATCCCAAAGTCTATACTTGGAAAAGGTGTTAAAGAGGTTTAACATGCTTGATTTCAAGAGAGGATTGTTACCAGTGAGACATGGTATCCATCTTTCTAAAGAGATGTCTCCAAAGACACCCGAAGAAAGAGATAAGATGGCCAGGATTCCATATGCTTCGGCTATTGGAAGTTTAATGTATGCAATGTTGTGTACTAGGCCAGATATCGCATATGCTGTTAGTTTGACTAGCAGGTATCAATCCAATCCAGGTTTGGAACACTGGATAGCTGTCAAGAATATCCTTAAGTACTTGAGAAGAACTAAGGATTTATTCTTGATTTATGGAGGTGGAGACTTGCAATTGGATGGTTATACTGATTCTGATTTCCAATCAGATATCGATGATAGAAAGTCTACCTCTGGATATGTGTTCATTTGTAATGGAGGTGCAGTCAGTTGGAAGAGTTCCAAGCGAGCACGCATTGCAGATTCCACTCACGGTGAGTATATTCTTGCATCGGATCTCGCAAAGGAAGTCGTTTGGATAAAGAAGTTCGTGAGAACTTACGAGTTCCTTCCATTGAGTCGGCAGTTCCATTACCTCGTGACAACAATGGAGCAGCGATCATCTGAGCTAAGGAACCAAGGTCTCACCAGAAATCCAAACACATAGAAAGGCGCTACCACATTATCAGAGAAATAGTTGGGCGAGGAGATGTAGCCATGCAGAAAATAGCATCAGCTGAAAATCCAGCTGATCCATTCACTAAGCCTATGTCACAGACTCAGTTAGACCGACATCTTGAGAAGATAGGTCTAAGATATTGTAATGAATGGCTCTAGTGCTAGTGGGAGATTGTTAGTAGTATGCCTAGAACATATCATTTAGTATGTATCTTATGCATATTTTTATTAATAAAAGGCATTTCCACTTTTACGTTTACATAATATATTTATGTGTAATAGAAAAGGTCCATTGATATTTTGTTAGAAATATTATTCTTAAGTTGTTAAGAATATGAGTGACAATATTTCTAGCACAAAGTATCATAAATAGGTTCACAATCGAGGATACTTCATAATAAGGACATGACTTATCGGAAAGATTGTATTCATGTTTGTTCCCAAGTTATTTATATGAGATATAAATAAGATGGAATGGTGAGTCTCATGCCATATAACAAACATGATAGGCACTTATAAATGATAAGTAGGCCGAACGGTGGCGCTTATGACAAGCACATGGAGTTTACTCTGTCAATGTTTTGTCATAAATCATATCAGTGCATATAATCTTTAGACTGAGATAGCACAGTTATCTTGTATATAGGTAGTTTGAGTTTGATCTCGCTTTCATACTTATACTATGTATGGGTATATGGGCATGTGTTGGCTCTGCTAGTTATATATGGAGGTAGGTGTTGATCAAGATGGAATCTGTTCCTCTAAGTAAATAGAGTTAAAATCCTATGTTCATTTAATTGTTCTTGATGTTTCAAGTTCTGGCAGACAGATAGATTTATTAGAAAGAGTTTACGATGAGAAAAATCTTTTAATCAAGAATCTGGAATTAAAAGAGAATATAATATTCATAGTAAATGGAGTTTGACATAAATCATGAGTCGGCTTGAGTTGGGATTTTGTAAGAGAGATTCTAGTGCATGGTAACATATGATTATAGGTTCATTTAAGGTAAACCTTATTACTAATTGGGTGGCCATGGCATGCTATGCTAGGTGTTAACCATGGTCTATGAGGTTCATAAAATGATTTAGAGAAATCATTTATGGTAAGAAAGAGTTCTGATGATATTAAGAGTTGATATCATGTCTCATTGCCAATTAGTGATGAGCCTAGTAAGTCACACACATACACAAGTTATCACCTATTTAAATATGATTTAATTAATTAATTAAAGAGTTTAATTGATTAATTAAATAGATTTGGTTTGCAATTAAATTGCAAAGTCCCTAGCATGACTTGAAACCAAATCTAGATTATTGGATGTATAATATAAGTTAAATTTATATTTAAAGTGTTTAAATATGAATTTAATTGATGAGAAATTAATTAATAGAGATTAATTAATTAATTTATATTTGATATAAATTAATTAGAAGAAAAAAATAATTATTTTGGGTTAAGAACTCAAATTTAAGACACAGGGGCATTTTGGTCATTTTGCAGTGTGACACGTGGCACCATGAGATGGTGACACATGGCATAACACATAAGCTTGCCAAATGTTTTTAATCATGTAAGATGATTAAAATCAAGATTAAATATAGGTTTGACACTTGGCACAATGTGATTGGGTCACTTAAACCTAGAGCTAATCAAAAGGTGACATGTGGCTAGGGTTTAATGTGTTAACCTAGCTATTTAAGTGTGGTTATGAAAAGAAAACATGACCAGCAGCCTCTCCTCTCATATGTCACGCCACTTTGAGCCTCTCCAGCTATTTCTCTTCATCTCTCATCAATTCAAAGAGATTAGCCATCAATCTCTTGAATTAAGAACACTAGGAATTGTTTCTAGTGTCCTGTTTACATCTCTAATCTCTTAAAAGGCAGAACTTGAATTTCTAATTAATAGAAAAGGCTTTAGAAGCTGTTCAAGGGCTGCCATAGGTGTTCTTAGTGTGGACAAGCTAGAGGACAACATCCGTGTCTGAAGACGAATCTCAAAGCGCAGACATGCGGCACATCAAGAGGTTAGTGTAATCGTTCTTGATTTAATCTAGGGTTCTAAAATTAATCTGATTAATTTTAAAATCTTAAATGGCAAATACAGATCCAAAAACATATTAAAAGAGTTTTAATATGTTGTTTATCATTGAAATCAAATAGATAAAAAATAAATCTTGCATGGTGCATGTGACCCTAGGTGAAAATTTTTGAATTCAATGGTATAATCTTGTGTTTTTCACGCTTCCGTTCCATCACCAACCACACAATTAAATTATATAATCAACAATCTAAATGGCAAATATAGTGGCTCTGATACCAATTGAAGGAACGGAAGCATGAAAAACACAAGATTATACCATTGAATTCAAAAATTTTCACCTAGGGTGACTTGGATAATGCAAGATTTATTTTTATCTATTTGATTTCAATGATAAACAACATATTAAAACTCTTTTAATATGTTTTTGGATCTTTATTTGCCATTTAAGATTTTAAAATTAATCAGATTAATTTTAGAACCCTAGATTAAATCAAGAACGATTACACTAACCTCTTGATGTCTTTGCGTGTCTGCGCCTTTGAGATTCGTCTTGAGACACGGATGTTGTCCTCTAGCTTGTCCACACAAAGAACACCTATGGCAGCCCTTGAACAGCTTCTAAAGCCTTTTCTATTAATTAGAAATTCAAGTTCTGCCTTTTAAGAGATTAAAGATGTAAACAGGACACTAGAAACAATTTCTAGTGTTCTTAATTCAAGAGATTGATGGCTAATCTCTTTGAATTGATGAGAGATGAAGAGAAATAGCTGGAGAGGCTCAAAGTGGCGTGACAATTGAGAGGAGAGGCTGCTGGTTATGTTTTCTTTTCATAACCACACTTAAATAGCTAGGTTAACACATTAAACCCTAGCCACATGTCACCTTTTGATTAGCTCTAGGTTTAAGTGACCCAATCACATTGTGCCAAGTGTCAAACCTATATTTAATCTTGATTTTAATCATCTTACATGATTAAAAAATATTTGGCAAGCTTATGTGTTATGCCATGTGTCACCATCTCATGGTGCCACGTGTCACCATCTCATGGTGCCACGTGTCACACTGCAAAATGACCAAAATGCCCCTGTGTCTTAATTTTGAGTTCTTAACCCAAAATAATTATTTTCTTCTTCTAATTAATTTATATCAAATATAAATTAATTAATTAATCTCTATTAATTAATTTCTCATTAATTAAATACATATTTAAACACTTTAAATATAAATTTAACTTATATTATACATCCAATAATCTAGATTTGGTTTCAAGTCATGCTAGGGACTTTGCAATCTAATTGCAAACCAAACCTATTTAATTAATCAATTAAACTCTTTAATTAATTAATTAAATCATATTTAAATAGGTGATAACTTGTGTATGTGTGTGACTTACTAGGCTCATCACTAATTGGCAATGAGACATGATATCAACTCTTAATATCATTAGAACTCTTTCTTACCATAAATGATTTCTCTAAATCATTTTATGAACCTCATAGACCATGGTTAACACCTAGCATAGCATGCCATGGCCACCCAATTAGTAATAAGATTTACCTTAAATGAACCTATAATCATATGTTACCATGCACTAGAATCTCTGCATTACAAAATCCCAACTCAAGCTCGAGTCATGGTAAATGTCAAACTCCATTTGATATGAATATTAAGTTCTCTTTTAATTCGATTCTTGATTAAAAAGATTTTCTCATCAGAAACTCTTTTCTGAATAAATCTATCTGTCCTGGCCAGGAACTTGAAACATCAAGAACAATTAAATGAACATAGGATTTTATCTCTATTTACTTAGAGGAACAGATTCCATCTTGATCAACACCTACCTCCATATATAACTAGTAGGAGCCAACACCTGCCCATATACCCATACACAGTATGAAAGCAGCATCAAACTCAAACCACATATATATAAGATAATTGTGCTATCTCAGGTCTAAAGATTATATGCACTGATATGATTTATGACAAAACATTGACAAGAGTAAACTCCATGTGCTTGTCATAAGTGTCACTGGTTCGGCCTACTTATCATTTATAAGTGCCTATCAAGTTTGTTATATGGCATGAGACTCACCATTCCATCTTATTTATATCTCATATAAATAACTTGGGAACAAATATGAATACAATCTTTCTGGATAAGTCATGTCCTTATTATGAAGTATCCTCGATTGTGAACCTATTTATGATACTTTGTGCTAGAAATATTGTCACTCATATTCTTAACAACTTAAGAATAATATTTCTAATAAAATATCAATGGACCTTTTCTATTACACATAAATATATTATGTAAACGGAAAAGTGGAAATGCCTTTTATTATTAAAAATATGTACAAGATACATACTAAATGATATGCTCTAGGGCATACTACTAACAGGTGCCACGTGTCACACTGCAAAATGACCAAAATGCCCCTGTGTCTTAATTTTGAGTTCTTAACCCAAAATAATTATTTTCTTCTTCTAAATAATTTATATCAAATATAAATTAATTAATTAATCTCTATTAATTAATTTCTTATTAACTAAATTCATATTTAAACACTTTAAATATAAATTTAACTTATATTATACATCCAATAATCTAGATTTGGTTTCAAGTCATGCTAGGGAATTTGCAATCTAATTGCAAACCAAACCTATTTAATTAATCAATTTAAACTCTTTAATTAATTAATTAAATCATATTTAATTAGGTGATAACTTGTGTATGTGTGTGACTTACTAGGCTCATCACTAATTGGCAATGAGACATGATATCAACTCTTAATATCATCAGAACTCTTTCTTACCATAAATGATTTCTCTAAATCATTTTATGAACCTTATAGACCATGGTTAACACCTAGCATAGCATGCCATAGCCACCCAATTAGTAATAAGGTTTACCTTAAATGAACCTATAATCATATGTTACCATGCACTAGAATCTCTCTGTTACAAAATCCCAACTCAAGCTGGAGTCATGGTTTATGTCAAACTCCATTTGCTATGAATATTATGTTCTCTTTTAATTCCAGTTCTTGATTAAAAGATTTTCTCATCAGAAACTCTTTTATGAATAAATCTATCTGTCCTGGCCAGGAACTTGAAACATCAAGAACAATTAAATGAACATAGGATTTTATCTCTATTTACTTAGAGGAACAGATTCCATCTTGATCAACACCTACCTCCATATATAACTAGTAGGAGCCAACACATGCCCATATACCCATACACAGTACAAGTATGAAAGCAGTATCAAACTCAAACTACCTATATACAAGATAACTGTGCTATCTCAGGTCTAAAGATTATATGCACTGATATGATTTATGACAAAACATTGACAAGAATAAACTCCATGTGCTTGTCATAAGTCATGTCCTTATTATGAAGTATCCTCGATTGTGAACCTATTTATGATACTTCGTGCTAGAAATATTGTCGCTCATATTCTTAACAACTTAAGAATAATATTTCTAACAAAATATCAATGGACCTTTTCTATTACACATAAATATATTATGTAAACGGAAAAGTGGAAATGCCTTTTATTAATAAAATTATGTACAAGATACAAACTAAATGATATGCTCTAGGGCATACTACTAACAATCTCCCACTAGCATTAGAGCCATTCATTACAATATTTTAGACCTATCTTCTCAAGATGTCGGTCTAACTGAGTCTGTGACATAGGCTTAGTGAATGGATCAGCTGGATTTTCAGCTGATGCTATTTTCTGCATGACTACATCTCCTCGCCCAACTATTTCTCTGATAATGTGGTATCGCCTTTCTATGTGTTTGGATTTCTGGTGAGACCTTGGTTCCTTAGCCTGTATGACTGCTCCATTATTGTCACAGTGTAGTGGAACTGCTGACTCAATGGAAGGAACTACTGTAAGTTCTGTCACGAACTTCTTTATCCAAACGGCTTCCTTTGCGACATCGATGCAGCAATATACTCAGCCTCTGTAGTGGAATCTGCAGTCGTGCTCTGTTTGGAACTCTTCCAACTGACTGCACCTCCATTACAAATGAACACATATCCAGAGGTAGACTTTCTATCATCGATATCTGATTGGAAATCAGAATCAGTATAACCATCCAATTGCAAGTCACCACCTCCATAAATCAAGAATAAATCCTTAGTTCTTCTCAAGTACTTAAGGATATTCTTGTGACTATCGATGTTCCAAACTTGGATTGGATTGATACCTGCTAGTCAAACTAACAGCATAAGCGATATCCGGCCTAGTACACAACATTGCATACATTAAACTTCCAATAGCCGAAGCATATGGAATCCTGGCCATCTTATCTCTTTCTTCAGGTATCTTTGGAGACATCTCTTTAGAAAGATGGATACCATGTCTCGTAGGTAACAATCCTCTCTTGGAATCAAGCATATTAAACCTCTTTAACACCTTTTCCAAGTATAGACTTTGGGATAAACCAATTATTCTTTTCGCTCTATCTCTATAGATGCGAATCCCAAGAATATAGGTTGCCTCCCCTAAGTCTTTCATGGAGAATGTATTTGACAACCATACCTTTATAGTCGTCAACATACCTGTATCATTACCCATCAACAGTATGTCATCCACATATAAGACAAGGAAAGTGATAGCACTGTCACTAACCTTCTTATATACACATGGCTCATCCTCATTTTTGATAAAACCAAAGGATTTAATGGCTTCATCAAAACGGATGTTCCAATTCCTCGAAGCTTGTTTCAACCCATAAATGGATCGCTTTAGCTTGCATACCTTGGAACCATCTTGGGATTCAAATCCCCTACGTTGTTCCATGAAAATGTTTTCTTCAATGTATCCATTAAGAAAAGCTGTTATGACATCCATCTGCCAAATCTCATAATCATAGTATGCAGCTATTGCTAATAAAATCCTAATTGATTTAAGCATGGCAACAGGCGAGAAAGTCTCCTCATAGTTGATTCCTTGCCTTTGGCGAAACCCTTTCGCTACTAGCCTTGCCTTATAGGTCTCTACCTTTCCATCAGAACCAATTTTCTTCTTGAAAACCCATTTGTTCCCTATAGGTATAATACCTTCAGGTGGGTCAACAAGATCCCAAACTTGATTCTTATACATGGAATCATTCTCGGATTTCATAGCATCAATCCATTTTGAAAAGTCTATATCTGATATAGCTTCTTCATAGGTAAGTGGATCATCTCCATGATCTACTTCTTCATGAGTAGACAACTCTTCTTCTTCTTCATGAAGAAAACCATATCTCACTGGTGGGTGAGATACCCTGGTTGTTCTACGAGGAACAGCTGTAGATGTTTCATCAACTGGTATTGGTTGACTAGATGGATCTATATCCATCGATGCATTGGTTGGTCAGAATTATCCAATTCTAACTCTATTTGCCTTCCTTTGCCTCCTTCTTGAACAAACTGTTGTTCAAGAAATGTGGCATCTCTACTTATCACAACCTTTTGTGAAGTAGGCAAATAAAAATAATATCCAAAATTATCTTTTGGATATCCAACAAATCGACCTTTTTCTGATCTGGTCTCCAATTTATCAGTGTTCTGCTTTTTTATATAAGCTAGACAGCCCCAAATCTTAACATGCTTAAGACTTGGTTTTCTTCCATGCCATATCTCATAAGGTGTGGAAGAAACTGATTTTGATGGAATCCTATTCAGAATATACAAAGTGATTCTAATGCAAATCCCCAAAGAAGATTGGCATATCAAGATAGCTCATCATACTACGTACCATATCCAATAGGGTACGATTTCTCCTTCAGATACACCATTCACCGTATGCGTTCCTGGAGGAGTCAGCTGAGAAACAATGCCATGCTCTCTCAAGTATTCATCAAATTCAGTACTCAAATATTCACCTCCACGATCTGATCGAAGAACTTTAATATTCTTTCCTATTTGATTTTTTACTTCAGATTTAAATTCTTTGAACTTTTCAAAAGATTCATATTTGTATTTCATCAAATACAAATACCCAAACCTTGATTTATCATCAGTAAAGGTAATAAAATAATGAAAACCCCCTCTAGCCATTTCTTTAAATGGACCACATACATCACTATGTATTAGCTCCAAAATATTTTCAGCTCTTAGCCCTTGTCCAACAAAGGGTGATCTAGTCATTTTGCCTTGAAGGCAAGATTCACAAGTTGGAGTAGGCTCAGAGCCCAATGAGGATAGAATCCCCATTTTCTCCAATTTTGCAATCCTATCTTCTGCAACATGACATAACCTTAAGTGCCAAATATATTTTGAACTTGAGTTGGTTTTCACCATGGCATTGCATTCTTTTAGATCACTTGCATTTAATTTGTGTTTGTCATTATTATCCAAATAATAAAGACCATCATTCATATAACCCGAACCAACATATTTATTTCCAAAATAAATATTGCAAACATCATCTGAATCAAATTCATAGCCATTTCTAGTAAAACTAGATAGAGAAATGATGTTCTTAAAAGCATCAGGTACATATAAAATATTATCCAAACACAAAACATGTCCAAACATGTAAAAAGATTTAGATCCTATGGCTAAAGCTTCAACTATTGAGCCATTGCCAATCCGGACTCTAATATCTTGAGAACACAAGCTGCTACTGTTTGCTAGTTCCTGCATATCATTAGAAATGTGAGAACTGGCACCAGTATCTAAAACTCAAGCTGTAGATGAACTGTAAGTATCATTAGAATCTAAATAACAAGATATGGACATACCTTCCGAAGGTGCATCCTTCTTGTCCTTCAGAGAAGCAAGATACTCTGGCGCCTTTCCAGTTGCCCATCCTTTGGCAGTGGAAACACTTTCCTTTGCCTCCATCAGCTTTAGTCTTCCTTTTCTGTTTAGCTATTTTCTTGGAAGGACCAGGAATCTGAGGTTTCTTTTTCTTATTTCCCTTCTTCTTGTTGGACTTTCCAGCAGAAGAAGATGCAACCAAAGCTACCTCTTTTCCTTTATTGCCTGGCATATTCTTTTGGGCAATAACCAGCATGTTGAGTAATTCAGCTAAGGTGCATTCCTGTTTAGTCATATGGAAATTTGTCACAAAATTCACAAAAGACTCAGGAAGGATCAAGGATCAAATCCGTTTGTAGTTGGAAATCCATGTTGAAGTCAAGATGTTCCAACTGCTCAATCAGCCGAATCATCTTGTGGACATGATCCCCAACATTCTGTCCCTCAGACATCCTCATACGGAATAGCTGTCTAGATATCTCATACCTAGCATTCCTGCTGTGCTCACCATACAACTCTTGTAGGTGAAGGAGGATCTCACTAGCACTCTGCATGTTCTCATGTTGTTTCTGTAACTCATTACTCATGGAAGCAAGCATGTAACACTTAGCTCTCATAGAATGCTCCTTCCACTTGTCCAAAGTTTCATGTTCCTCTTGTGTGGCCTCTTGAGGTAAGGGACCAGGAACATTTGAATCTAGAACATATCCTATATGTTCAAGGTTCAGGACAAGTTTCAAATTTCTTAGCCAATCAGACAGATTTGGTCCTGTTAACCTATTGTGATCAAGTATGCTTGCAAGGATATTGGATGGTGGTGGTTGTTTTGTGCTCATTTTTATCAGAAAATTAACTGCAGAAAATAACCAGATTAATTAGTAAATGTATCATGTAATTAACCAAAATGATTATGGTCTTTTAATCATTTTATGAACCTCATAGACCATGGTTAACACCTAGCATAGCATGCCATAGCCACCCAATTAGTAATAAGGTTTACCTTAAATGAACCTATAATCATATGTTACCATGCAATAGAATCTCTCTGTTACAAAATCCCAACTCAAGCTGGAGTCATGGTTTATGTCAAACTCCATTTGCTGTGAATATTATGTTCTCTTTTAATTCTAGTTCTTGATTAAAAAGATTTTCTCATCAGAAACTCTTTTATGAATAAATCTATCTGTCCTGGCCAGGAACTTGAAACATCAAGAACAATTAAATGAACATAGGATTTTATCTCTATTTACTTAGAGGAACAGATTCCATCTTGATCAACACCTACCTCCATATATAACTAGTAGGAGCCAACAGATGCCCATATACCCATACACAGTACAAGTATGAAAGCAGTATCAAACTCAAACTACCTATATACAAGAATACTGTGCTATCTCAGGTCTAAAGATTATATGCACTGATATGATTTATGACAAAACATTGACAAGAATAAACTCCATGTGCTTGTCATAAGTCATGTCCTTATTATGAAGTATCCTCGATTGTGAACCTATTTATGATACTTCGTGCTAGAAATATTGTCGCTCATATTCTTAACAACTTAAGAATAATATTTCTAACAAAATATCAATGGACCTTTTCTATTACACATAAATATATTATGTAAACGGAAAAGTGGAAATGCCTTTTATTAATAAAATTATGTACAAGATACAAACTAAATGATATGCTCTAGGGCATACTACTAACAATCTCCCACTAGCATTAGAGCCATTCATTACAATATTTTAGACCTATCTTCTCAAGATGTCGGTCTAATCGAGTCTGTGACATAGGCTTAGTGAATGGATCACCGGATTTTCACCGATGCTATTTTCTGCATGACTATATCTCTCGCCCAACTATTTCTCCGATAATGTGGTATCGCTTTCTATGTGTTTGGATTTACGGTGAGACCTTGGTTCCTTAGCTCAGATGATCGCTCCATTATTGTCACAGGTAGTGGAACCGCCGACTCAATGGAAGGAACTACCGTAAGTTCATCACGAACTTCTTTATCCAAATGACTTCCTTTGCAAAGATCTCGATGCAAAGAATATACTCACCTACGTAGTGGAATCGCAATGCGTGCTCGCTTTGGAACTCTTCCAACCGATCGCACCTCCATTACAAATGAACACATATCCAGAGGTAGACTTTCTATCATCGATATCCGATTGGAAATCGAATCAAGATAACCATCCAATTGCAAGTCACCACCTCCATAAATCAAGAATAAATCCTTAGTTCTTCTCAAGTACTTAAGGATATTCTGATGACTATCCATGTTCCAAACTCGGATTGGATTGATACCGCTAGTCAAACTAACAAAGATAAGCGATATCCGCCTAGTACACAACATTGCATACATTAAACTTCCAATAGCCAAGCATATGGAATCCTTGCCATCTTATCTCTTTCTTCAGGTGTCTTTGGAGACATCTCTTTAGAAAGATGGATACCATGTCTCACTGGTAACAATCCTCTCTTGGAATCAAGCATGTTAAACCTCTTTAACACCTTTTCCAAGTATAGACTTTGGGATAAACCAATTATTCTTTCGCTCTATCTCTATAGATGCGAATCCCAAGAATATAGGTTGCCTCCCTAAGTCTTTCATGGAGAATGTATTTGACAACCATACCTTTATAGTCGTCAACATACCAGATCATTACCCATCAACAAGATGTCATGCACATATAAGACAAGGAAAGTTATAGCACTGTCACTAACCTTCTTATATACACATGGCTCATCCTCATTTTTGATAAAACCAAAGGATTTAATGGCTTCATCAAAACGGATGTTCCAATTCCTCAAGCTTGTTTCAACCCATAAATGGATCGCTTTAGCTTGCATACCTTGGAACCATCTTGGGATTCAAATCCCTACGTTGTTCCATGAAAATGTTTTCTTCAATGTATCCATTGAGAAAAGTCGCTTTTTGACATCCATCCGCCAAATCTCATAATCATAGTATGCAGCTATTGCTAATAAAATCCTAATTGATTTAAGCATGGCAACAAAGCAGAAAGTCTCCTCATAGTTGATTCCTTGCCTTTGGCGAAACCCTTTCGCTACTAGCCTTGCCTTATAGGTCTCTACCTTTCCATCGTAACCAATTTTCTTCTTGAAAACCCATTTGTTCCCTATAGGTATAATACCTTGTGTGGGTCAACAAGATCCCAAACTTGATTCTTATACATGGAATCATTCTGATTTCATAGCATCAATCCATTTTGAAAAGTCTATATCCGATATAGCTTCTTCATAGGTAAGTGGATCATCTCCATGATCTACTTCTTCATGAGTAGACAACTCTTCTTCTTCTTCATGAAGAAAACCATATCTCACCGGTGGGTGAGATACTCGTTGTTCTACGAGGAACAAATGTAGATGTTTCATCAATCGGTATTGGTTGACTAGATGGATCTATATCCATCCGACGTTGGTTGGTCAGAATTATCCAATTCTAACTCTATTTGCCTTCCTTTGCCTCCTTCTTGAACAAACTGTTGTTCAAGAAATGTGGCATCTCTACTTATCACAACCTTTTGTGAAGTAGGCAAATAAAAATAATATCCAAAATTATCTTTTGGATATCCAACAAATCGACCTTTTTCTGATCTGGTCTCCAATTTATCAGTGTTCTGCTTTTTTATATAAGCTAGACAGCCCCAAATCTTAACATGCTTAAGACTTGGTTTTCTTCCATGCCATATCTCATAAGGTGTGGAAGAAACTGATTTTGATGGAATCCTATTCAGAATATACAAAGCTGATTCTAATGCAAATCCCCAAAAGAAGATTGGCATATCAGTATAGCTCATCATACTACGTACCATATCCAATAGGGTACGATTTCTCCTTTCAGATACACCATTCAGCTGTGGCGTTCCTGGAGGAGTCAGCTGAGAAACAATGCCATGCTCTCTCAAGTATTCATCAAATTCAGTACTCAAATATTCACCTCCACGATCTGATCGAAGAACTTTAATATTCTTTCCTATTTGATTTTTTACTTCAGATTTAAATTCTTTGAACTTTTCAAAAGATTCATATTTGTATTTCATCAAATACAAATACCCAAACCTTGATTTATCATCAGTAAAGGTAATAAAATAATGAAAACCCCCTCTAGCCATTTCTTTAAATGGACCACATACATCACTATGTATTAGCTCCAAAATATTTTCAACTCTTAGCCCTTGTCCAACAAAGGGTGATCTAGTCATTTTGCCTTGAAGGCAAGATTCACAAGTTGGAGTAGGCTCAGAGCCCAATGAGGATAGAATCCCCATTTTCTCGACTTTTGCAATCGTATCTTCGGCAACATGACATAACCTTAAGTGCCAAATATATTTTGAACTTGAGTTGGTTTTCACCATGGCATTGCATTCTTTTAGATCACTTGCATTTAATTTGTGTTTGTCATTATTATCCAAATAATAAAGACCATCATTCATATAACCCGAACCAACATATTTATTTCCAAAATAAATATTGCAAACATCATCGTGAATCAAATTCATAGCCATTTCTAGTCAAACTAGATATAGAAATGATGTTCTTAAAAGCATCGTACATATAAAATATTATCCAAACACAAAACATGTCCAAACATGTAAAAGATTTAGATCCTATGGCTAAAGCTTCAACTATTGAGCCATTGCCAATCCGACTCTAATATCTTGAGAACACAAGTCGCCATCGCTTGCTAGTTCCTGCATATCATTAGAAATGTGAGAATCGCACCGTGATATCTAAAACTCAAGTCGTAGATGAACTATAAGTATCATTAGAATCTAAATAACAAGATATGGACATACCTTCCGAAGGTGCATCCTTCTTGTCCTTCAGAGAAGCAAGATACTCAGGCGGTTCCTTTTCCAAAGGCCCATCCTTTTGGCGGTGAAACACTTTCCTTTGCCTCCATCACTTTAGTCTTCCTTTCTGCTTAGCTATTTTCTTGAAGGACCAGAACTGAGGTTTCTTTTTCTTATTTCCTTCTTCTTGTTGGACTTTCCAAAGAAAAGAAGATGCAACCAAAGCTACCTCTTTTCCTTTATTGCACGGCATATTCTTTTGGGCAATAACCAAAGCATGTTGAGTAATTCACTAAGGTTCATTCATGTTTAATCAAATGGAAATTTGTCACAAAATTAACAAAAGAATCAGTAAGGGAATGAAGGATCAAATCCGTTTGTAGTTGGAAATCCATGTTGAAGTCAAGATGTTCCAACCGCTCAATCACCAATCATCTTGTGGACATGATCCCCAACATTCTCGTCCCTCGACATCCTCATACAGAATAGCTGTCTAGATATCTCATACCTAGCATTCCTGCTGTGCTCACCATACAACTCTTGTAGGTGAAGGAGGATCTCACTAGCACTCTGCATGTTCTCATGTTGTTTCTGTAACTCATTACTCATGGAAGCAAGCATGTAACACTTAGCTCTCATAGAATGCTCCTTCCACTTGTCCAAAGTTTCATGTTCCTCTTGTGTGGCCTCTTGAGGTAAGGGACCAGGAACATTTGAATCTAGAACATATCCTATATGTTCAAGGTTCAGGACAAGTTTCAAATTTCTTAGCCAATCAGACAGATTTGGTCCTGTTAACCTATTGTGATCAAGTATGCTTGCAAGGATATTGGATGGTGGTGGTTGTTTTGTGCTCATTTTTATCAGAAAATTAACTGCAGAAAATAACCAGATTAATTAGTAAATGTATCATGTAATTAACCAAAATGATTATGGTCTTTTAATCATTTTATGAACCTCATAGACCATGGTTAACACCTAGCATAGCATGCCATAGCCACCCAATTAGTAATAAGGTTTACCTTAAATGAACCTATAATCATATGTTACAATGCAATAGAATCTCTGTGTTACATAATCCTATCTCAATTTAGAGTCATGGTTTATTTCAAACTCCATTTGCTGTGAATATTATGTTCTCTTTTAATTCTAGTTCTTGATTAAAAAGATTTTCTCATCAGAAACTCTTTTCTGAATAAATCTATCTGTCCTGGCCAGGAACTTGAAACATCAAGAACAATTAAATGAACATAGGATTTTATCTCTATTTACTTAGAGGAACAGATTCCATCTTGATCAACACCTACCTCCATATATAACTAGTAGGAGCCAACAGATGCCCATATACCCATACACAGTACAAGTATGAAAGCAGTATCAAACTCAAACTACCTATATACAAGAATACTGTGCTATCTCAGGTCTAAAGATTATATGCACTGATATGATTTATGACAAAACATTGACAAGAATAAACTCCATGTGCTTGTCATAAGTGTCACTGGTTCGTCCTACTTATTATTTATAAGTGCCTATCATGTTTGTTATATGGCATGAGACTCACCATTCCATCTTATTTATATCTCATATAAATAACTTGGGAACAAACATGAATACAATCTTTCTAGATAAGTCATGTCCTTATTATGAAGTAGCCTCGATTGTGAACCTATTTATGATACTTCGTGCTAGAAATATTGTCACTCATATTCTTAACAACTTAAGAATAATATTTCTAACAAAATATCAATGGACCTTTTCTATTACACATAAATATATTATGTAAACGGAAAAGTAGAAATGCCTTTTATTAATAAAAATATGTACAAGATACATAATAAATGATATGCTCTAGGGCATACTACTAACAATATTTGCGATAATAAAATGGCAACACAATACATAATTTGTCACAGAAGTCAAATTTTCAAGAATAAAATATTTAAACAAGAATTATTGTGCACAGACCTAACGTGAGTCGCCTCTAGGCCTTGACTCAGTCTCTCAGACCTTTCAAGTCTTTTTCAACTAAAACACACAGTTTCATAGTGTTTCAGTACCATAGCTTAGCATAAATCCAAAAATAAATTTAACTTCACTTTTACTTAGCTGTAATGTGCTAAACTCAACGTTCTTAAAATTTTTGTGTTTTGGGTTACTATTCATTATACTATTCAAGTCAAATTGTTGACTTTCTAAGGCTTAATAGGTATGGGAATCCTAACTTCACCCACATACCACATTTTGATCCTTAAATTTGTTGGTTTTGATTGTTTATTCAAATTCTAAGTCTTTTAGGCAAAATTGCAAATTTTCAGTTTTGGTGCCTTAGGTTGCACTGTTCCATTGGTCATTTTACTGTTAGAATTTGGCAAAACTTTCTTCATAGAAAATGTTTCCTATTGTCTTAAGTTTATTCTCCTTTTTGAATCACTCCAATTGGAGTTTTGTAGCTCAAGTTATAGCCATTTGAACCATGGCTGCAGGATTGGGCTCAACCCAGAATTCTGGGCAATTTTTGGTGCTGCCAGTTTTGGGTCACCAAATTGGGGTGGCCAAATGACTTGGTTAATGGCATAATTTGGGTTTGTGTTCTTCATGAAAGTTTTAGGTATATATCTCATATAACCACTGGTAAAATTTCAGGTCATTTAGACCTGCCTAGCTCATGTTATGACCAAATGAACAAACACTGTTCATTTGGTCAGTTTGTACAAGGCAGACTGTGATTTTTCAAGTTTGGTCAATTTGTTCACTAGGTTTTGGTCACTTTTTGGGCATGATTCCTGAATAAAAATTGTGTCATTTAGTGTCTATTTTCATTCCCAATTGGTTTCATACCAATTGAACTTGTAAAATTTCATTTTTGGTCCTTCAAAGATAACCTGGTCATGCTGCCAGCAGCATGACCACACCCAATCCGAATTTGGCTTTGATTCAAACACTTCTAACACACTTAATTAGGTCACAAATGATCATTTCTCACTTTACATTAGGTCAAAGAAACCATTTACAAGTTTCTCACATTTTTGTCTCTAACCCTAAGTGTCCCAAACCCTAACTTACTAACTTGTTGCATTTAACCACATTTAAGCATACCAATCTCATTAGCACATCCATACAAGCTTGCCTACCATTTAATTTCAATCAAAACTCAAACATATACATAGTAAACCTAGCTGGCCGAAATTCAGTTTAGTCCCTCAACAAATTTTTCTTTTCATTTTAAGTTTATTTACAAGTTAACCAAGCTAAAAACACAACAAATAAACTAAATTTTGCAACTTAAATCACTAACCTTGCTTGGAGGGTTTTTAGGCTTTCCTTTCTTCAAGTCTTTCTTTTTCTTTTTTACTCTCTAATGCTTTCTCAACATGTAAAGAGAATTTTTAATGTTGGGACTTTGTGAATTTATGGAAGAGAGTAGGGAAATCCAAGTTTTTTTTCTCTTAATAATGGTGGAACAAGGTGAAGGAATGGAGAGAGAGATGGGGCAGCAAGTGAGATGAGGAAGATGACTTTTACTTATTTATTTATTTATTTCTTTTATATAATTTTTCTTATGGAAGACCCAAAAATCCATTTAATCAAATTATTAATTATGGGATTTATGGCATCATGCATGATGTCATGCATGATGTCATTTCCCTACACCTTTTCATTTTTCTTCTTTTTTTTTTCTATTTTTCTATTAGTTCTTTAATTTAATTCTCAATTCTGAAATTTTCTTTTCTCTGATTTTATTTGATAGTTAGATCAGGAGTCAGCTCTCGGGGTCAATTGACCAAATTGCCCCTCGCCAGTTCAACCCAGTTTGCAAATAATTCAATGTTTCTTCTGGCTCCCTGACCTAATTATTTGACTGACTTAACAATTCTTTTTTGTGATTTTCTCTTTTTCACTGTGTTTATAATGGTCCTAAGGACTGCAGTGTCACATTTTACAATTCGAAATTTGAGTTTAAATCAACTTCGCAATCGTTCCTGAGAAGGTCACCCATCGCTGTGACTCTCGGCTCATTTAACTTCTTATGTTCTGTTCTTCTTATTTGTACTTAACCAATTGGCAATTACTAATTATTTGTGTTTATAGCTTCTCTAGTTGTCTTAAATGTGGTTCTAATCTCCTTAATTGTCCAGACCGACGCCGGTCACCGGAACAGTGAAATATACCAGGCTATACAAATAGGGGTGTTACAATTCTCCCCTCCTTAAAATAAATTTCATCTCGAAATTTTACCTGGTATCAATCTCTGAACAGCTGTGGGTGCTATCTCCTCATGTCCTCCTCTCGTTCCCAAGTAGCTTCTTGGCTCGAATGATGGTTCCACAGCTCTTTTACCAACGGTATCTGCTTGTTCTGTAGCTGCTTCATCTCATAAGCCATAATCTTTATGGGTTCTTTCTCATATGTGAGGTCTGGATTCACTTCAATTTCCTCTACTGGTAGTACATGAGATGGGTCTAATCGATACCTCCTCAACATAGACACATGGAAGACATTATGTATCTTCTCCAACTCTAGAGGTAGTGCCAACCGATATGCTAAAGGACCCACTCTTTTCAGAATCTCATATGGCCCAATGAAATGAGGACTCAGTTTCTCCTTTCTGCCAAATCTCATAATCCTCTTCCAAGGAGAAACCTTGAGAAATACTTTGTCACCCACCTCATATTCAATATCCCTTCTCTTCAAATCAATGTAGGACTTATGAAGCTCTGATGCAGTCTTAAGTTGATCTCTGATCACTCTGATTTTCTCTTCAGTTTGCTGAACAATTTCAGGTCCAATCATCTTTCTTTCACCCACGTCATCCCAACACAATGGGGTTCTACATTTTTTTCATACAAAGCTTCATTGGAGGCATCCCAATGCTTGATTGGTAGCTGTTGTTGTAAGCAAACTCAATTGCACAAGCCCATAGCATATCCTTCAAGATCTGAATTACCCTCTCAGACTGGCCATCTGTCTGTGGGTGGAATGCCGTAATGAAGTTTAATCTAGTTCCTAGGGCTCTTTGAAGACTACCCCAGAATCTAGAAGTGAACCTAGGATCTCTGTCTAATACAATGGATACTGGCACTTCATGAAGTCTCACAATCTCATCGATGTACAACCTGGCCAATCTGTCTAAACTGTAGTCCATTCGGACAGGCAGAAAATAAGCAGACTTAGTCAGTCTGTCAACAATGACCCATACTGTATCATGACTCTTCTGTGTCTTTAGAAGTCCCATCACAAAATCCATCGTTATTCTCTCCCATTTCCATTCTGGCACTGGTAGTGGATGTAATAACCCAGTTGGTACTTGGTGTTCTTCCTTCACTTGCTGACAAGTTAGGCATTTGGAAACAAACTCTACCACATCTCTCTTCATACCCATCCAACAGTAATGCTCCTTTAGCCCTTTATACATTTTTGTACCACTAGGGTGCATGGCAAAAGGAGACTCATGTGGCTTTTTCAAAATGATCTGCCTCAAATCAACATCATTAGGAACACACATTCTACCCTAGTGTAGCAATAGACCATCATATCTTACTGAGAATTCTAGTTTCTTGCCCTGCTGGACTTCTTCCAACAGTCTCTTATACTTCTAATCATTTTGAGCAGCCATTCTAATCTGATCAATCAATACTGGCTGTACATGCCATGCAACTGCTGTTTGCCCATCATCATTAATCTCTAAGCTGGCATGCAATGATCTTAACTCATGTACCAAAGACAAAGGAGTAACTCGTAGACTTGCCATAGTCTTGCGACTTAAGGCGTCAGCCACAACATTAGCTTTCCCTGGCTGATAGTCTATCAGACAATCATAGTCTTTTATCAACTCTAACCATCTCCTCTGTCTTAAGTTCAACTCCTTTTGAGTACCCAAATACTTTAAACTCTTATGATCTGTGTAGATGTAGCACTTCTCCCCATACAAATAATGTCTCCAGATATTAAGAGCAAACACAATAGCTGCAAGCTCCAAGTCATGTGTAGAATAATTCCTCTCATGCAGTTTTAGCTGGCGTGATGCGTAGGCAATGACATTCCGATCTTGCATCAACACACAACCTAACCCATTGCGAGAAGCATCACTATAAACTGTATATTCTTTACCCGATGTAGGTAAAGTCAGGACTGGAGCCTCAGTCAAACATTTCTTCAATTCATCGAAACTCTACTGGCATTTGTCTGTCCATTGAAATTTCACATCTTTTCTAAGCAGCTTGGTCAATGGAGATGCCAACATGGAAAATCCCTTCACAAATCGATGGTAGTATCCAGCTAAACCCAGAAAACTACGAATCTCTGTGACATTTCTGGGTGGCTTCCAATTAAGGACTGTTAGTAGTATGCCCTAAAGCATATCATTTAGTATGTATCTTGTACATATTTTTATTAATAAAATGCATTTCCACTTTTCCATTTACATAATATATTTATGTGTAATAGAAAAGGTCCATTGATATTTTGTTAGAAACATTATTCTTAAGTTGTTAAGAATATGAGTGACAATATTTCTAGCACAAAGTATCATATATAGGTTCACAATCTAGGATACTTCATAATAAGGACATTACTTATCCAGAAAGATTGTATTCATATTTGTTTCCAAGTTATTTATATGAGGTATAAATAAGATGGAATGGTGAGTCTCATGCCATATAACAAATATGATAGGCACTTATAAATGATAAGTAGGCCAAACCAGTGACACTTATGACAAGCACATAGAGTTTACTCTTATCAATGTTTTGTCATAAATCATATCAGTGCATATAATCTTTAGACTTGAAATAGCACAGTTATCTTGTATATAGGTAGTTTGAGTTTGATACTGCTTCATACTTGTACTATGTATGGGTATATGGGCATCTGTTGGCTCTTACTAGTTATATATGGAGGTAGGTGTTGATCAAGATGGAATCTGTTCCTCTAAGTAAATAGAGATAAAATTCTATGTTCATTTAATTATTCTTGATGTTTTAAGTTCCTAGCCAAGATAGATAGATTTATTCAGAAAAGAGTTTCTGATGAGAAAATCTTTTTAATCAAGAACTGGAATTAAAAGAGAACATAATATTCATAGCAAATGGAGTTTGACATAAACCATGACTCCAGCTTGAGTTGGGATTTTGTAACAGAGAGATTCTAGTGCATGGTAACATATGATTATAGGTTCATTTAAAGTAAACCTTATTACTAATTGGGTGGCCATGGCATGCTATGCTAGGTGTTAACCATAGTCTATGAGGTTTGGTTTGGTTTGCAATTAAATTGCAAAGTCGCTAGCATTACTTGAAACCAAATCTAGATTATTGGATGCATAATGTAAGTTAAATTTATTTTTAATGTGTTTAAATATGAATTTAATTAATGAGAGATTAATTAATAAAGATTAATTAATTAATTTATATTTGATATAAATTAATTAGAAGAAGATAAATAATTATTTTGGGTTGAGAACTCAAAATTAAGACACAGGGGCATTTTGGTCATTTCACAGTGTGACACGTGGCACCATGAGATGGTGACACATGGGATTGCACATAAGCTTGCCAAATGTTTTTTAATCATGTAAGATGATTAAAATCAAGATTAAATATAGGTTTGACACTTGGCACAATGTGATTGGGTCACTTAAACCTAGAGCTAATCAAAGGGTGACATGTGGTAAGGGTTTAATGTGTTAACCTAGCTATATAAGTGTTGTTATGAAAAGAAAAACAACCAGCAGCCACTCCTCTCCTTTGTCATGCCATTTTGAGGTTCTCCATCTATTCTTCTTCATCTCTCATCAATTCAAAGAGATTAGCCATCAATCTCTTGAATTAAGAACACTAGAAATTGTTTCTAGTGTCCTATTTACATCTCTAATCTCTTAAAAGGCAGAACTTGAATTTCTAATTAATAGAAAAAGCTTTAGAAGCTGTTCAGGGGCTGCCATAGGTGTTCTTAGTGTGGACAAACTAGAGGGACAACATCTGGTGTCCTGAAGACAAATCTCAAAGGCGCAGACACGCTGCTGTGCATCAAGAGGTTAGTGTAATAATTCTTGATTTAATCTAGGGTTCTAAAATTAATCTGATTAATTTTAAAATTTTAAATGGCAAATACAGATCCAAAAAACATATCAAAAGAGTTTTAATATGTTGTTTATCATTGAAATCAAATAGATAAAAATAAATCTTGCATGATGCATGTGACCCTAGGTGAAATTTTTGAATTCAATGGTATAAACTTGTGTTTTTCACGCTTCCGTTCCTTCAATTGCTATCAGAGCCACTATATTTGCCATTTAGATTGATGTTTATATGGTTTAATTGTGTGTTTGATCATGAGATCAAAAGTTCATTGCTGGTTGCAAAGCCAAGGTGGCAGCACAAATGATGAACACCATGGTGCGCATGGTTGATGCACCACAATGGTGTGCAAAGGTAAATGGATGGTGAATGTGCAATTGTTGTATGATCTAAGATTCATTTTATGTCTAATTAAATTGTTTAATTAGAATTTTTATTACACAATTAAATTATGATTCAAATCAGAATTTTAAAAATTGTTTGAATGTGATTCAAATATGAATTTTAAAAGTTGTTTGAATGTGATTCAAATCTGAATTTTTAAAGTTGTTTGAATCATATTTAAATCTGATTTTTTAAAATTGATTGAATAAAATTTAGATCTGATTTTTAAAAAATGTTTGAATGTGATTCAAATATGAATTTTTAAAGTTGTTTGAATGTGATTCAAATTTGAATTTTTAAATTTGTTTGAATGAGATTCAAATCTGAATTTTTAAATTTATTTGAATCATATTCAAATCTGGATTTTTAAGTTGAATATGAGATATTCAATTTAGTTTAAGTATGTATGTTTTATTTAATTATTAAATAGTGATATGCATGATGGATGATCATGGACTATAAAAGACCAATGTGATTGGATTTATTTCTTTTATGTTTCTTTGGGATTGTAAATTAATTAATTTATTTTAATTTATTTTGGGCATGTATTGTTAAGTTTGTAATAATTTTTGGGTTGTAATTTCATTTTATTTAAGTTCTTGTAAATTCGCCTTGGTATGCCAAGGATTACTATGTAATATTGGATTGCAAGAAGTTCAAGGAGGTCAAGAGCATTGGTGGGACCAGTGGGAGGAATTCAAGATCAAGTGTTGATTATGTACTCTTTCAGCAACTCTTGTAAAATGAATGAATAAAATGCACCTAGGAATGCCCTGATTCAATTCTTGGTGGCTCAGAATTGAATCCCTTAGAAAGTCCATGATCATACAATATTTACTGCTTATCCATGAATGCATGAGATGTATGGGAATGTATGCAATTATATGATATATGCATGCTAAATGGATAATGTGCAAAGTGAGACCTTAATAGTAATTAGAATGACCATAAAATCTTCCAAACAAATGATTAAGTTGGAAATGCTATAATTAAAGTAATTATAACATAGGCGCTCCATTGGGGCAATTATTTTAAGAAATTTTAAATAGTTGCATAAGATGCAATTAATTTAAGAGATTTTCTTAAGAATAATTGTTAAGCATGAGATGTTGTAAATATGTAAATAGTTTGGTGGCCAATATTGGATGTACCTGAGGACATTAAAATTATTTGCATAATTACTGGCTTAATGGGATCTGAGATTTTGAGCATTAGGGGCTAGGTAAAGGATTGAACCTCACATGAGATGTGATGGGCAAGGAGTTGCTCACTTATAGTTTATTGTAATTCCAATAATGGATGTACCTGAGGATGATCAATAGAATTATAGGAATTCAATCACCCACTAGAAATCCATCCAACTAGGATTTCCGTTTTCTACTTTGGAAGTGTAGGATTCGCTAAGTTAGTGGGAGGACCAATTTGATTAAAAAACCATAATCATTTTGGTTAATTACATGATACATTTACTAATTAATCTGGTTATTTTTTGTAGTTAATTTTCTGATAAAAATGAGCACAGAACAACCACCACCATCCAACATCCTTGCAAGCATACTTGATCGCAATAGGTTGACATGACCTAATCTGTCTGATTGGCTAAGAAATTTGAAACTTGTCCTGAACCTTGAACATATAGGATATGTTCTAGATTCAAATGTTCCTGGTCCTTTACCTCCAGAGGCCACACAAGAGGAACATGAAACTTTGGATAAGTGGAAGGAGCATGATATGAGAGCTAAGTGTTACATGCTTGCTTCCATGAGTAATGAGTTACAAAAGCAGCATGAGAACATGTTGAGTGCGAGTGAGATCCTCCTTCACCTATAAGAGTTATATGGTGAGCACAGCAGGAATGCTAGGTATGAGATATCTAGACAGCTATTCCGTATGAGGATGTTTGAGGGACAAAATGTTGGGGATCATGTCCACAAGATGATTTGGCTGATTGAGCAGTTGGAACATCTTGACTTCAACATGGATTTCCAACTACAGACGGATTTGATCCTTCAGTCCCTTCCTGAGTCTTTTGGGAATTTTGTGACAAATTTCCATATGACTAAACAGGAATGCACCTTAGCTAGTTTGCTCAACATGCTGGTTATTGCCCAAAAGAATATGCGGGGCAATAAAGGAGAAGAGGTAGCTTTGATTGCATCTTCTTCTGCTGGAAAGTCCAACAAGAAAAAGGGCAATAAGAAAAAGAAACCTCAGATTCCTGGTCCTTCTAAGAAAATAGCTAAACAGAAAAGGAAGACTAAAGCTGATGGAGGCAACGAAAAGTGTTTCCTTTGCCAAAAGGATGGGCATTGGAAAAGGAACTTCCCAGAGTATCTAGCTTCTATGAAGGACAAGAAGGATACACCTTCGGAAGGTATGTCTATATCTTGTTATTTAGATTCTGATGATACTCATAGTTCATCTACAGCTTGGGTTTTAGATACTGGTGCCAGTTCTCACATTTCTAATGATATGCAGGAACTAGCAAATAGTAGCAGCTTGCGTTCTCAAGATATTAGAGTCCGTATTGGCAATGGCTCAACTGTTGAAGCTTTAGCCATAGGATCTAAATCTTTTTACATGTTTGGACATGTTTTGTGTTTGGATAATATTTTATATGTACTTGATGCTTTTAAGAACATCATTTCTATATCTAGTTTGACTAGAAATGGCTATGAATTTCAGTTCACAGATGATGTTTGTAATATTTATTTTGGAAATAAATATGTTGGTTCGGGTTATATAAATGATGGTCTTTATTATTTGGATAATAATGACAAACACAAATTGAATGCAAGTGATCTAAAAGAATGCAATGCCATGGTCAAAACCAACTCAAGTTCAAAATATATTTGGCACTTAAAGTTATGTCATGTTGCAGAGGATAGGATTGCAAAATTGGAGAAAATGGGGATTTAATCCTCATTGGGCTCTGAGCTTACTCCAACTTGTGAATCTTGCCTTCAGGGCAAAATGACTAGATCTCCCTTTGTTGGACAAGGGCAAAGAGCTGAAAATATTTTGGAGCTAATACATAGTGATGTATGTGGTCCATTTAAAGAAATGGCTAGAGGGGGCTTCAATTATTTTATTACCTTTACTGATGCAAAATCAAGATTTGGGTATTTGTATTTGATGAAATACAAACATGAATCCTTTGAAAAGTTCAAAGAATTTAAATCTGAAGTAAAAAATCAAACAGGAAAGAGTATTAAAGCTCTTCGATCAGATCGTTGAGTATTTGAGTACTGAATTTGATGAATACTTGAGAGAGCATGGCATTGTTTCTCAGCTGACTCCTCCAGGAATGTCACAGCTGAATGGTGTATCTGAAAGGAGAAATCGTACCCTATTGGATATGGTACGTAGTATGATGAGCTATACTGATATGCCAATCTTCTTTTGGGGATTTGCATTAGAATCAGCTTTGTATATTCTGAATAGGATTCCATCAAAATCAGCTTCTTCCACACCTTATGAGATATGGCATGGAAGAAAACCAAGTCTTAAGCATGTTAAGATTTGGGGTTGTCTAGCTTATATCAAAAAGCTGGACACTGATAAATTGGAGACCATATCAGAAAAAGGTCGATTTGTTGGATATCCAAAAGATAGTTTTGGATATTATTTTTATTTGCCTACTTCACAAAAGGTTGTGATAAGTAGAGATGCCACATTTCTTGAACAACAGTTTGTTCAAGAAGGAGGCAAAGGAAGGCAAATAGAGTTAGAATTGGAGAATTCTGACCAACCAACAGATAAGATGGATATAGATCCATCTAGTCAACCTATACCCGTTGATGAAACATCTGCAGCTGTTTCTCGTAGAACAACCAGGGTATCTCACCCACCAGTGAGATATGGTTTTCTTCATGAAGAAGAACAAGAGTTGTCTACTCATGAAGAAGTAGATCATGGAGATGATCCACTTACCTATGAAGAAGCTATATCAGATATAGACTCTTCAAAATGGATTGATGCTATGAAATCCGAGATTGATTCCATGTATAAGAATCAAGTTTGGGATCTTGTTGACCCACCTGAAGGTATTGTACCTATAGGGAACAAATGGGTTTTCAAAAAGAAAATTGGTTCTGATGGAAAAGTAGAGACCTATAAGGCAAGGCTAGTAGCGAAAGGGTTTCACCAAAGGCAAGGAATCGACTATGAGGAGACTTTCTCTCCTGTTGCCATGCTTAAATCAATTAGGATTTTATTAGCAATAGCTGCATACTATGATTATGAGATTTGGCAGATGGATGTCAAAACAGCTTTTCTCAATGGATACATTGAAGAAAACATTTTCATGGAACAACCTAGGGGTTTTGAATCCCAAGATGGTTCCAAGGTATGCAAGCTAAAGCGATCCATTTATGGGTTGAAACAAGCTTCGAGGAGTTGGAACATCTGTTTTGATGAAGCCATTAAATCCTTTAGTTTTATCAAAAATGAGGATGAACCATGTGTATATAAAAAGGTTAGTGACAGTGCTATCACTTCCCTTGTCTTATATGTGGATGACATACTGTTGATGGGTAATGACACAGGTATGTTGACAACTATAAAGGTATGGTTGTCAAATACATTCTCCATGAAAGACTTAGGGGAGGCAACCTATATTCTTGGGATTCACATCTATAGAGATAGAGCGAAAAGAATAATTGGTTTATCCCAAAGTCTATACTTGGAAAAGGTGTTAAAGAGGTTTAACATGCTTGATTCCAAGAGAGGATTGTTACCAGTGAGACATGGTATCCACCTTTCTAAAGAGATGTCTTCAAAGACACCTGAAGAAAGAGATAAGATGGCAAGGATTCCATATGCTTCGGCTATTGGAAGTTTAATGTATGCAATATTGTGTACTAGGCCGGATATCGCATATGCTGTTAGTTTAACTAGCAAGTATCAATTCAATCCAGGTTTGGAACACTGGATAGCTGTCAAGAATATCCTTAAGTACTTGAGAACAACTAAGGATTTATTTTTGATTTATGGAGGTGGAGACTTGCAATTGGATGGTTATACTGATTCTGATTTCCAATCAAATATCGATGATAGAAAGTCTACCTCTGGATATGTGTTCATTTGTAATGGAGGTGCAGTCAGTTGGAAGAGTTCCAAATAGAGCACGACTGCAGATTCCATTACAGAGGCTGAGTATATTCTCGCATCGATGTCGCAAAGGAAGCTGTTTGGATAAAGAAGTTCGTGACAGAACTTACAGTAGTTCCTTCCATTGAGTCAGCAGTTCCACTACACTATGACAACAATGGAGCAGTCATACAGGCTAAGGAACCAAGGTCTCACCAGAAATCCAAACACATAGAAAGGCGCTAGCACATTATCAGAGAAATAGTTGGGTGAGGCGATGTAGCCATGCAGAAAATAGCATCAGCTGAAAATCCAACTGATCCATTCACTAAGCCTATGTCACAGACTCAGTTAGACCGACATATTGAGAAGATAGGTCTAAGATATTGTAATGAATGGCTCTAGTGCTAGTGGGAGATTGTTAGTAGTATGCCTAGAGTATATCATTTAGTATGTATCTTGTACGTATTTTTATTAATAAAAGGCATTTCCACTTTTCCGTTTACATAATATATTTATGTGTAATAGAAAAGTTCTATTGATATTTTGTTAGAAATATTATTCTTAAGTTGTTAAGAATATGAGTGACAATATTTCTAGCACAAAGTATCATAAATAGGTTCACAATCGAGGATACTTCATAATAATGACATGACTTATCCAGAAAGATTGTATTCATATTTGTTCCCAAGTTTTTTGTATGAGATATAAATAAGATGGAATGGTGAGTCTCATGCCATATAACAAATATGATAGGCACTTATAAATGATAAGTAGGTCGAACCAGTGACACTTATGACAAGCACATGGAGTTTACTCTTGTCAATGTTTTATCATAAATCATATCAATGCATATAATCTTTAGACTTGAGATAGCACAGTTATCTTGTATATAGGTAGTTTGAGTTTGATACTGCTTTCATACTTGCACTATGTATGGGTATATGGGCATCTGTTGGCTCCTACTAGTTATATATGGAGGTAGGTGTTGATCAAGATGGAATCTGTTCCTCTAAGTAAATAGAGATAAAATCCTATGTTCATTTAATTGTTCTTGATGTTTTAAGTTCCAAGCTAGGACAGATAGATTTATTCAGAAAAGAGTTTCTGATGAGAAAATCTTTTTAATCAAAAACTGGAATTAAAAGAGAACATAATATTCATAGCAAATGGAGTTTGACATAAACCATGACTCCAGCTTGAGTTGGGATTTTATAACAGAGAGATTCTAGTGCATGGTAACATATGATTATAGGTTCATTTAAGGTAAACCTTATTACTAATTAGGTGGCCATGGCATGCTATGCTAGGTGTTAACTATGGTCTATGAGGTTCATAAAATGATTTAGAGAAATCATTTATGGTAAGAAAGAGTTCTGATGATATTAAGAGTTCATATCATGTCTCATTGCTAATTAGTGATGAGCCTAGTAAGTCACACACATACACAAGTTATCACCTATTTAAATATGATTTAATTAACTAATTAAAGAGTTTAATTGATTAATTAAATAGGTTTGATTTACAATTAAATTGCAAAGTCCCTAGCATGACTTGAAACCAAATCTAGATTATTGGATGTATAATATAAGTTAAATTTATATTTAAAGTGTTCAAATATGAATTTAATTAATGAGAGATTAATTAATTAATAGAGATTAATTAATTAATTTATATTTGATATAAATTAATTAGAAGAAGAGAAATAATTATTTTGGGTTAAGAACTTAAAATTAAGACACAAGGGCATTTTAGTCATTTCACAGTGTGACACGTGGCACCATGAGATGGTGACACATGGGATTACACATGGGATTACATTTTAGATCCTCCTTCACCTACAAGAGTTGTATGGTGAGCACAGTAGGAATGCTAGGTCTGAAATATCTAGGCAGCTATTCCGCATGAAGATGTCTGAGGGACAGAATGTTGGGGATCATGTCTACTAGATGATTCGGCTGATTAAGCAGTTGGAACATCTTGTCTTCAACATGGATTTCCAACTACAGACCGATTTGATCCTTCAGTCCCTTCCTGAGTCTTTTAGGAATTTTGTGACAAATTTCCATATGACTCAACAGGAATGCACCTTAGCTGGTTTACTCAACATGCTGGTTATTACCCAAAAGAATATGCCAGGCAATAAAGGAAAAGAGGTAGCTTTGATTACATCTTCTTCTACTGAAAAGTCCAATAAGAGGAAGGGCAATAAGAAAAAGAAACCTCAGATTCCTGGTCCTTCTAAGAAAATACTATAAAGAAAGGGAAGACTAAAGCTGAAGGAGGCAAAGGATAGTGTTTCCACTGCCAGAAAGATGGGCACTAGAAAAGGAACTGCCCAGAGTATCTTGCTTCTCTGCAGGACAAGAAGGATACACCTTCGGAAGGTATGTCCATATCTTGTTATTTAGATTCTGATGATACTCATAGTTCATCTACAGCTTGGGTTTTAGATACTGGTGCCAGTTCTCACATTTCTATTGATATGCAGGAACTAGCAAGTAGTAGCAGCTTGTGTTCTCAAGATGTTAGAGTTTGGATTAGCGATGGCTCAAATTTTGAAGCTTTAGCCATAGGATCTAAATCTTTTTACATGTTTGGACATGTTTTGTGTTTGAATAATATTTTAAATGTACCTGATGCTTTTAAGAACATCATTTCTATATCTAGTTTGACTAGAAATGGCTATGAATTTCAGTTCACAAATGATGTTTGCAATATTTATTTTGGAAATAAATATGTTGGTTCTTGTTATATGAATGATGGTCTTTATTATTTGGATAATAATGACAAACACAAATTGAATGCAAGTGATTTAAAAGAATGCAATGCCATGGTCAAAACCAACTCAAGTTCAAAATATATTTGGCAATTAAAGTTACGTCATGTTGCAGAAGATAGGATTGCAAAATTAGAGAAAATGGGGATTTTATCCTCATTGGGCTCTGAGCCTACTCCTATTTGTGAATCCTGCCTTCAGGGCAAAATGACTAGATCACCCTTTGTTGGACGAGGGCTAAGAGCCGAAAATATTTTGGAGCTAATATATAGTGATATATGTGGTCCATTTAAGGAAATGGCTAGAGGCGGTTTCATTATTTTATTACCTTTACTGATGATAATCAAGGTTTGGGTATTTGTATTTGATGAAATACAAACATGAATCCTTTGAAAAGTTCAAAGAATTTAAATCTGAAGTAGAAAATCAAACAGGAAAGAGTATTAAAGCTCTTCGATCAGATCGTGGAGGTGAATATTTGAGTACTGAAATTGATGAATACTTGAGAGAGCACGGCATTGTTTTCCAGCTAACTCCTCCAGGAACATCACAGCTGAATGGTGTATCTGAAAGGAGAAATCGTATCCTATTGGATATGGTACGTAATATGATGAGCTATACTGATATGCTAATCTCCTTTTGGGGATTTGCATTAGAATCAGCTTTGTATATTCTGAATAGGATTCCATCAAAATCAGTTTCTTCCATAACTTATGAGATATGGCATGGAAGAAAACCAAGTCTTAAGCATGTTAAGATTTGGGGTTGTATAGCTTATATCAAAAAGTTGAACACTGATAAATTGGAGACCAGATCAGAAAAAGGGTTGATTTGTTGGATATCCAAAAGATAGTTTTGGATATTATTTTTATTTGCCTACTTCACAAAAGGTTATGATAAGTAGAGATGCCACATTTCTTGAACAACAGTTTGTTCAAAAAGGAGGCAAAGGAAGGCAGATAGAGTTGGAATTAGAGAATTTTGAACAATTAACAGATCAGATGGATATAGATCCATCTAGTCAACCTACACCCGTTGATGAAACATCTACAGCTGTTCCTCGTAGAACAACCAGGGTATCTCACCCACCAGTGAGATATGGTTTCCTTCATGAAGAAGAACAAGAGTTGTCTACTCATGAAGAATTAGATCATGGAGATGATCCACTTACCTATGAAGAAGCTATATCAGATATAGATTCTTCAAAATGGATTGATGCTATGAAATCTAAAATTGATTCCATGTATAAGAATCAAGTTTGGGATCTTGTTGACCCACCTGAAGGTATTGTACCTATAGGGAATAAATAGGTTTTCAAGAAGAAAATTGGTTCTGATGAAAAAGTAGAGACCTATATGGCAAGGCTAGTAGCAAAAGGGTTTCGCCAAAGGCAAGGAATCGGCTATGAGGAGACTTTCTCGCCTGTTGCCATGCTTAAATCAATTAGGATTCTATTAGCAATAGCTACATACTATGATTATGAGATTTGACAGATGGATGTCAAAACAGCTTTTCTCAGTTGATACATTGAAGAAAACATTTTCATGGAAAAACCTAGGGGTTTTGAATCTCAAGATGGTTCCAAGGTATGCAATCTAAAACGATCTATTTATGGGTTGAAACAAGCTTCGAGGATTTGGAACATCTTTTTTGATAAAGCCATTAAATCCTTTAGTTTTATCAAAAATGAGGATGAGCCATGTGTATATAAGAAGGCTAGTGACAGTGCTATCACTTTCCTTGTCTTATATGTGGATGACATACTGTTGATGGGTAATGACACAGGTATGTTGACAACTGTAAAGTTATGGTTGCCAAATACATTCTCCATGAAAGACTTAGGGGAGGCAACCTATATTCTTGGGATTCGCATCTATAGAGATAGAGCGAAAAGGATAATTGGTTTATCCCAAAGTCTATACTTGGAAAAGGTGTTAAAGATATTAACATGCTTGATTCCAAGAGAGGATTATTACCAGTGAGATATGGTATCCATCTTTCTAAAGAGAAGTCTCCAAAGACACCTGAAGAAAGAGATAGGATAGTCAGGATTCCATATGCTTCGGCTATTGGAAGTTTAATGTTTGCAATGTTGTGTACTAGGCTGGATATCGCATATGCTATTAGTTTGACTAGCAGGTATCAATCCAATCCAGGTTTGGAACACTGGATAGCTGTCAAGAATATCCTTAAGTACTTGAGAAGAACTAAGGATTTATTCTTGATATATGGAGGTGGAGACTTGCAATTGGATGGTTATACTGATTCTGATTTCCAATCAGATATCGATGATAGAAAGTCTACATCTAGATATGTGTTCATTTGTAATGGAGGTGCAGTCTGTTGGAAGAGTTCCAAACAGAGGACGACTGCAGATTCCACTATAGAGGCTAAGTATATTGCTGCATCAGATGCTGCAAAGGAAGCTGTTTGGATAAAGATGTTCGTGACAGAACTTACCGTAGTTCCTTCCATTGAGTCAGCAGTTCCACTACACTGTGACAACAATGGAGTAGTCATACAGGCTAAGGAACCAAGGCCTCACCAAAAATCCAAACACATAGAAAGGCGCTACCACATTATCAGAGAAATAATTGGGCGAGGAGATGTAGCCATGCAGAAAATAGCATCAGCTGAAAATCTAGCTGATCCATTCACTAAGCCTATGTTACAGACTCAGCTAGACCGACACCTTGAGAAGATAGGTCTAAGATATTATAATGAATGGCTCTAGTGCTAGTGGGAGATTGTTAGTAGTATACCCTAGAGCATATCATTTAGTATGTATCTTGTACATTTTTTTATTAATAAAAGGCTTTTCAACTTTTCCGTTTACATAAGATATTTATGTGAAATAGAAAAGGTCCATTGATATTTTGTTAGAAATATTATTCTTAAGTTGTTAAGAATATGAGTGACATTATTTCTAGCACAAAGTATCATAAATAGGTTCACAATCGAGGATACTTCACAATAAGGACATCACTTATCCAGAAAGATTGTATTCATGTTTGTTTCCAAGTTATTTATATGAGATATAAATAAGATGGAATGGTGAGTCTCATGCCATATGACAAACATGATAGGCACTTATAAATGATAAGTAGGCCGAACCAGTGACACTTATGACAAGCACATGGCGTTTACTCTTATCAATGTTTTGTCATATATCATATCAGTGCATATAATCTTTAGACCTGAGATAGCACAGTTATATTGTATATATGTAGTTTAAGTTTGATACTGCTTTCATACTTGTACTGTGTATGGGTATATGGGCATGTGTTGGCTCCTACTAGTTATATATGGAGATAGGTGTTTATCAAGATGGAATCTATTCCTCTAAGTAAATAGAGATAAAATCCTATGTTCATTTAATTGTTCTTGATGTTTCAAGTTCCTGGCCAGGACAGATAGATTTATTCAGAAAAGAGTTTCTGATGAGAAAATCTTTTTAATCAAGAACTGGAATTAAAAGAGAGCATAATATTCATAGCAAATGGAGTTTGACATAAACCATGACTCCAGCTGGAGTTGGGATTTTGTAACAGAGAGATTCCAGTGCATGGTAACATATGATTATAGGTTCATTTAAGGTAAACCTTATTACTAATTGGGTGGCCATGGCAAGCTACGCTAGGTGCTAACCATAGTCTATGAGGTGCATAAAATGATTTAGAGAAATCATTTATGGTAAGAAGGAGTTCTAATGATATTAAGAATTGATATCATATCTCATTGCCAATTAGTGATGAGCCTAGTAAGTCACACACATACACAAGTTATCACCTAATTAAATATGATTTAATTAATTAATTAATTAAAGAGTTTAATTGATTAATTAAATAGGTTTTGTTTGCAATTAGATTGCAAAGTCTCTAGCATGACTTGAAACCAAATTTAGATTATTGGATGTATAGTATAAGTTAAATTTATATTTAAAGTGTTTAAATATGAATTTAATTAATGAGAAATTAATTAATAGAGATTAATTAATTAATTTATATTTGATATAAATTAATTAGAAGAAGAGAAATAATTATTTTGAGTTAAGAACTCAAAATTAAGGCACAGGGGCATTTTGGCCATTTCGCTGTGTGACACGTGGCACCATGAGATGGCGATGCATGACATTACACATAAGCTTGCCAAATGTCTTTTAATCTTATAAGATGATTAAAATTAAGATTAAATATAGGTTTGACACTTGGCACAATGTGATTGGGTCACTTAAACCTAGAGCTAATCAAAGGGTGACATGTGGCAAGGGTTTAATGTGTTAACCTAGCTATATAAGTGTTGTTATGAGAAAAATAAAACCAACCAGCAGCCACACTCCTTTGTCACTCCATTTTGAAGCTCTCCCTCTCTTCCTCTTCATCTCTCATCAATTCAAAGAGATTAGCCATGAATCTCTTGAAATAAAAATACTAGAAATCGTTTCTAGTGTCCTGTTTACATCTTTAATCTCTTAAAAGGCAGAACTTGAATTTCTAATTAATAGAAAAAGCTTTAGAAGCTGTTCAAGGGCTGCCATAGGTGTTCTTGGTGTGGACAAGCTAGAGGGACAACATTTGGTGTCCTGAAGACGAATCTCAAAGGCGCAAATACGCTACAGTGCATCATGAGGTTAGTGTGATCGTTCTTGATTTAATCTAGGGTTCTAAAATTAATCTAATTAATTTTCAAATCTTAAATGGCAAATACAGATCCAAAAACATATAAAAAGAGTTTTAATATGTTGTTTATCATTGAAATCAAATAGATAAAAATAAATCTTGCATGATGCATGTGACCCTAGGTGAAAATTTTTGAATTCATTGGTATAAACTTGTGTTTTTCACGCTTCCATTCCTACAGGCAACACTATTTTCCAAATAAGATTTTCAAGCCATAATAATCAAAATTATTCACAATATTTATTTCAAGAATTGTCAAGTAGAAATAAAGAATTTCAAGTTTGTTGTGCACAAACATGACGTGAGTCGCCTCTAAGCCTTGACTTAGTCCCTTACATCTTTCGGGTCTTTTTCAGCTGAAGCACGAAATTTGTAGGGTTTCAGTATTTTATCTCACAATAATTTTAGTAATTAATTTATATATGTTCAATTCTAGCTCCAATATGCTTAAACTTACATTCTTGAAAATGTTTATGTTGAGGTTACTATTTATGGTACTATTCAAGTCAAAATATTGACTTTCTTATGCTTAATGGGTATGGAAAATTCAATTATACCCACATACCAGATTTTGGTCACCTAACTTGTTGGTTTTGGTCATTTTCTCAAAACTTAAGTCTTTTAGAGAAACTTTCAAATTTTCAAATTTGGCGACCTATTTTGTACTGTTCCATTGGTCATGTTGCTGTTAGAATTTGGCCAAGTTTTCTTCATAGAAATTGTTTCTCATTGTCTTAAATTTATTTTCCCTTTTGAATCACTCCATTTGGAGTTTTGTAGCTCAAGTTATAGCCATTTGAACATGGCTGGCCGGATTGGCCTAACCCAGATTTTCTGGGCACCAAAACTGGTTTTAGCAGTTTTAGGTCACCAATTTTGGGTGGCCAAATGACTTGGTTAAGGGCATAATTTGGGTTTGTGTTCTTCATGAAAGTTGTAGGTCTATATCTCAGCTTTCTACTGGTAAAATTTTAGGTCATTTAAACCTGCCTAGCCCAATATATGGGCAAATAAACAAACACCGTTCATTTAGTCATTTTTGTACAAGTCTGAACACCCATTTCTGGATTTGGTCAATTTGTTCACTATGGTATGGTCACTTTTTGGGCATGATTCCTGAATTGAAAAATGTGTCATTTTGTTTCTAATTTCATTCCCAATTGGCCTCACACCAATTGGGTTAGTAAATTTTCAGTTTTGGTCCCTGAAAGGGACCTTTGTCCTGCTGCCTGCAGAATGTGCCTAAGCAATCTGAATTTAAACCTAATTCTAACACTTCCAACATACCACAATTGGTCACATATGACCATTTTTCAGCTCAAACAAGGTCAAACACACCATTTGACCAATTCTCCGAGTTTTGTCTCCTAAACCCTAGGTCCAAAACCCTAACTCACAAATTTTGTTACATTTTATTAATTCAACACATACTTCCTCAACTTAGTCAAGCTCTCTAACATTTTTAATTCAATAGAACTCATCAAACCATAGTCCCCACATCTTGGCAAAAATTTCCTCTATATCCCTAACATATTGTTTTTGTTTCATTTACAACAATTTCTAACTTGCATCAATTACTTAAAAAAGAATTCAAATAGATAGTTGAAGAATTTGTCACTAACCTCTTGTGAAGTTTCCCAAACCTGCAATTTCCCTTTATTTTCCTTCAAATTTCCTTCTCAATAGGCTTGCCAAGATCTAAGAACAAGTTTTATTTAGGAAAATTGTGGGATTTATGGGGTTGATTCAAGCTTTAAAAGCTTGAAATTAAGTAGCTATGGAGGATTTAGTGAGAGAAGGGAGAGAGATGAGAGGCCGCGGCAAATGGAAGACGAAGAAGATAAAAATATGGCTTTTTAATTATGTTTTTATTCTTTAATTTAACTTAGTCAATTAGTTAATTAAATTAAAATTAATTATGAAGTCATAGTTGCATCATCATGATGATATCATCAATTGTTTTAACTTTAATTTTTTTTCCTTTTCTTTTATGCATTTTTAATCTAACTTAATCCATAATTATCCAATGAAAATTTCAAATTTTTAGTTTTTAAATTTATTGCATCATGCATGATGTCATGCATGATGTAATAAACCTTTTCACGTTTTTCAACTTTTCTTTTCCCCCTTTTTTTTTCTTTTTCATTTATTTTTCTATTAGTTCTTTAATTTAATTCTTAATCCCAAAATTTTCTTTTCTCAAATTTTATTTGATAGTCAGGTCAGGAGTCAGCTCCAGGGGTCAATTGACCAAATTACCCCTCACCGGTTCGACCCGGTTTGCAAATAATTCAATAATTTTTTTGGATCCCTGACCTAATTATTTGACCGGCTTAACAATTCTTTTTCATGATTTTCTCTTTTCCACTGTGTTCACAATAGTCCAAAGGACCGCGGCGTCACATTTTACGATTTGAAATTTGAGTTTAAATCGACCTCATAATCCTTCAGAAAGGTCACCCATTCTTTGTATTTGTCGGCTCATTTAACTTCTTGTGTTCTGTTTTTCTTATTTATACTTAACTAATTGACAATTACTAATTATTTGTGTTCAGGGCTTCCCTAGGTGCCTTAGATGTGTTTCTAATCCCCTTAATTATCCGGACCGACACTGGTCACCGGAATAGTGAAATATACTAGGCTATGCCAATAGGGGTGTTACAATTCTCCCCTCCCTTAAAATAATTTCATCCTCGAAATTGTGTCCACTATCTATTCTCAAATAGTCATACATGTTGTTTTCTCATGTTTTTCTCACATTTCTATGTAGCTTCATAATCGAAATAATGATCCGTAGCACTTTAGCCAATACTATTTATATATTGATTGTTCACCTCGTGTACCAAGTTCCTTATGAGCTTCTGTCATAAGTTAATTTTGAATTCATTTCAATTCTAGGGCTAAGCAAATCTGTGTGCTAACAAATCCACTTTTTCTAGGACCTCGTGTGATCCTAGATAATGAGAACTCAGTTTTTCTCCTTTTTACATAATCTTATAATCTTCATTCCTCTGAGTCTGTGTAAGACTTCTAACAATCTCATGTAATGTTTAATTTATTTGTACAATCATAATCTTTTCTTACTGTTGCTTTAGCAATTATTTTCCTTTGTAATCTCTTTTTTTTTTTTTTCATTCCACAACTTAACTTTAATTATTTTATTCCTCAATCTTATTTCTTTCAAATCCACTAATATCTTAAACTTATTTTGATTATGGTACCCACTGACATCTATCAGCAGTAATACCCTTACCCGTATCTTAGGTAACTATATTACTGTAACTTACTTTTAGGTCCTCTTGCCTTACTTAATTAGGCTTACTAATTAACTTTATAGTTTATTGTAGTTTAGGAGATGTCTCTCACTAAAAACTTTCCAAAATTAATTCCAATCACGCTTATTATCATAATTCTTATCCTAAAAGACTAATCACTAACACATCAAAATTGATTTTTATACATATACATGTCTTAATTAAGAATTGAGAAAATACCAGCCACAATGTCAGAAGTCTAATCCTCATCCCTCTGTCGCTTAGTGTATACTTTAGCTAGAGCATCATCTTGTCCTGGCTGATTCACAGTACTCTAACTTCCAGGTGCACTACCCCTACCTCTGCATCTGTCTCTACCAACTACTGGTGAACTCTTCGGGGTAGAAATTTGGACTGATCCTTCTGAAGTGGTAAATGATCCATAACGGCACGGACTTATGCAATCCTTAACAAAATGACCAGTCCCTCCATAATTAAAATATGCTCCTATAGCTCTATAACATACTTCACTATGTGGTTTACCATAAGTCTCACAAAGTCGATCCAACAGTGCATTTCTGTGTGTCTACTAAGTTTGCTGATCGGATAGGGGCGATTTTTGTCTAGAAGATCTAACTCTACCCGATTCGCGTGAGCTAGATCCTCCAAAATGTTTTCTCTTCCCTGAACTACTTTTTATAGTTTGACCAGTAGATTTTTCTGTTTTCTCTTTCTCTTCTGTACTCTTTTTCACTGCCCCTTTTGATTCTATCCTTTTCAGTTCCAGGGCTTGTGAAATCAATTCAGAAAAATTATGGTGTCGGAACCCCACCACTTGCATTCTCAAGCTAGGCCTCAAGCCTGCCTCAAACCTCTTACACTGGTCTCTAGGGGTAGTGACCAAACTTTTGGCATAGTGGCTTGGTCGAGAGAAATCCTGCTCATACTCTGCTACAGTTCTGTCCCCTTGCTTCAGACTTAAAAACTCTTGTAGCTTCATGTATACATAAGTATCGGGGATCCACTTTTGCCGAAATTCTCTCAAAAAGTCTGCCCATGTGAGGACTGGTGGCTCTACCAGGCTGTGGGGGATGGTCTTCCACCACTCATATGCATCCCCTTGCAGAAGTGATACTGAATATTCGAACTTCAAATCTTCTACACACTGCAGCTTTCTGAAAACCCATTCCATTCTTTCTAACCATTGTTTTGCCTTTAGTGGATCCACAGTGCCCTTAAACTTGGTGGCCCCAAATTTCATTAATTTTTCATATTACCGAGCCGAGGGCTGTGGTTGTGCTACAGGTGCTTGCATCTGAGCTTGAGGTGGCACATTTTCCGCTATTTGTTGGAAAAACGCAGCCATCTGCTATGCAAACTGAGCAGAAAACTGCGGTGCTAGAGTAGGAGCTGGAGTGGCTGACCCACTCACGTTCTGGAGTGCTGGGGCTTCCCCTTGGACCTCAGCCTCGACAGATTGCTCCACGAAATGATCTCCCTTTTCCATTCCATTTTCCAAAAATTTCTACTTCCTGAGATTAAACACAAGGAGGTTGACCTTCGTTAGTGCATATTCATGATGTAAATATGTCATATGTATCAATTAAAGACACTTGAGCAGTTGTACTTATAAAAAAAAATATTCACATACATAGTCAAAATTTATTACAATACCATGCTCTGATACCAATAAAACATGTCACACCTTACCCCTCTGTAAGGCATATTATGATCCCGTAGAATACCTAATGAACTACCGAACTTCACCTACCGATAACACTTTAAGTACTCTACAAGGGATTTTAGAACCATTTTCTTACTTATTGGAAGTGGTAAGCATTTTGGTAGGAATTAAAAATATTTACTTGAAGCTTCAATACTAGTAAAAATTTTTGTCCAATTTTATATGTCCACAAATTTTGAAAAAATTTTGGCAGAGTGTCGTTTGTATTTTGAGAAAAAAATTCTTCGAATACCTAAAAAAAATACTTCCAATAATTGTTCCACAACCCCCAACCCAAAACAACTCAATGTCAACACAATTCAATTCAATTCAATTTCACAACTCAACCAAAAATTTGTCATCTTAAAATACTTCACAAATTCATTCACATTGCATATAGTACTTAATTTACAAATATAGATATTAATTTACAAAAAGAAAATCCAAAATAACATTATTACAATTTACTGTATAACTGCTCAACTTTACATTAATACATATGACATTAAACTATTTACATCAAAATAAACTACAAGGGTATAACTAAAAACCCGTACAAAAGCCTCCGTGTAGTCTCAAAAATCAGTAGCTCACTCTACTGCTTTTCTGTCGTCTCTATCTGCGACAGCAAAGAAAGCTATCACTGAGTATAAAAATACTCAGTGGTGCATAATAAAATATAAAATTCGTAATATAAAATATTTATGAACAATTCATAATTCAAAAATCTCACAATCACATTTCACAATTTTTCAAATCACAGTTATAGCAAATCATAATTTTCAAAGCTTAATATAACACAAATTTGATTAAACAATTTAATAATCATAGTGTTGCCAATCAATAACACAACTTAGGCCATGACACAAAATTTCCAAACATCCCTTGTTGTACACCACGACAAGCCAAACTCACCCCACTAATCGAAATCAATGAGGGAGGTGGCTAGCTAGCTAATGAGTACTCATCCAAACTCACCTCCTGACTGCAAAGCCAAAGAGGGAGGAATATAGTCAAATATCAAACTCACCCCACAAGTGGAGGAGGAACATATTAATATTGCCATGCCAAGTGTGAATTAAAAATAATTTAAATCAAGTTATTCAAACATTTCATACAATTCACAAATCATATTTCATTCCAAACTTTTTATTTAGAAAGTAGGCAACACACTATTTTTCAAATAAGATTTTCAAGCCATAATAATCAAAATTATTCACAACATGTAACATCCTCATTTTAGCTAGTTCGTACAATCTACTGTTCCGGTGACAAGTGTCGGTCCGGACAGCTAGAACGTTCAGAAAAAAAAAATATTTAAACTAAAGTGAGGAACCATAAGTAACTCAAATATTAATAAGAAAAAATTAGGAAAAATTTTAAAAATAAAATACAACCAAGTTAAATGAGCCGGTGCTCGAGCGATGGGTAACCTAGTGAGAAGTTGCGGTTCTCGCAACCAGGAGCCCTAGACCTGGGGGAAAAATTATAAAATAATTTTTGAGACTCTAGAGAAGGGTTATTGAGGTTCTTATGGCATTAGAATGCCAAGAAAATACTTATAAAAAATTTTCAATCGGTAAAGACAATTTTGGCCCGTTAAGCCAAACGGAGGACATTTTGGTCATTTCGTCTTCAGAGATGATTTTTGGGCCAACTTGTTCAGTTAAATAAATAATTTATATAACATAAAATATGATTAAATGTTGTTAAAAATGTATTTGAAATTAATTAGACAAAAAAAGGATGGAAAAATGGAAGAAATTGAAATTATGACATCATAATGATGTCATTAAAAGTCTCCAACCCAATCAAGTGTTGACACATGGCACCAAGGTATTTAAAAAGACTTAATTGGCAGAAAAAGAAAGAAAAGAAGTCCAAAAGTCATGAACCACCATCTGCTCTTCTTCTCTCCTTCCTTGCCTCCCCCATTGCCCTCCATAACCAAGCTTTACCAAGCTTGATTTCTTGGGTTTCCATCCATTAAAACCTAAATTTCCCAACACAAAAAATTGTTCTATCATCTTAGTGATCCTTTTGGGAGCAAAAAGAAAAGGAAGGAAGAACTTTAGCAAATTGGAAAGCTCACTCCTTTAAGGTTAGTGACCTAACCCTAAATTTTTACTTTGAATACATGTTTAGGGACTTGAATAAGTGTGAATTGCAAAGAAAAATTATTGAATACCATTTGGATGGAAACCCTAGATTTTGGGCAGCCATGGTTAGGGTTTTATTGGGTTGAGTTTAATGAAGTTAAGAAACTATTATGGCTGCCCACAACATGTATTTACTAAGTGGATTGATGAAATGCAAGTTAAATGCATGATTTGAGAAGTTAGGGTTAGGGTTTGGGTATAAAAATGAGATTTTGACCATGTGATGATGAAAATAGGTTTTAATGGTCAATTAGTGACCACTTAGTTCTGTTTAAATAAAAAATGAAGTGTGTTGAGTGATGGGATTGGGTTTGGTGTGCCTGCCACGAAAGGGACCTGCAGAATGGAGTGACCTGCAGAATTGGACTTGAGTCCAGTAGATTTGGACAGCCATATCTTCAATTGTAGAGGTTCAATTGGTGCAAGGCCAATTGGACATGAAACTAGACACATAATGGCACAACTTTGGTGAAGAAACCATGCCCATAAAACCAAATCAAGTGGGCCAAAAGCTTGCCCAAATCCGGGTGACCTGCAGTCTATTTTTGCAGAATGACCGATTGTTCATTTGGCCATAACTCAATTTAGAAAGGTCCAATTGACTTGAAATTTTACCATCAACAAGCTAAGATATAGATAAACAACTTTATGAAGAAACCTACCCCAAATTATGACCAGAACCTATCCAACAAGTGAGTTGCAGTCAGTGACCTACAGTCTGATTCTGCAGAATGACCAAATGAACAGTGATTGTTCATTTGGCCATAACTAAATGTAGAAAGGTCCAATTGACCTGAAACTTTACCACCAATAAGCTAAGATATAGACCAAAAACTTTCATGAAGAAACCTACCCCAAATTATGACCAGAACCTATCCAACAAGTGAGTTGCAGTCACTGTTCACTGCACTGTAGATATGGTCAGCCCAGAAAAATTTCAATCCAGCCAGTTGTTGTTTTTGGACCATAACTTGAGCTAAAAATCTCCAAATGGAGTGATTCAAAAAAGGAAATTCAACTAGACAAAATAAGGAACAACTTTCATGTTGATCATTTTGCCAAATTCCCACTGAAAAAATGACTAATAGAACAGTAAAAATGAAGCAAGGAAACTGAAATTTCTGCTCAATTAGCATTAAGCTTAGAAATGCTATGGGCAACCAATACCAACAAATTTTGAATGCAAAATGTGGTATGTTGGGAGTATTAAAACCAATGTACCTATTGTCTATGCAAAAGTCAACATTTTGGTTGACTAATGAAGTGAATAGTAACACCAAAACTTGAAATTCAAAAATTGTAAAACTCAAAAGTGTAAAATGCCCTAGTATACCTAACAAGATTGGTTTGGATAGCTTGGCATGCCAATAGGGTTACATTAGCGATCTTGCATATGGCTTTATGCCATTACGTGTTTAATGGCTTTCACATGCCATTATGATAAATAATAGCATTTGTATATTTTATATGAGTTGATATACTTGGGTTTTAACTCGATCATTATTACGACTTATTAGTTACATTGCCTGCCAAGGAGACACAATGTGATCGATGGTGTGATGGTCCGAGTACTTAGTACCCGGTGCGGTTACCCATTTATCGATCCGATCAATTAGTATGGGTTACTCAGGCAATGTTAAAGAACCTTACCAAAATTTTAATTGAATAATAATGCAAATAATATCAGAAGTTAAGTTTACCAAAAATTGTAAACACACATTCTGCATCTTTGTTTTATTTTATTTTATTTCATTTTATTTTATTTTATATTGTCACCACTAAGCAGAATTGCTTAGCGCATCACTTTTGCCATGCGCAGGTACTGGAGACCTAGCTGGTGAGCCCAGCAGACATCAAACCGGGTGAGCCTTTAGATTTGCATCCGGAGTCCCGAGTCACCTCACACCTGCAGTGCATATGGTAGGACATAGGATTTTGGGAGTATTTTGTATTTTGGCATTTTGTATTAATTTGGATTGTAACTATAATGTCCTGTAATTATGTATTAATGTAAATGTATGAAATTTTATATTATTGAGATTTTCTGCATTATATATGTTGATAAATGAAATGTTGAGAATTATTTGTGAATATGCTTCAAGTGATGAAGTGAACATAAAAGTTTTGAAAATAATATCGTGATTGAGATTGAGATTTTGAGATTGACTTGAATATATATAATGGAGTTTGGATTTGGAAATTATTTTGGAAGTGTTTTTAAACAGGTTCAGAAGAACTGTTTTCAATTCTGTAGGCACCTATAGGATTTTCTATAAAATTTGCAGTTAAATTCAGATTTATCAAAATTGAAAATAAATGAATTATAAAGGGATAAATTGTAATAGAAACATAAATTGATGCTCCAGCACACTGAGTGGTATAACTTGCTCTGCTACACTGTAGACGGGTAAGGGGTGTCGCATTTAGTGGTATCAGAGCATCGGTTTAGGCGTTTCTGGGCCTAGATAGAGTACATACCATTGCATTGCATTTGTAAGTGTTGAGGTGACACTGATGCAGATTTGTTTGTTTTCTTATTTTGAATAGGATATGGACCTACTTCACAAAGATCAGTTGATGAAGAGGTGGAGAGTCATGCTCCACCAAGGGCTGAGTCTAGGGGCAGGGGAGAATCTGCTCCACCAGCAGCTGAGGCACATGCCCAACCTCAGTTTGCACTATTTTAACAAATGACCACGTTTTACCTGCAAATGATGGGGGCAATTCCACCACCACAACCACAGCCACAATCTCCACCAGCACCACAGAAATCTCATCTGGAGAAATTGAGGAAGCATAGGGCTGTCGACTTCTTTGGGAAGAGGGAAGATGATCCCATGGCTGCAGAAAATTGGTTGGATAGAACCATCAGAGTGCTGAAACAACTAAATTGCACCCCCGAGCAGAACTTGGTGGGTGCTGTGTCCCTACTTTAGGATGATGCATATCAGTGGTGGGACACAGTAACCAGTGAGGTGCAACCTGAATGGATCACCTGGGAATTTTTCCTCACAGAGTTTAGGAAGAAATATATTAGCAAAGTGTATTTAGAAGAGCGAAGAAGGGAATTTATCAGTTTGAGACAGAGACAGTTGTCACTAGCTGAGTATGAGCGTGAGTTTGTCAGACTGAGTTGGTATGGGAGGGAGATAGTCCCTACAGAGGCAGAGAGGTGCAGACGGTTTGAAGAAGGGCTCAATGACAAAATTAAAGTCATGATCACAGCACTGGAGATCACGGATTTTTCTAAACTAGTAGATGCAGCATCAAAAGTGGAAAGGGTCAGAATCAATGAACAAAACAGAAGGGAAAAACAGCAGAAGAGGGGTCCGGGTCAGTCCAGTGCATTTTCTGCTCCCAGTAAGAAGAGTAAGGGTCCTCCTGCTCAGAGTTCAGGACCACCACATGGTCAGGGCAGTCTCGAGGCCGGACCACGATTCACACCTAGGAGGCGGTCCACACCATCAATGGGCAGCTCTCCAGGGATGGTGTTTAGGGGACCAGCCCCAGCATCTTCTGCTTGTCAGTACTGTCAGAAGTGGCATAAGGGGGATTGTTGGCTAGTGACCGGTGCATGCTTACGGTGTGGATCGACAGAACACTAGATCAAGAATTGTCCAAAGAGGACTAATACTGTTGCTCCAACACAAACTGACAGACCTGCTCCTGCACCACAAAGGGGTAGGCACAGTAAACTGAGGCGGTGGTCCATCATCGAGGCTGCATGAGTCAGCTAAGAGGCCAGACACTAGAATACCTGCTAGGGCCTATGCCATCAGAGCTCAGGAGGAGCAAGATGCCCCGGACGTCATCAGGGGTATGTTTTCCCTCTACAACACTTCTGTGCATGCATTGGTGGATCCAGGATCCACTCATTCCTACATTAGCATCAAACTACCCATAGAGAGGGGAGTTCTAGTAGAGGAGTGTGATCAAGACATTTTGGTCATAAATCCAGTAGGCTACAGTGTGGTAGTGAATAAGGTGTATAAAGGTTGCCCATTGAGGATTCAGGGGTATGAATTCTTGGCAGACCTAATTGAGTTGCCCTTCCACGAGTTTGACGTGGTTTTGGGAATGGATTGGTTGTCACGTCATCAGGCAATAGTTGATTGCAAATTGAAGAGGATTTCTCTAAAAACTTCTGAGGGCAATCAGATTACTATTATGGGTGAAAGGACAGATTTCCTGTCTAATGTTATCTCAGCCACGGTTGCAAGAAGATTGATGAGAAAAGGCTGTGAAGCTTACCTAGCACACGTGGTTGATACTAGGCAAGCTAAGCCAAACCTGTGTAATATACCCACAGTAAGAGATTTCCCAGATGTATTTCGGAAGAGTTGCAGGTTACCACGAGAAAGAAGTCGAGTTTGCTATTGAGGTAATGCCGATGCTGACACCCATTTCTATTGCTCCTTATAGGATGGCACCCACTGAATTGAGGGAGTTGAAAACTCAGTTGAAAGAGTTGCTTGATAAGGGATTCATACGCCCCAGTGTGTCACAATGGGGAGCTCTGGTGCTGTTTGTAAAGAAGAAAGATGGAACTATGAGATTGTGTATTGATTACCGGCAGTTGAACAAAGTAACTGTGAAGAATAAATATCCGTTGCCCAGAATTGACGATCTATTTGATCAGTTGAAAGGAGCCGGTGTATTTTCAAAAATTGATCTCAGATCAGGGTATCATCAGTTGAGGGTAAAGGATGCAGATGTGTCAAAAACTGCATTCAGAACTCGGTATGGACACTATGAATTTTTAGTGATGCCGTTTGGTTTGACAAATGCACTAGCAGCATTTATGGACCTTATGAACCGTATCTTCCATCCATACTTAGATCGATTTGTAGTGGTATTTATAGATGATATTCTGGTGTATTCTAAGACTAGGGAAGAACATGATGAATATTTGAGGATTGTTCTGCAAACCCTACGAGAAAAGAAGTTGTATGCTAAGTTGTCCAAGTGTGACTTTTGGATGAGTGAGATCTCTTTTCTTAGACACATAGTATCAGCTAAGGGGATTAGAGTGGATCCCAAAAAGATAGAAGCAGTGATCGAATGGAAGCCTCTTAGAAATACAACTAAGGTTAGAAGTTTCTTGGGGCTAGTTGGGTATTACAGAAGATTTGTGAAGGGGTTCTCTCTTATAGCTGCTCCAATGACTTAGTTGTTACACAAGAATGTGAAATTTGGTTGGAACGACAAGTGCCAAGCCAGTTTTGAGAGGCTGAAGGCTATGTTGACAGAAGCACCAGTGTTAACACAGCCAGTGTTGGGAAAAGACTTTGTGGTCTACAGTGATGCCTCACATAATGGGCTAGGGTGTGTATTGATGCAATAGGGGAAAGTGGTCGCCTATGCTTCCAGGCAGTTAAGGCCACATGAACAGAACTACCCTACTCATGACCTGAAGTTAGCAGCAATTATCTTCGCACTGAAGATATGGAGGCATTATTTATATGGTGAAAAATGCTACATCTATACAGACCACAAGAGCCTAAAATACTTACCAACCGAGAAGGAGCTCAACCTCAGGCAGAAGCGATGGATTGAGTTCCTGAAGGACTATGATTGTGTGATTGATTATCATCCTGGGAAGGCAAATGTAGTTGCTGATGCTTTAAGCAGGAAGTCCATCATAGCTTTAAGATCACTCAATGCCTATCTGTCCTTAGCTCAAGATGGAGCTATTTTGGCTGAGTTGCAAGTGAGGCCAACCCTGTTACAACAGATACAAGATGAGCAGAGGGCAGATGAAAAACTAATGGCCATTATGGGTAAAATTCCTGAGGGGAAGGAAACTGAATATGAGGTGAAAGCAGATGGGTGTCTGTACTACAGAGGAAGAGTGTGTGTGTACCGGATGATGGGGAATCAAGACTAGTATTACGAAAGAAGCACACACTAGTGTTTATGCTATGCACCAGGAGCACAAAATGTATAATGATTTGAAGCCTCATTATTGGTGGTGCAGTATGAAGAGGATATAGTGACTATGTGACTAAGTGTCCGACATGTCAACAAGTTAAAGCAGAACATCAAGTTCCATCAGATTACTCCGCTATAAGCATACCTAAATGGAAATGGACTGGTCACTATGGATTTTGTTAGTGGTCTACCTCTCACCCAAAGGAAGCATGATGCGATATGGGTGATAGTGAATGATTGTGAAATCGGCACATTTTCATGATTAGGGTGACTACTCACTAGAGAAGCTAGCAGAATTGTATATCAGTGAGATAGTTAGACTGCATGGAATTCCACTTTCCATCATATCTGACAGAGACCAAAGGTTTACATCGAGATTCTGGAAAAAGTTGCAAGAAGCCTTGGGCACACAACTCCATTTTATCACGGCTTTTCATCCCCAAACGAATGGACAGTTAGAACGAGTAATCCAGGTAAACCTAAGAATTAACTGAATTCTCACAATTAATAAATTGAAATGATAGTAACAATGTGAATTATGTGATAGATCCTGGAGGATATGCTAAGGAGTTGTGTTATTGAGTTTGAGGGGAGCTGGGATAGATATCTCCCACTGGCAGAATTCGCGTATAACAATAGCTACCAAGCTAACATTCAGATGGCTCCGTATGAAGCACTGTATGGGAGGAAATGTAAAACCCTAGTATGTTGGACTAAATTGGGTGAAGATAAACAGGTAGGACCAGACCTGGTGAAACAAACTGAGGAAAAAGTGAAGATAATCAAAGCTAACTTGAAGGTTGCCTCAGATAGACAGAAATCTTATGCTGACTTGAAGAGAAAAGAGATAGAGTATGCAGTTGGTGATAAAGTGTTTCTCAAAGTCTCACCGTGGAAGAAAGTACTAAGGTTTGGGAGAAAGGGTAAGTTAAGCCCTAGGTTCATTGGCCCATATGAAGTCATTGAACGTGTGGGACCAGTGGCCTATTGGCTAGCTTTACCACCAGAACTGGATAAAATTCATAATGTATTCCATGTTTTCATGCTGAGAAGATATCGCTCAGACCCTTCACATGTCATTTCCATGGAAGAGAATGAAATTCAACCGGACTTGACATATACAGAAGAACCTATCCAGATCCTAGCTCGGGAAGTGAAGGAACTGAGAAATAAACAAATTCCACTGGGGAAAGTGCTTTGGAGGCACCACAACACTGAAGAGGCAACTTGGGAAAGTGAAGAGATAATGAGGCAACAGTTCCCTTAACTGTTTGCATCAGGTAAATTTCGAGAAAGAAATTTTTCTTAGAGGTGAAGAGTTGTAACATCCTCATTTTAGCTAGTCTGTATAATCTACTGCTCCGGTGACCAGTGTCAGTTCGGACAGCTAGAACGTTCGGAAAAAAAAAATTTAAACTAAAGTGAGGAACCATAAGTAACTCAAATATTAATAAGAAAAATTTAGGAAAAATTTTAAAAATAAAATACAACCAAGTTAAATGAGCCGGTGCCCTAGCGATGGGTAACCTAGTGAGAAGTTGCGGTTCTCGTAACCAGGAGCCCAAGACCTGGGGGAAAAATTATAAAATAATTTTTGGGACTCCAGAGAAGGGTTATTGAGGTTCTTATGGCATTAGAATGCCAAGAAAATACTTAGAAAAAATTTTCAATCGGTAAAGACAATTTTGGCCCATTAAGCCAAACGGAGGACATTTTGGCCATTTCGTCTTCAGAGATGATTTTTGGGCCAACTTGTTCAGTTAAATAAATAATTTATATAACATAAAATATGATTAAATATTGTTAAAAATGTAATTGAAATTAATTACACAAAAAAAATGATGGAAAAATGGAAGAAATTGAAATTATGACATCATAATGATGTCATTAAAAGTCTCCAACCCAATCAAGTGTTGACACATGGCACCAAGGTATTTAAAAAGACTTAATTGGCAGAAAAAGAAAGAAAAGAAGTCCAAAAGTCGTGAACCACCATCTGCTCTTCTTCTCTCCTTCCTTGCCTCCCCCTTTGCCCTCCATAACCAAGCTTTACCAAGCTTGATTTCTTGGGTTTCCATCCATTAAAACCTAAATTTCCCAACACAAAAAATTATTCTATCATCTTAGTGATCCTTTTGGGAGCAAAAAGAAAAGGAAATGAAGAACTTTAGCAAATTGGAAAGCTCACTCCTTTAAGGTTAGTGACCTAACCCTAAATTTTTACTTTAAATACATGTTTAGGGACTTGAATAAGTGTGAATTGCAAAGAAAAATTATTAAATACCATTTGGATGGAAACCCTAGATTTTGGGCAGCCATGGTTAGGGTTTGATTGGGTTGAGTTTAATGAAGTTAAGAGACTATTATGGCTACCCACAACATGTATTTACTAAGTGGATTGATGGAATGCAAGTTAAAAGCATGATTTGAGAAGTTAGGGTTAGGGTTTGGGTTTGGGTATAAAAATGAGATTTTGACCATGTGATGATGAAAATAGGTTTTAATGGTCAATTAGTGACCATTTAGTTCTATTTAAATAAAAAATGAAGCGTGTTGAGTGATGGGATTGGGTTTGGTGTGGCTGCCATGAAAGGGACCTGCAGAATGGAGTGACCTGCATAATTGGACTTGAGTCCAGCAGGTTTGGACAGCCTTAACTTGAATTGTAGAGGTTCAATTGGTGCAAGGCTAATTGAACATGAAACTAAACACATAATGGCACAACTTTGGTGAAGAAACCATGCCCATAAAACCAAACCAAGTGGACCAAAAGCTTGCCCAAATCCGGGTGACCTGCAGTCTGTTTCTGCAGAATGACCAAATGAATAGTGATTGTTCATTTGGTCATAACTCAATGTAGAATGATCCAATTGACTTGAAATTTTACCATCAACAAGCTAAGATATGGACCAACAACTTTCATGAAGAAACCTACCCCAAATTATGACCAAAACCTATCCAACAAGTGAGTTGCAGTCTGATTCTGCAGGATGATCAAATGAACAGTGATTGTTCATTTGGCCATAACTCAATGTAGAAAGGTCCAATTGACCTGAAATTTTACCAGCAACAAGATAAGATATAGACCAACAACTTTCATGAAGATACCTACCCCAAATTATGACCAGAACCTATCCAACAAGTGAGTTGCAGTCACTATTCACTGCACTATAGATATGGTCAGCCCATAAAAATTTCAATCCGGCCAGTTGTGGTTTTTGGACCATAACTTGAGCTACAAAACTCCAAATGGAGTGATTTAAAAAAAAAATTCAACTAGAAAAAATAAGGAACAACTTTCATGTTGATCATTTTGCCAAATTCCCACTGCAAAAATGACTAATAAAACAGTAAAAATGAAGCAAGAAAACTGAAATTTCTGCTCAATTAGCATTAAGCTTAGAAATGGTATGGGCAACCAATACCAACAAATTTTGAATGCAAAATGTGGTATTTTGAGAGTATTAAAACCAATGTACCTATTGTCTATGCAAAAGTCAACATTTTGGTTGACTAATGAAGTGAATATTAACACCAAAACTTGAAATTCAAAAATTGTAAAACTCAAAAGTGTAAAATGCCCTAGTATACCTAACAAGATTAGTTTGGATAGCTTGGCATGCTAATAGGGTTCTGTTAGCAATACTGCATATGGCTTTATGCCATTCTGTGTTTCATGGCTTTCCCATGCCATTCTATGAAATAATAGCCTTTGGCTATGTTATTTGAGTTGATATACTTAGGTTTTAACTCTGATCATTATTACAGCTTATTAGCTGTTCTGTTGCACACCGGGAGACACAATGTGACCGATAGTGTGATGGTCCGAGGTACTTAGTACCCAGTGCCAGTTTACCCATTTATCCAGTCCAGTCAATTAGTATGGGTTACTCGGGCAATGTTAAAGAACCTTACCAAAATTTTAATTGAATAATAATGCAAATAATATCAGAAGTTAAGTCTACCAAAAATTGTAAACACACATTCTGCATCTTTGTTTTATTTTATTTCATTTTATTTTATTTTATTTTATATTATCACCACTAAGCAGAATTGCTTAGCGCGTCGCTTTTGCCTCGCGCAGGTACTGGAAACCTAGCTGGTGAGCCCAACAGACATCAGACCGGGTGAGCCTTCAGATTTGCATCCGGAGTCCCGAGTCACCTCACACCTGCAATGCATATGGTAGGACATAGGATTTTGGGAGTATTTTGTATTTTGGCATTTTGTATTAATTTGGATTGTAACTATAAACTCCTGTAATTATGTATTAATGTAAATATATGAAATTTCATATTATTGAGATTTTCTGCATTATATATGTTGATAAATGAAATGTTGAGAATTATTTGTGAATATGCTTCAAGTGATGAAGTGAACAGAAAAGTTTTGAAAATAATATCGTGATTGATATTGAGATTTTGAGATTGACTTGAATATATATAATGGAGTTTGGATTTGGAAATTATTTTGGAAGTGTTTTTAAACAGGTTCAGAAGAACTGTTTTTCCAATTTACAGCCGGCACCCTGCCGGATTTTCTATAAAATTTACGGTTAAATTCAGATTTATCAAAATTGAAAATAAATGAATTATAAAGGGATAAATTGTAATAGAAACATAAATTGGTGCTCCGGCACACTGAGTGGTATAACTTGCCCGGCTACACTGTAGACGGGGTAAGGGGTGTCACACAACATTTATTTCAAGAATTATCAAGTAGAAATAACAAATTTTAAGTTTGTTGTGCACAAACCTGACCTGAGTCGCCTCTAGGCCTTGACTCAGTCCCTTAGACCTTTCGGGTCTTTTTCAGCTGAAACATGAAATTTATAGTATTTCAGTATCTTATCTCACAATAATTCTAATAATTAATTTATATATGTTTAATTCTAGCTCCAATATGCTTAAACTTATATTCTTGAAAATTTTTATGTTGAGGTTACTATTCATGGTACTGTTCAAGTCAAAATATTGACTTTCTTAGGCTTAATAAGTATGGAAAATCCAATTATACCCACATACCACATTTTGGTCTACTAACTTGTTGGTTTTGGTCATTTTCTCAAAACTTAAGTCTTTTAGGCAAACTTTCAAAATTTTAGTTTTGGTGACCTATTTTGCACTGTTCCATTGGTCATGTTACTGTTAGAATTTCACCAAGTTTTCTTTATAGAATTTGTTCCTTATTGTCTTAACTTTATTTTCCTTTTTGAATCACTCCATTTGGAGTTTTGTAGCTCAAGTTATAGCCATTTGAACATGGCTGACAGGATTGGCCTAACCCAGATTTTTTGGACACTAAAACTGGTTCTGGCAGTTTTAGGTCACCAATTTTGGGTGTCTAAATGACTTGGTTAAGGACATAATTTGGATTTATATTCTTCATGAAAGTTGTAGGTCTATATCTTAACTTTCTACTGGTAAAATTTCAAGTCATTTGGACTGCCTAGCCCAGGATATGGCTAAATAAACAAACAAACATTGTTCATTTGGTCATTTTTGTACAGTTCAGAACACTCATTTCCGGATTTGGTCAATTTGTTCACTATGCTATGGTCACTTTTTGGGCATGATTCCTGAATGAAAAATGTGTCATTTTGTGTCTAGTTTCATTCCCAATTGGCCCCGCACAAATTGGATTGGTAAATTTTTAGTTTTAGTCCCTGAAAGGGACCTTGGTCTTGTTGCCTATAGATTGTCCCTAAGCAATCCGAATTTAAGCCTAATTCTAACACTTCCAGCATACCACAATTGGTCACATATGACCATTTTTCAGCTCAAACAAGGTCAAACACACCATTTTACCAATTCTTCAAGTTTTTGCTCCTAAACCCTAGGTCCAAACCCTAACTCACAATTTTTGTTACATTTTATTAATTCAACACATATAAACATACTTCCTCAACTCATTCAAGCTTTCTAACATGTTTAATTCAATGGAACTCATCAAACCCTAGTCCCCACATCTTGGCCAAAATTTTCTCTATATCCCTAACATAGTGTTTTTGTTTCATTTACAATAATTTCTAACTTATATCAATTACTTAAACAAGAATTCAAATAGATAATTGAAGAATTTGTCACTAACCTCTTGTGAAGTTTCTCAAAGCTTCAATTTCCCTTTATTTTCCTTCAAATTTCCTTCTCAATAGGCTTGCCAAGATCCAAGAACAAGTTTTATTTAGGAAAATTGTGGGATTTATGCGGTTGATTCAAGCTTTAAAAGCTTGAAATTAAGTAGCTAAGGAGGATTTAGTAAGAGAAGAGAGAGAGATGAGAGGCCATGGCAAATGGAAGAAGAATAAGATAAAAATTTGGCTTTTTAATTCTGTTTTTATTCTTTAATTTGACTTAGTTAATTAGTTAATTAAATTAAAATTAATTATGAAGTCATAGTTGCATCATCATGATGATGTCATCAATTGTTTTACTTTCATTTTTTTTTCTTTTCTTTTATGCATTTTTAATCTAACTTAATCCACAATTATCCAATGAAAATTTCAAATTTTTAGTTATTAAATTTATTGCATCATGCATAATGTCATGCATGATGTAATTAACCTTTTCACTTTTTTCAACTTTTTCTTTTTCCCCTTTTCTTTTCTTTTTCATTTATTTTTCTATTAGTTCTTTAATTTAATTCTTAATCCCAAAATTTTCTTTTCTCAAATTTTATTTGATAGTCAGGTCAGGAGTCAGCTCCAGGGATCAATTGACCAAATTGCCCCTCACCGATTCGACCCGGTTTGCAAATAATTTAATATTTCTTCTAGATCCCTGACCTAATTATTTGACCGGCTTAACAATTCTTTTTCATGAATTTCTCTTTTTCACTGTGTTTGCAATAGTTCTAAGGACAGCGGCGTCATATTTTACTGTTCAAAATTTGAGTTTAAATCGACCTCGCAGTCCTTCTCGAGAAGGTCACCCATCGTTGTGACTCTCGGCTCATTTAACTTCTTGTGTTCTGTTTTTCTTATTTATACTTAACTAATTGACAATTACTAATTATTTGGTTTCAAGGCTTTCCTTGGTGCCTTAGATGTGGTTCTAATTCCCTTAATTATCCGGACCGACACTGGTCACCAGAATAGTAAAATATATTAGGCTATGCCAATAGGGGTGTTACATTAGAGTTTGATGTATGCATGTAATGATATGTATGTAAATTGTTTGAGCAGTTGTACAAAAACTCTTATAATATTATTTTGGTATGTAATGAAATCAAATTATTATAATATTAATTTGAGAATTTCTTTAGTTGTATATTGTTGTAATATTAATTTTATTATCCTAATGAGTATGATATTCAAATTTCCTCTTGAGTTTTGAACCCATGTATGGCTTGAAAATTGAATTGAGTTGATTGTGTTGAATTGGGATATGAAAATGATTTGTATTGGAGTTGTGGTTGAGAAAACATATTGGAAGTGTTTTCCTTTCAGGTTTGAAGAACTATTTTCTCAAAATACAGCTGGCACTCTGCCGAAATTTGAAAAAAATTTTGTAACACCAGATTTTAATGGAGAATTTGATTTATGACTTAATGTCAATTAAAGATTTTTAATACTTGATAAAAATTACCCACCAACTTAAAAATGTATAGAAATTGTTTTAAAATCCCTTATAATATATTTAATGGATTACTGGTAGACGAAGCATGGTAATTCATTAGGTGTACTACGAGATCATGTTATGCCTTACGAAGGAGTAGGGTGTGACATGTTTAGTGGTATCAGAGCAATGGTTTTAAAGTAAATTTTGAACTGTGAATTTGAAATATTTTGTTGGTAAATACAACTGCTCAAATGTTTGATACATATAGTACATTTACATCATAAATATGAACTAATGGAGAGAAATCTCCTTATGTAGGTTGTCCTGGGAAAAGAAGATTTTGTGAATGGAAATGGAAGAGGGAGATAAAATAGTAGAACAACCAGTTACAGTTGAGGCACAAGGGGAGGCCTCAGCTCCTCAGAGTGTTAAAGGCCTGACTGTACCAGTTCCACCGGTATAAATTACCACTCAAATGGCCCAGCAATGGGCCACCTTCTTTTAACAAATGGCTGATAGTCTATCAGTTCAAGCCCAAGTACAGACCCAACCACTACAAGGGCAACATGAAATAGAGAAGATGGAGAAACCTATGGGTCAGAGTCTGAGTAGTGGAGTAGGAAAGAGAAAAGTATTTGAGGAACCCCGAACTCATGGATATGATAGAGGTGGATCTTTAGGGCAGAAGCAATCAAAAACTAGTCGGCAAAAAATTAGAAGTTCCTACTGTAACACCCCTCACCCGTCTACAGAATAGCCGAGCAAGGCGTGCTACACGGCATGCCGGAACACCTAGTTTGTTATTATTTCATTTCCTGAGCTCAATTTGATTTTAAGAAGTCTTTTATGTAATATTCATATCATGCTGATACTATTTTCATACTTTGATAAAATCAGTGTTTCAAAAATGGTAATAAAAATTTGGCAAGGTGCCATCTATATTTCGGACAAACTGTCCTTTCAAACCTGTTAAAAATAGTTTAATATGATAATATCAAAATCTCAAATATTTCAGAGTCTCTATTTCTCAGTAAAGTCAATAGACTTTTACAGTCATTAAACAGTTCCATAATACAGTCCATGATAATTTAAATATATCCAGAAAATCTTCATGTTATTTAATATGTACAAGATATTACAAACTTTAGGGCTTTCACAATATTACAAAATACAAGGCTGAATTTCAAAAATACAATAAAAGTACAAAATACAAAATATCCTAAGTCCTACCATGTATGCAATGCAGTGCAGATGACTCTGGACTCCTGTGCAAATCTGATGTCTCAATCGGTCGTAGGTTTGCTGGGCTCCCCAGCTGTGTCTCCAACACTTACGCATTACAAAAGCAACGCACTAAGCAATTTTGCTATGTGGTGCCAAATAGAAAGAAATATACATTAAAATAAAGTAAATAAAGTGTTTACGAATTTTTAGTGGTACTGTATGTCAGTAGACTGGATTTAGCTATTTGAATTTGATAGTACTTGAATTACTGCCCATGTAGCCTATATACTAACTAGACTAGATAAACAGATATACTGGCACTAGGTACCTAGTACCTCGAGCCATCACACCATCGATCACAAAGTGTCTCCCGGGGTGCAAATAGTGTGGCTAAGAAGCCATATAGTCAATCTGGCGATAAGCCAAGAATAAATACACAATATGTATAGCCATAGGCTATTAAAGTCACAGTGCGGCATAATAAGCCGTAGAAACACAGTATGGCATGAAGCCATTTACAGAACAGCTGTCAGAATCCTATTGGCATGCCAACCTATCCATACTAGTCAACTAGACAAACTAGGGCACATTATAAATTAATTGTTTAATTCTTTAATTTTTGGAGTTTACTAACTATTATATAATTGACAAGTCAATGCATATGTTGACCTTTTTAGGTAATATGGATAAGTTGTTTCTAGCATCAATATGTCACAATTTATATCTCAATATGCTGCCAATATAGGACAATTTACCATTTTTACAAGTTGGCATTCATTGCTAAAATGCTTCAAGCATCATTGTATGTAAAATGTCAAATTCTTAATTTTTGTGTGCTAGATTGGTCTAGCTTAAAGACCTATTTCTCTTGGTTTCAAGCTTCTGGTCAAAGAAGCAAAATTGTAGCTCTATGTCTTATTGCACACGGGGAAAAATTTAAGATTATTCCGAGTTGTATAGACCAAGTTATGGTCAATTTACTAAAGCTGGACAGATTGCAGCTTTAGTGCAAATTTTGGTCAATTTTAGGTCACTTTTGGTTTGGCAGTTTTTGTACCCGAAATTGTGCAAGCCATTTGACTTGGTTCTGGCCATTTCTGGGCTTAGGTGTCTTCATAAGAATTGTAGATCTATGTCTAAAATAACCATGGAAAAAATTTCTGGTCAATTGGACCTGTTTTGAGTGAGATATGGTCATCCCAAGGACTACTGTTCATATGGTCAAAAATCTGGGTTGCAAGGTTGCTATTCCGGATTTGGTCATTCTTAAGGTCAGTTTCTAGGCAGAATTTTGGCAACATTTCTACATGAAAGTTGGCCTATTTGGCGTCTAGTTTCACCCCCCATTGGCCTCATACCAATTGGGTTCATAGTTTGGCACTTATGGCCTAATTTAGGTACTGCCTTCAATACACAACCTGCACAAAGCACATACACTTCCAATTTGATATTCCTTCTCCTCATCATTACTTCAATATTCAATCAATAACACTTCCATATATATATATTGTACACAATTCTAGCAACAATTTTGGGCAGAATATTCAAGTGCTCAATGGACACAATTCACCATTAAGTTCAACATTCACTTCCACAAAAATTCAACATATCGCAATGTCAATATTACACATACACTTCAACATAATCATACTTCAATATCACTTACACTTGCTGCCCACAATTTAACATTAGCATATTTCATTAATAACTACATGTTCACACACAAATTCATGGTTTAATAGGCTGACAAACATGGCAGTTTTCCCAAAGCATTAAGGTTCCATTACACACCCTTAATTCAAGCACTACATGCACATACTTAGATTTTAACTTACTACTTCCTCCATTTAAGTTATTCAACCTTAGTTTCCATCCATTAGAGGTAAGAAAAATTCAACTACAACATATATTCATTGCTGCCAAAAATGGATCATTTCATTTCTCAAGATTTTCTTAATTTCTCTTAACCAAAATACTCACCTCAACCTAAACACAAGGTTTACTAAAGCAAGGGAGAGGTTTTGGACACTTACCACTTGAGAGCTTCCTTCAAACTTCACCAAATCTTATTTTTCTTATTGCCAATATCTTCCCCAAGGTGAGTAGTCAAGCTTTAATGACGGAACTAAGTAGAAATGGTGGCTTGATCATGCACCCATGGAGGTTGCATGTGTGGTGGCCATGGTGATTTCCATGGTGAACTTCATTTCTCTTGGCTGGTTATTTCTCAAGGTGGAAGATGATGGTTTTGCTGTCCCAAAGGAATATTTAAGTGTCCCAAATTAAGAGTTAGTGGAGTACTAACTTGGATTTTAATGTTAATTATTCAAAGTTTCATAAATTGGATTTTATCCACCATTTCTTTCACTATTCTTATAATGTATCACAATTTAATTTTTCATGACATTTTCTAAGTGTAATATCATTTATTTTTAATGGAAATTGAGGTCAAAAGGTAAATCTAGGTGTCAAATGAACAAAATACCCCACTTTGAGTTATATTCCTGATTTTTCAGTAACACCGATTTTTGTCTGTTTCTCGATTTTTCGTTTTTCTTTGTACTAATTTATTAATTTTTCTTTGATATTTCTAGTATCAATTACATTTCAATAAACCTTTATCTATGTCTCAAAATTAAATACCGAGGGTTCCCTGCGTTCCTGGGGTCGACAACGGCCTTCCCAGTGCGGTCACCCATCGCTGCGTCGCCGGCTCGTTTAACTTAGCTTCATTTTCTTTCTTTCATTTTTCTTTGATTTTTATTGTATTTTCTTTTTATTTATTTCATCATTATATGTCTGTTCACTATCACCGAAGTGTAGTTCCAGACATTCTGACTTGCCTAGACTGTTATTTGGCCACTGGAGCAACAGAATGTATAGAACACGTATAGGGAGGAGGATGTTACAACTCTTCCCCTCTTAATAAAAATTTCGTCCTCGAAATTTACTCAGTGTGAATAATCGAGGAACAACTATCTCTTTGTCTTTTTGCATTTTTGTGTATCATAATACTTTACTTCCTTTTTAATCTATCTCACTAGTCTTAGTTTTATAATTTTATCCTTATTTTGATTTACTATCGGAAATACGTAGCTCTATACAATAGTCCCAAGTCAGTACTGTAATCTACAGCTTGCAGGACAAACATCGAGAATATTGCATAGTTACCACGGTATATCCCATTAGATCAGATTTTCTAACATCTTATCTTTCTTGACTTCACTTTTTAGAATTGAGTTACCTTTTAAATTTTTACTATTCCACTCAACTTAATATTTGTAATTGATTTTCATTCTACTATGGTCACTATCGTCTTAAAATCCACTCTAATTCCTGTAATAATAACAATACCTCCCATCTCGGGTCAATTTTTTAGAAACCAGATCCTATTTCCCATCATACTGTAGTCTAATGGTTAATAACTAGAATATCTTGTTCAGATTTATCCATTTAAATTTGAATTTCTTTCTTTATAGATAATATAGTATATTTACTAGATGTGTCTGTTATTTCCTTCTTCTTCTTTTCCTTATGTTGTTTTATCAATGTCTAGGTCTGGCTCCTCTCTAGCTTCTATGGCATACACTTTTGGTGTCACCCTGACTTTTGGTTTTTCGACTGTCTCATAAATAGCCTTCTGTAAAATTTCAACCGTCTCTACTTTACCAGATCTTCTACCCTTTTGCATTGTGGGGGCAGATCCACCAGCTTGTACTGGAGTTGTTACGTCACTCCTCTGGGGGAAATCTCTTACAAAATGATCCATAGCCCCACACTTGAAACACTCTCCCTTTAACAATCGACATTCTCCTCTGTGTCTCTTACCACAGTGCATACATTCTAGCACTAAGGTCATTCCCCTTATTACTATATCCGGGGAGCTAGCTACAGATATTCCAAACTGACTTCTCTGACTCTGTACCTGGTCCTGTGAACTGTTAAACTTCTTATTATCAGTTGATCTACTAGACTGCCCTGGTCCAACTTCCCTCTTATGCTGCCTATCTTTCCTGCTCTGTTCACTTATTCTGACTCTCTCTACTTTCAGTACAGCTTCAACTAACTTGGCAAAGTCAGTAATCCCTAATGCTGTAATCATTATTTTAATATTGTCATTGATCCCTTCCTCAAATCTCTTGCATCTCTCAGCCTCATTAGGGACTATTTCCCGCCCATAACAACTCAGTCTGACAAATTCTCTTTCATATTCAACCACTGTCAGTTGTCTCTGACGTAGGGTAATAAATTCCCTTCTTTTCTTCTCCAGGTATACACTGCCCACATACTTCTTTCTGAACTCATTAAGAAAGAACTCCCAAGTTATTTGTTCTAACGGCACCTCACTAGTCACTGTATCCCACCATTGGTATGCATCATCTTGCAATAGTGATACAGCAGCTTCCAAATTCTGTTCTGGAGTATAATGAAGTTGTTTCAAAACTCTTTTGATTCTGTCCAACCAGTTTTCAGCTGTGACAGAATCATCTTCCCTTTTTCCCAGAAAATCCACCGCTCCAAACTTCCTGAGTTTCTCCAAATGAGATGTTTGATGTGGAGGTGGTGGTGGTGGCATAACTCCTACCATCTGCCTAAAGAATTCAGCCATTTGCTGAAATGTGGCTGGTGGAGGCTGTACTGGAGCCTCAGGTATGGGTGGAGTAGGTTCCCTCCTGTCTCCAGGCTCAGTCATAGATGAAGCATGACTTTCCACCTCCTCATCGACCGCTCTCTGAGATGTGGAGTCCATATTCTAATCAAAATAACAAATCAAAAGATATGCATTAGAGTCATCTTAACACTTACAATGCAATGCATGATATGCAATCTATCTAGGTCCAAAAACACCTAAACCATGCTCTAATACCACTAAATGTAACACCCCTCACCCGTCTACAGAATAGCCGAGCAAAGCATGCTACACGGCGTGCCGGAACACCTAGTCTATGATTATTTCATTTCCTGAACTCAATTTGATTTTAAGAAGTCTTTTATGTAATATTCATATCATGATGATACTATTTTCATACTTTGATAAAATCAGTGTTTCAAAAATGGTAATAAAAATATGGCAAGGTGCCGTCTATATTTCGGACAAACTGTCCTTCCAAACCTGTTGAAAATAGTTTAATGTGATAATATCAAAATCTCAAATATTTCACAGTCTCTATTTCTCAGTAAAGTCAATAGACTTTTACAATCATTAAACAGTTCCATAATACAGTCCATAATAAATTAAATATATCCAGAAAATCTTCATATTATTTAATATGTACAAGATATTACAAACTTTAGGGCTTTCATAATATTACAAAATACAAGGCTGAATTTCAAAAATACAATAAAAGTACAAAATACAAGATATCCTAAGTCCTATTGTAACACCCTCCCGGTAACTACTCCGTACATCCTACTGTTCCGGTGACTAGTGTCGTTCCGGACAGCTAGAATGTCCGGAAAAATATTTAAACTAAAGTGAAGAACCATAATCAACTCAAATATTGATAAGAAAAATTTAGTAAAAATTTTAGAATTAAAATACAACCAAATTAAACGAGCCGGTGCCCTAGCGAAGGGTAACCCAGAGGGAAGTTGCGGTTCTCGCAACGAGGAGCCCTAGACCCAGGGAAAAATTCATAAAATAATTTTTGGGACTCCAGAGAAGGGTTATTGAGGTTCCCATGGCATTAGAATGCCAAGAAAATACCTAGAAAAATTTTTCAATCGGTACAGACAATTTTAACCCGTTAAGCCAAACGGAGGGCATTTTGGTCATTTCGCCTTCAGAGGTGATTTTTGGCCGACTTGTCCAGTTGAGTAAATAATTAATATGACATAAAATATGAATAAACATTACTAGAAATTAAATTGAAAATGAGTAGTGAAGAAAAGAAAAGAAAATGAGGAAAAGGCTTATTTATGACATCATGGTGATGTCATTAAGAAAACTATAACCAATCACAATTAAGCAACCATTTGACTAACTAATAAAAGAGATAATTGAGACCAAGAAATAAAAAAAAAAAACAGCAGCCACCTCTTTCCCCAAACCAACCGAAACCCTTGCCTATTCTTCCTCCCTCCATTGTTGCTCAAATTGAGCTTGAAATCTCCCAACATCCAACCATAAAATCCTAAGTCACCTTCACTAAAATTAATCTACACATCCTAAGGAAGCTCTAGGCAGCCACAAAGAGGAGAAATTCTAAGGAAAATACAAGTCCAAGAAGTGCCACTTAAAGGTTAGTGCATAAACACACCTAAAACTCTTTATTTCTATGCTAAGGGACTTAAAATAGGTAAGGAATTGTAACTAAAATGAAAAAAATTATGTGTATGTATGCTATGCATTTCGGCAGACCTATTGAAGGAATAGAAATGGAGTGTTTGATGGACTTAGAGTGAACTAGAGCTTAGGTTTAAAGTGTATACATATATATATAGAGAATGAAAGAGTTAATTAGGGAAATTGTGAAAACTTTGAAATTTAGCTAGGGTTTAGGAATGAAAAATTGACTTGGTTTATGAAATGGTTAAAGAACATTTTAATGGTCAATTAGTGACCATTTGAGGTATGTTGACCATAAATTGGACTGAAAAATGGCATGGCAAAGTGGAATGGTAGGCTGCCTAAAGACAGCAGCATGGTGGCTGAGATTCCAGCCCACTTACACAGCCATAACTTTGGCTGTGTAGGTCCAATTGGTGTTTGGCCAATTGGACATGAAACTAGGTTTATAATGGCACATTTTTGCTGAAGAAACCATGCCCAAAAGACCAAAGCAAGGGGACCAAAAGTTGGTCCAAATCCGGATACCCTGCAACAGCACCTGCAGAAATGACCAAATGAACAGTAACTGTTCATTTGGCCATAACTTACTGTAGATATGGTCAATTGACCTGAAATTTTTACAGAAACAGGTTAAGACATATACAAGCAACTTTCATGAAGAAACCTACCCCAAATTATGTCCAGAACCTATTCAAAAATGCAATCACAGTCACTGTTTATGGTACTATAGATTTGGTATTCTGCAGTTTTGGAAATCCGGCCAGCTGTGGTTTTTGGACCATATCTGGAGCTAAAAAACTCCAAATGGAGTGATTCAAAAAAAGGAAATTCAACTAGACAAAATAAGGAACAACTTTCATGTTTGCCATTTCTTCAAATTCCCACTGTAACAGTGCTTAATAGAACAGTAAACTTAGGCTTCAAAAACTGAAATTTCAGCCCCCTTGGTTTTAAGTTAGAAATGGTAATGGTGACCAATCCCAACAAGTTTAAATACAAAATGTGGTATGTTGGGAGTGCCAAAACCAATGTACCTAATTTCTACCTAAAAGTCAACATTTTTGTTGACCAAAGAGGTGAATAGTGACACCGAAACTTGAAATTCACAAATTGAAGAATTTAAAAGTTTCAAATGCCCTAGTATACCTAACAAGATTGGTTTGGATAGTTTGGCATGCCAATAGGGTTCGATTAGCGATCGCACATGGCAATATGCCATTCTGTGATTTTATGGCTTTTAGCCATTCTGACCTTGTATTAAGCTTTGGCCTTGTGCATGATGTTATCACAGCTTGTTAGCTGTTCTGTTGCACACCGGGAGATGCATATGTGACCGATGGTGTGACGGCCCGAGGTACTTGATACCCAGTGCGGTTACGTTATCGATCCAGTCATCTAGTGTAGGTTACTTGGGCAACCAAATGAATGAAAGTGGACAAAGATAATGAAATAATGGATACACCAATACCAAACAAAGAAATCATACACATTCTATACATACTTATTTTCTGCTATTTTCTTTTATTATACTATTGCACCACTAAGCATTATTGCTTAGCGCGTTGCTTTTGCCACGCGTAGGTACTGGAGATACAGATCGTGAGCCCAGTAGACCGCAGACTGGGTGAGTCTGTCCGGCAGTTCTGCACAGTGTCCGTGTCACCTCAACTTCTGCAGTGCATTGGTAGGACACTAGGTGTCATTTTGATATTTTGTAGCTAATTTTTACTTTCTCATATGTATTTGAACTTATGTAATGTATTCTGATGTTCATGTAAATAATGAAAGTTATGGCTATGAATGCAAAATTTGAGCATTTATTTATTGTTTGTATATGAGAAATGGATGTTTGAGAAATGAAAAGGTTATTGAGAACTGAAATTGAGAAATGTTGTGGAGATCTTGATATTAAGACTTTGTTGATGAATTGAAGTTGGGGTTGTTTAGAAATTATTTGGAAGTGTTTTTAACAGGTTCCGAAGAACTGTTTTCTCCATTTTTAGCCGGTACTCTGCCGGATTTTCTTTAAAATATCCGGAACCTCAAATAAATTATAATTTCAATAAATGAACTATATTTCACAAATTATATTCAAAACTATGACAAAAATTAATTAAGTTAAAATAGAGTGTGCCGGTACACCGTGGGACATTACTTACTCGGGTATACTGTACACGGGTAATGGGTGTCACACCTACCATGTATGTAATGCAGTGCAGATGACTCTGGACTCCTGTGCAGATCTGATGTCTCACCCGGTCGTAGGTCTGCTGGGCTTCCCAGCTGTGTCTCCAATACCTACGCGTTACAAAAGCAACGTGCTAAGCAATTTTACTTAGTGGTGCCAAATATAAAGAAATATACACTAAAATAAAGTAAATAAAGTGTTTACGAATTTTTAGTGGTGCTGTATGTCAGTAGACTGGATTTAGCTATTTGAATTTAATAGTACTTGAATTACTGCCCATGTAGCCTATATACTGACCAGACTGGATAAATGGATATACTGGCACTAGGTATCTAGTACCTTGGGCCATCACACCATCAGTCACAAGTGTCTCCCGGTGTGCAAATAGTGTGGCTAAGAGGCCATATAGTCAATCTGGTGATAAGCCAAGAATAAATACATAATATGTATAACCGTAGGCTATTAAAGTCACAGTGCGGCATAATAAGCCTTAGAAACACAGTATGGCATGAAGCCATTTACAAAACAACTGTCAGAATCCTATTGGCATGCCAACCTATCCATACTAGTCAACTAGGCAAACTAGGGCACATTATAAATTAATTGTTTAATTCTTCAATTTTTAGAGTTTACTAACTATTATATAATTTACAAGTCAATGCATATGTTGACCTTTTAAGATAATATGGATAAGTTGTTTCTAGCATCAATATGTCACAATTTATATCTCAATATGCTGCCAATATAGGGCAATTTACCATTTTTAGAAGTTAGCATTCATTGCCAAAATGCTTCAAGCATCATTGTTTGTAAAATGTCAAATTTTTAATTTTTGTGTGCTAGATTGGTCTAGCTTAAAGTCCTATTTCTCTTGGTTTTTAGCTTCTGGTCAAACAAGAAAAATTGTAGCTCAATGTCTTATTGCATTCTGGACAAAATTTCAGGTCATTCCGAGTTGTACAGACCAAGTTATGGTCAATTTACTAAAGCTGGACAGATTGCACCTTTAGTGCAAAATTTGGTCAATTTTAGGTCACTTTTGGTTCGGCAGTTTTTGTACCCGAACTTGTGCAAGCCATTTGACTTGGTTTTGGCTATTTCTTGGCTTAAGTGTCTTCATAAGAATTGTAGATCTATGTCTAAACTAACCATGGTAAAAATTTCAGGTCAATTAGACCTGTTTTGAGTGAGTTATGGTCATCCCAAGGACTACTATTCATATGGTCAAAAATCTGGGTTGCAAGGTTGCTATTCCGGATTTGGTCATTTTTAAGGTCAGTTTCTAGGCAGAATTTTGGCAACATTTCTACATGAAAGTTGGCCTATTTGGTGTCTAGTTTCACCTGCCATTGGCCTCATACCAATTGGGTTCATAGTTTGGCACTTATGGCCTAATTTAGGTACTGCCTTCAATACACAACCTGCACAAAGCACATACACTTCCAATTTGATATTCCTTCTCCTCATCATTACTTCAATATTCAATCAATAACACTTCCATATATATATTGTACACAATTCCAGCAACAATTTTGGGAAGAATATTCAAGTGCTCAATGGACACAATTCACTATTAAGTTCAACATTCACTTCCATCAAAATTCAATATATCTCAATGTCAATATTACACATACACTTCAACATAATCATACTTCAATATCACTTATACCTGCTGCCCACAATTTAACATTAGCATATTTCATTAATAGCTACATGTTCACACACAAATTCATGGTTTAATAGGCTGCCAAACATAGCAGCTTGCCCAAAGCATTAAGGTTCCATTACACACCCTTAATTCAAGCACTACATGCACATACTTAGATTTTAACTTACTACTTCCTCCATTTAAGTTATTCAACGTTAGTTTCCATCCATTAGAGGTAAGAAAAATTCAACTACAACATATATTCATTGTTGCCAAAAATGGACCATTTCATTTCTCAAGATTTTCTTCATTGCTCTTAACCAAAATACTCACCTCAACCTAAACACAAGGTTTACTAAAGCAAGGGAGAGGTTTTGGACACTTACCACTTGAGAGCTTCCTTCAAACTTCACCAAATCTTAATTTTCTTATTGCCAATATGTAACACCCCCGTTTGCATAGCTTGGTAGATTTCATTGTTCCGGTGACCGGTGTCGGTCCGGACAATTAAGGGGATTAGAACCATACTTAAGACAACTAGAGAAACTATAAACACAAATAATTAGTAATGTTCAACTAGTTAAGTATAAATAAGAAAAACAGAACATAAGAAGTTAAACGAGCCGAGAGTCACAACGATGGGTGACCTCCTCAGGAACGACTGCGAAGTCATTTTAAACTCAAATTTCGAATCGTAAAATGTGACGCTGCGGTCCTTAGGACCCTTATGAACACAATGGAAAAGAGAAAATCATGAAAAAGAACTGTTAAGCCAGTCAAATAATTAGGTCAGGGAGCCAGAAGAAATATTGGATTATTTGCAAACCGGGATGAACCGGTGAGGGGCAATTTGGTCAGTTGACCCCAAGAGCTGACTCCTGACCTAACTATCAAATAAAATCGGAGAAAAGAAAATTTTGGAATCGAGAATTAAATTAAAGAACTAATAGAAAAAAATAAAAAAAAAGAGGAAAATGAAAAAGTAAAAAGGTGATGACATCATGCATGACCTCATGCATGATGTCATAAACAAATTAATTAAATTATTTGTTAAATTGGATTTTTGGTCTTCTAAAAGGGATAAAGATAAAAGAAAACAAAAAGAAAAAAAAATTAGAATTGTCTTCTTCCTTCCCATTATGCCGCCCCACCTTCTCCCTCTCATCTCCATGAAAATCCTCCATTAAAGCTTGCACTCAAGCTTTAATTCCTCCACTCAACCTTAATAAATCCCCAAAAAAAAACTTCACTAGAGCTTGTTATTGCAACTTGAGAAGAAGAATTACAAGAAGAAAGAAGAGTTAAAGATAGGGTTTTGAAGCTTTAAGAAAGGTTAGTGTGCTAACTTACCATTTTACTTCTTTAAATGCATATGTAATGGTTGAAATGAGATTAGAATTTACGAAATGAAATAAAAACATGGGAAAGAACCAAACTTAAATTTCGGCCTGGTTGTGGGGTGTATGAAATTGTATGGTTTGATGCATTCGAATGAGTTTAAAAGCTTTGATTAGTTGAATGGTTAAGTGCACTAATTGTGATTAAATGCATGAGATGGATGAGTTAGGGTTTGAATGTTAGGGTTTGTGAACCAAAATTTAGAGAAATGCATAAATGATGACTTTGACCTATTGCGAGCTGAAAAATGGTCAATAATGACCAAAGGATATGTGTAGGAATTATTGGAATGGAAGTCAAATTCGTAGGGTAAATGGTCATGCTGCTGGCAGCATGACCAAGCCAACTTTGAAGGACCAAAACGGAAATTTTACAAGTCCAATTGATATGGAACCAATTGGGGATGAAAATAGACATAAAATAGCACAATTTTCATTGAGGAACCATGCCCAAAAACTGACTAAAACCTAATGAACCAATTGACCAAAGTTGGTTAAGAGCAGTCTGCCACTGTACAAACTGACCAAATGAACAGTGTTTGTTCATTTGGTCATAACTCGAGCTAGGCAGGTCAAATTGACCTGAAATTTTACCAGTGGTTAGATCACATATAGACCTAAAACTTTCATGAAGAACACAAGTCCAAATTCTGCCAGTAACCAAGCCATCTGGGCACCCCAATTTGGTGACTCAAATCTGCCAGCACCAAACTTTGCCCAGAAAATCTTGGTTATTTTCCATCCGGCAGCCTGATTCAAAGGGCCATAACTTGAGCTACAAAACTCCAATTGAGGTGATCCAAAAATGAGAATAAACTTAAGACATTAAGGAACATTTTCTATGAAAAAAGGTTTGCCAAATTTCAACAGTAAAATTACCAATGGAACAGTGCAACTTGGAGAACCAAAACTGAAAATTTGACAATTTGGAAAAAAGGACTTAAACTTTGAGAAAATGACCAAAACCAACAAATTTAATGACCAAAATGTGGTATGTGGGTGAAGTTGGAGTCCCCATACCTATTAAGCCTTAAAAAGTCAACAATTTGACTTGAATAGTGCAGTGAATAGTAATCCGAAACACAAAAACTTCGAGAACGTCGAAATTAGTACAATAAAGCTAGTTAAAAATGAAGTGAAATTTATTTTTGGATTTATGCTAAGTTATGGTACTGAAACACTGTGAAACTGTGTGTTTCAGCTGAAAAAGACTTGGAAATTCGAAAAGACTGAGTCAAGGCTTAAAGGCGACTCGCGTCAGGTTTGTGCACAATAATAATTGTTTAAATATTTTAATCTCAAAAATTTGACTTCTTTGATTAATTATGTACTGTGTTGCCATTTTATAATCGTAAATGTGACTTTGGAAATTGATCAAATTTCTCATAAATTGTTTGCATAAATTGTTTCGAATTGATTTTATGTTCACACTTAGCATGACAGTACCACATTGTTCCTCCTCCATTTATGGGGTTGAGATCGTTTATTTTCCTCCCTCTCTGGCTTGCCAGTTGAGGTTGTAGATCGGATGAGTACTCATTAGCTAGCTAGCCACCTCCCTCATTGATTTCGATTAATGGGGTTGAGATTGCTTTATCGTGGTGTACAACGCGGCATTGATCGGAAATTTTGTGTGATGACTTAAGTTGTGTATGACTTTGGCAACACTGTGTTTATGAAATTGTTTGACTAAATTGTGTTTAATAGATTATTTGACAAAATGATGTTATTATGAACTTTGATATTTGTGAAATGTGTTTTAAAAATATTTAAATTGCGTTTCATCAATGAATAATTTATGTATTGCATTTTAAATTTTTATTGTGCACCACTGAGTATTTTTATACTCAGTGATAGCTTATTTTGCTGTCGCAGATAAGAGCAAGGAAAAAGCGTGAGTGAGTCACTCGAGTTGAAGATCACACCAATCTTTTGTATGGGTATTATTTTATACCCTTGTAGTTAATTTTGATGTAAATATAGAAATGTTATATGTATTAATGTAAAGTTGAGCAGTTGTAAAATAAATTGTAATAATATTATTTTTGGATTTCCTTCTGTAAATTAATATTGTACTTGTAAATTTTATACGTTATGCCTTGTGAATGAAGTTATTAAATATTTTGAGATGATAAATTTTGATTTGGATTGTGAAATTACTTTGAAGTGATTTGAATTGAGTTGATTTGAGATTTATTGGAGGATGGGAGTTGTGGAAAATTTTTGGAAGTGTTTTTTTTAGGTAATTGAAGAACTGTTTTCTCCAATTACAAATGGAACTCTGTCAAAATTTTTATAAAATTTGCGGCAAAATTAAAATGGACAAAAATTTTTACTAGTCTTTAAGCTTTGAATAAATGGTTTTTAATTCTCACTAAAATGCTCACCACTTCCAAAATGTATGAAAATTGTTTTAAAATCCCTTGTAGGGTACTTAATGAGTTATCGGTAGGTGAAGTTCGGTAGTTCATTAAGTGTTCTACGGGATCATATTATGCCTTACAGAGGAGTAAGGTGTGACATGTTTTAGTGGTATCAGAGCATGGTTTTTCAATAAATTTTGACTATGTGTATGAACATTTTATTGATAAGTACAACTGCTCAAGTGCCTTTAATTGATACATATGACATATTTACATCATGATTATGCACTAATGGAGGTCAACCTCCTTGTGTTTGATCTCAGGAAGTAGAAAATTTGGGAAAACGGAATGGAAGGAGGAGATCATTCCGAAGAACAATCTGTTGAGGCTGAGGTTCAAGAGGAAGCCCCAGCACTCCAGAACGTGAGTGGGTCAGCCACTCCAGCTCCTGCTCCAGCACCGCAGTTTCCTGCTCAATTTGTACAGCAGATGGCGGGTAATGTGCCACCCCAAGTGCAAATGCCAGTACCTGTAGCACAACCATAGCCCTCTGTTAGGCAATATGAAAAATTGATGAAATTTGGGGCCACCGAGTTTAAAGGCACTGTGGATCCACTGGAGGTAGAACAGTGGTTGGAAAGAATGGAACGAGTTTACAGAAAACTGTAGTGTACGGAAGAGATGAAGTTCGAGTATTCTGTTTCATTGTTGCAAGGGGATGCATATGAATGGTTGAAGACTATCCCCCACAACCTGGTTGAGCCGCCTGTGCTGACATGGACAGACTTCGTGAGGGAATTCAGGCAGAAATGGGTTCCTGATGCATATGTAGATAAGAAATTGCAAGAATTCTTGAGTTTGAAGCAAGGGAACCATAGCAGAGTATGAGAGAGACTTCTCAAGGCTAAGCCACTATGCTGGAAGCTTAGTCTCTACCCCCAGAGACAGATGCAAGAGGTTTGAGTCCGGGCTAAGGCCAAGTCTGAGGATGAAAGTTGTGGGTTTCAGACATCAGAATTTCGTTGAATTGATCTCACAGGCCCTGGAACTGGAAAGGATAGAATCAGAAGGGGCAGTGAAGAAGGGTCCTCAAGAGAAAACTGAAAAGACTACGGGGCAAGCATCTGAAAGTGGTTCTGGAAAGAAGAAACAGTTTGGGGGATCTAGCTCCCGTAAATATGGCAGAGGCAGATTTTATGGCCAAAGACCACCCCGGTCTGGTCAGCCGACCCAACAAGCTTCTCGAGGATCTCTATCAGTACCACAGTGTGAAACTTGTGGGAAAACTCATGGCGGGGTTTGTTTCAAAGCTACTGGCGCATATTTTAACTGTGTAGGGAGCGGACATTTCGCGAAGGATTGCACTAGTCCGCGCCGGCCTGGATCTTTTGCTACATTGGAAGGATCAGCCCAAGTCTCTGCACCTAGAGTCACCGTTAGCTGCTAGAGGTAGAGGCCGAGGTAGGGGTCCTGGTAGCACTCTTGGAAGTCAAAGCACTGTTAACCAGCCAGTATCCAGTGGCGCACCAGTCAGAGTGTATACTATGCGTCAGAGGGAGGAAGCCGAAACATCAGATGTAGTAGCTGGTATTTTCTCCATCCTTGACCAAGATGTGTATGTGTTATTTGATCTTGGCTCCACACATTCGTATGTTAGTGCTAGTGTGATGTATTCTACTGCTATTCAGTGTGTACCAATGGACTATGATGTGCTAGTAACTAGTCCATTAGGCCAGGAGGTCAGGGTAAATAGGCTATATAGGGATTGTCCTTTGGTGAACCAAGGACACACTTTTTTGTTTGATTTAATTGAAATGCCCTTCAGAGATTATGATATTATCTTGGGCATGGATTGGTTGGCCAGGCATCACGCCATGATTGACTGTAGATTGAAGATAGTCACTTTTGGTCTTCCTCAGTATGGTGATGTAGTAATACATGGGGAGAGGCAGTTATTGCCTTCAAACATCATTTCAGCTACACTTGCCAGAAAAATGATTAGAAAAGGGTGTGAGGCGTACTTGGCACATGTGATAGACACCCAAGTGGGGAGTCTAGCTCTGAGGGACATTCCTACTGTATGTGACTTTCCGGATGTATTTCCTGATGAATTGCCAGGATTACCTCCAGAAAGAGAAGTGCAGTTTGAAATTGATGTTATACCTGGTGTGGACCCAATCTCCATAACGCCATACAGAATGGCACCAGCAGAACTAAAAGAATTGAAAGTACAGTTGCAAGAGTTGCTTGATAAGGGCTTTATTTGCCCTAGTGTGTCACCTTGGGGAGCGCCAGTATTGTTTGTTAAGAAGAAGGATGGCACTCTCCGGTTATGCATTGACTATCGGCAGTTGAATAAGGTGACAATAAAGAATAGATACCCATTGCCCCATATTGATGACTTGTTTGATCAATTGAGGGGTGCAGCTGTGTTCTTCAAAATTGACCTGAGATCAGGTTATTATCAACTGAAAGTACAAGAGCAGAGTATTCCTAAAACTGCCTTCAGAACCCGCTATGGCCATTATGAGTTTTTGGTTATGCCATTCGGGTTAACTAATGCTCCGGCTACTTTTATGGATCTGATGAACACTATCTTCAGACCATACCTCGATCAGTTTATTGTGGTATTTATCGATGATATATTGGTCTATTCGAGGAATGCAGAAGAGCATGATAGACATCTGCGGATTGTATTGCAAACTTTGAGGGAGAAACAGCTATACGCCAAATTGTCGAAATGTGAATTTTGGCTGAAGGAGATATCCTTTTTGGGGCACATAGTATCAGCAGAGGGTATTAAGGTAGATCCTAGCAAGATTGAAGCTGTCATTAATTGGAAGCCACCCAGAAATGTCACAGAGATTCGTAGTTTTCTGGGGTTAGCTGGATACTACCGTCGATTTGTGAAGGGATTCTCCATGTTGGCATCTCCATAGACCAAGCTACTTAGAAAGGATGTGAAATTTCAGTGGATGGACAAATGCCAGCAAAGTTTCGATGAATTGAAGAGATGTTTGATAGAGGCTCCAGTCTTGACTTTACCTACACCGAGTAAAGAATATACAGTTTACAGCGATGCTTCTCACAATGGGTTAGGTTGTGTGTTGATGCAAGATCGAAATGTCATTGCCTATGCATCACGCCAGCTAAAACCGCAAGAGAGGAATTATCCGACACATGATTTGGAGCTTGCAGCTATCATGTTTGCTCTTAAGATCTGGAGACATTATTTGTATGGGGAGAAGTGTTACATCTATACAGATCATAAGAGTTTGAAGTATTTGGGCACCCAGAAAGAGCTTAATTTGAGACAGAGGAGATGGTTAGAGTTTATAAAAAACTATGATTGCCTGATAGACTATCAGCCAGGGAAAGCTAATGTTGTGGCTGACGCCCTAAGTCGCAAGACTATGGCAAGTCTACAGGTTACTCCTTTGTCTTTGGTACATGAATTGAGATCATTACATGCCAGTTTAGAGATTAATGATGAAGGGAAGACAGCAGTTGCATGGCATGTATAGCCAGTGTTGATTGATCATATCAGAATGGCTGCTCAGAATGATGAAAAGTATCAGAGGCTGTTGGAAGAAGTTTGGCAGGGCAAGAAAACAGAGTTCTCAATCAGAGATGATGGTCTATTGCTACACCAGGGTACAATATGTGTTCCTAATGATGTTGATTTGAGGCAGATCATTTTGAAGGAAGCACATGAGTCTCCTTTTGCTATGCACCCTGGTGGTACAAAAATGTACAGAGGGCTAAAGGAGCATTACTGGTGGATGGGTTTAAAAAGAGATGTGGCAGAGTTTATATCCAAATGCCTAACTTGTCAGCAAGTAAAGGTAGAGCATCAAGTACCAACTGGGTTATTACATCCACTGTCAGTGCCAGAATGGAAATGGGAAAGAATAACTATGGATTTTGTAATGGGACTTCCGAGGACACAGAAGAGTCATGATGCAGTATGGGTCATTGTTGACAGACTGACTAAGTCTGCTCATTTTATGCCAGTCCGAATGGACTACAGTTTAGACAGATTGGCCAGGTTGTACATCGATGAGATTGTGAGACTTCATGGAGTGCCAGTATCCATTGTATCAGACAGAGATCCTAGGTTCACTTCTAGATTCTGGGGTAGTCTTCAGAGAGCCCTAGGAACTAGATTGAACTTCGATCTTGCATTCCACCCACGCATGCATGGCCACCCGAGAGGGTAATTCAGATCTTGGAGGACATGCTACGGGCTTGTGTGATTGAGTTTGAGGGTAGTTGGTATACACAATTGCCTTTGATTGAGTTTGCTTACAACAACAGCTACCAATCAAGCATTGGGATGCCTCCATATGAAGCTTTGTATGGCAGGAAATGTAGAACCCCATTGTGTTGGGATGACGTGGGTGAAAGAAAAATGATTGGACCCGAAATTGTTCAACAGACTGAAGAGAAGATCAGGGTAATCAAAGATCGACTTAAAGCTGCATCAGACCGTCAGAAGTCCTATATTGATTTGAAAAGAAGGGATATTCAGTATGCAGTGGGTGAGAAAGTTTTCCTCAAGGTTTCTCCTTGGAAGAGGATCAAGAGATTCGACAGAAAGGGGAAACTAAGTCCTCGTTTTATCGAGCCATGCGAGGTATTGGAAAGAGTGGGTCCTTTGGCTTATCGTTTGGCACTACCTCCAGAGTTGGAAAAGATACATAATGTCTTCCATGTGTCTATGTTAAGGAGGTATCGATCAGACCCATCTCATGTACTACTAGTAGAAGAAATTGAAGTGAATCCAGACCTCACATATGAAGAAGAACCCATAAAGATTCTGGCTTATGAGGTGAAGCAGCTACGAAATAAATAGATACCATTAGTAAAAGTGTTGTGGAACCATCATTTGGGCCAAGAAGCTACTTGGGAACGAGAGGAGGACATGAGGAGACAACACCCACAGCTTTTCAGAGATTGATACCAGGTAAAATTTCGAGATGAAATTTATTTTAAGGGGGGGAGAATTGTAACACCCCCGTTTGCATAGCCTGGTAGATTTCACTGTTCCGGTGACCGGTGTCGGTCTGGACAATTAAGGGGATTAGAACCATACTTAAGACAACTAGAGAAACCATAAACACAAATAATTAGTAATATTCAACTAGTTAAGTATAAATAAGAAAAACAGAACATAAGAAGTTAAACGAGTCGAGAGTCACAGCGATGGGTGACCTCCTCGGGAACGACTGCGAAGTCGTTTTAAACTCAAATTTCGAACCGTAAAATGTGACGCTGCGGTCCTTAGGACCCTTATGAACACAGTGGAAAAGAGAAAATCACGAAAAAGAACTGTTAAGCCAGTCAAATAATTAGGTCAGGGAGCCGGAAGAAATATTGGATTATTTGCAAACCGGGATGAACTGGCGAGGGGCAATTTGGTCAATTAACCCTGAGAGCTGACTCCTGACCTAACTGTCAAATAAAATCAGAGAAAAGAAAATTTCGGAATCCAGAATCAAATTAAAAAATTAATACAAAAAAATAAAAAAAAAAAGAGGAAAATGAAAAAGTAAAAAGGTGATGACATCATGCATGACCTCATGCATGATGTCATAAACAAATTAATTAAATTATTTGTTAAATTGGATTTTTGGTCTTCTAAAAGGGATAAAGATAAAAGAAAACAAAAAGAAAAAAAAAATTTAGAATTGTCTTCTTCCTTCCCATTATGCCGCCCCACCTTCTCCCTCTCATCTCCATAAAAATCCTCCATTAAAGCTTGCACTCAAGCTTTAATTCCTCCACTCAACCTTAATAAATCCCCAAAAAAAAACTTCACTAGAGCTTGTTATTGCAACTTGAGAAGAAGAATTACAAGAAGAAAGAAGAGTTAAAGATAGGGTTTTGAAGCTTTAAGAAAGGTTAGTGTGCTAACTTACCATTTTACTTCTTTAAATGCATATGTAATGGTTGAAATGAGATTAGAATTTATGAAATGAAATAAAAACATGGGAGAAGAACCAAACTGAAATTTTGGCCTGGTTGAGGGGAGTATGAAATTGTATGGTTTGATGCATTAGAATGAGTTTAAAAGCTTTGATTAGTTGAATGGTTAAGATTAAGTGCACTAATTGTGATTAAATGCATGAGATGGATGAGTTAGGGTTTGAATGTTAGGGTTTGTGAACCAAAATTTGGAGAAATGCATAAATGATGACTTTGACCTATTGCAAGCTGAAAAATGGTCAATAATGACCAAAGGATATGTGTGGGAATTATTGGAATGGAAGTCAAATTCGTAGGGTAAATGGTCATGCTGCTGGCAGCATGACCAAGCTAACTTTGAAGGACCAAAACATAAATTTTACAAGTCCAATTGATATGGCACCAATTGGAGATGAAAATAGACATAAAATGGCACAATTTTCATTAGGAACCATGCCCAAAAACTGACTAAAACCTAATGAACCAATTGACCAAAGTTGGTTAAGAGCAGTATGCCACTGTACAAACTGACCAAATGAACAGTGTTTGTTCATTTGGTCATAACTCGAGCTAGGCAGGTCAAATTGACCTGAAATTTTACCAGTGGTTAGATCACATATAGACCTAAAACTTTCATGAGGAACACAAGTCCAAATTCTGCCAGCAACCAAGCCATTTGGCCACCCCAATTTGGTGACTCAAATCTGCCAGTACCAAACTTTGCCCAGAAAATCTGGGTTATTTTCCATCCGGCAGCCCTGATTCAAAGGGCCATAACTTGAGCTACAAAACTCCAATTGAGGTGATCCAAAAATGAGAATAAACTTAAGACATTAAGGAACAGTTTCTATGAAGAAAGATTTGCCAAATTCCAACAGTAAAATTACGAATGGAACAGTGCAACTTGGAGAACCAAAACTGAAAATTTGACAATTTGGCAAAAAGGACTTAAACTTTGAGAAAATGACCAAAACCAACAAATTTAATGACCAAAATGTGGTATGTGGGTGAAGTTGGAGTCCCCATACCTATTAAGCCTTAAAAAGTCAACAATTTGACTTGAATAGTGTAGTGAATAGTAACCCGAAACACAAAAACTTCGAGAACGTCAAAATTAGTACAATAAAGCTAGTTAAAAATGAAGTGAAATTAATTTTTGAATTTATGCTAAGTTATGGTACTGAAACACTGTGAAACTGTGTGTTTCAGCTGAAAAAGACTTGGAAATTTGAAAAGACTGAGTCAAGGCTTAAAGGCGACTCGCGTCAGGTTTGTGCACAATAATAATTGTTTAAATATTTTAATCTCAAAAATTTGACTTCTTTGATTAATTATGTACTGTGTTGCCATTTTATAATCGTAAATATGACTTTGGATATTGATCAAATTTCCCATAAATTGTTTGTATAAATTGTTTCGAATTGATTTTATGTTCACACTTAGCATGACAGTACCACATTATTCCTCCTCCATTTATGGGGTTGAGATCATTTATTTTCCTCCCTCTCTGGCTTCCCAGTTGAGGTTGTAGATCGGATGAGTACTCATTAGCTAGCTAGCCACCTCCCTCATTGATTTAGATTAATGGGGTTGAGATTGCTTTGTCGTGGTGTACAACGCGGCATTGATCGGAAATTTTGTGTCATGACTTAAGTTGTGTATGACTTTGGCAACTCTGTGTTTGTGAAATTGTTTGACTAAATTGTGTTTAATAGATTATTTGACAAAATGATGTTATTATGAACTTTGATATTTGTGAAATGTGTTTGAGAAATATTTAAATTACGTTTCATCAATGAATAATTTATGTATTGCATTTTAAATTCTTATTGTGCACCACTGAGTATTTTTATACTCAGCGATAGCTTATTTTGCTGTCGCAGATAAGAGCAAGGAAAAAGCAGCAGAGTGAGCTGCTACTGAGTTGAAGATCACACCAATCTTTTGTACGGGTATTATTTTATACCCTTGTAGTTAATTTTGATATAAATATAGAAATGTTGTATGTATCAATGTAAAGTTGAGCAGTTGTAAAATAAATTGTAATAATATTATTTTTGGATTTCCTTCTGTAAATTAATATTGTACTTATGAATTTTATACGTTATGCCTTGTGAATGAAGTTATTAAATATTTTGAGATGATAAATTTTGATTTGGATTGTGAAATTACTTTGAAGTGATTTGAATTGAGTTGATTTGAGATTTATTGGAGGATGGGAGTTATGAAAAAATTTTGGAAGTGTTTTTTTTTAGGTAATTGAAGAACTGTTTTCTCCAATTAAACGGAACTCTGTCAAAATTTTTATAAAATTTGCGACAAAATTAAAATGGACAAAAATTTTTACTAGTCTTTAAGCTTTGAATAAATGGTTTTTAATTCTCACTAAAATGCTCACCACTTCCAAAATGTAAGAAAATTGTTTTAAAATCCCTTGTAGGGTACTTAATGAGTTATCGGTAGGTGAAGTTCGGTAGTTCATTAAGTGTTCTACGGGATCATGTTATGCTTTACAGAGGGGTAAAGTGTGACACAATATCTTCTCCAAGGTGAGTAGGCTAGCTTTAATGAAGGAACTAAGTAGAAATGGTGGCTTGATCATGCACCCATGGAGGTTGCATGTGGGGTGGCCATGGTGATTTCCATGGTGAACTTCATTTCTCTTGGCTGGTTATTTCTCAAGGTCGAAGATGATGGTTCTACTGTCCCAAAGGAATATTTAAGTGTCCCAAATTAAGAGTTAGTGGAGCACTAACTTCGATTTTAATGTTAATTATTCAAAGTTTCATAAATTGGATTTTATCCCCCATTTATTTCACTAGTCTTATAATGTATCACAATTTATTTTTTCATGACATTTTCTAAGTGTAATATCATTGATTTTTAATGGACATTGAGCTCAAAAGGAAACTCTAGGTGTCAAATGACCAAAATGCCCCACTTCGGGTTATATTCACGATTTTTCGGTAACACCGATTTTTGTCTGTTTCTCATTTTTTCGTTTTTCTTTGTACTAATTTATTAATTTTTCTTTGATATTTCTAGTGTCAATTACATTTCAATAAACCTTTATCTATGTATCAAAATTAAATTTCGAGGGTTCCCCGCGGTCCTGGGGTCGGCAACGGCCTTCCCAGTGTAGTCACCCATCACTGCACCGCTGGCTCGTTTAACTTAGCTTCATTTTCTCTCTTTCATTTTTCTTTGATCTTTATTGTATTTTATTTTTATTTATTTCATCATTATATGTCTGTTCACTATCACCGAAGTGTAGTTCCAGACATCCTGACTTGCCTAGACTGTTATTTGGCCACTGGAGCAACAGAACGTACAGAACACGTACAGGGAGGATGTAAAACCTACCCTATCCGTGTCTGTGAGGTATGTAGCAAGTTACACGGGGGTATTTTTCGTAAGGCCACTCGAGCCTACTACAATTGTGGAAAGCTTGGATATTTTGCTAGAGATTGTACTATAGCATATCGACCTACTCTCCAAAGTTCATAGACAGTTGGTCAGGGCCGAGATAAAAATAGAGTTGGTACTCCTCACAACCATAACATAGTGAATCTAACCCAAATATAGTAGCGCACTAGTCAGAGCATCCACTATGCACTAAGGAGAAAGAGCAAAAACTCCGGATGTAGCTGCTGGTAAGTTTTAAATTTTTGGAAGAAATAATTAGTTATTATTTGATCCCAGCACTACTTATCTGTATGTTAGTGTTAGAATTATATGTTCTGTTGCTATTCCTTTGCATGGGAATAAATTTTGATGTATTAGTGACTAGTCCTTTAGGATATAAACTATGATAGTAAGTATGATTAACAATAGTTTTGGAAGAGTTTGTCAGCGAAGAGTATTTGCTAGCATACAAGACATTATAAAGCTAATTAGTAAGCCTACCTAATATAAGGCAAGAGGATCTTAAAGTAAGCTACAGTAATATAATTGCTCTATATTAGGGCAAAGATATTACTTCTAATAATTGTTAATGGATATTGTAATCAGAATAAGTTTCGGATATTAGTGAATTCGAAAAGGGAAAAATTTATAGGAAAGTTTGGTCTATTGGGATGTATCGTAGTAACTATGCAATGTTCTTGATGTTTGTACTGTAAGCTGCAGATTATAATACTGACTTGAGATTATTGTGTAGATCTACGTACTACTCGATAGTACATCAAGATTAGAATAATTGCAAACGTCATCTATTTTGGTAGAGTTCTGCCAGGATAGAATTTTATTATCGGAAATGAGTTTGAAATTCCTACGTAGGGATTTAAAACTCTAAAGTTGTCACACCTTACCCCTCTATAAGGCATAACATGATCCCGTAGAATACCTAATGAACTACTGAACTTCACATACCGATAACTCATTAAGTACCATACAAGGGATTTTAAAACAATTTTCTTATTTTTGATAAGTGGTGAGCATTTCTAATAAGTATTTTAAACATGTAATTAAGTTGAAAGCTAGTTGGAAATTTTAGCCCATTTTATTTTTCCGTAAATTTTATAAAAATTTTGACAGAGTGCCCTCTGTATTTTGAGAAAACAGTTCTTCAAATACCTGAAAAAAAAAACACTTCTAAAAATTTTTTCAACAACTGCTTCAATTTCATACGCAATCTCAATCAAGTTCTCAAGACATTTATCAACTTTCAATTTCAAATCCACTACCCAATGATCATCAAAATACTAACAATCCATTTCATTCAAATTAAATAAAATAGTTCCATTCATATTTTGTTAGAACAAAACAGTTTAAATAGATCATTACAACTTTATACAAATTTTATACAACTGCTCAAGACCCATTTTTACATGTCCATACATTTATGTGCAATATATATATCAAAAGAAATATTTACAATTAGGGTATAAATTATACCCAAAGACTTTAGGCTGAATGATCCTCAATCTTTAGCAGCTCAGTCTGCTGCTCCTCTAGTCTCTGTATCTGCGACAGCAATAAAAGCTATCGCTGAGTACTAGGACTCAGTGGTGCACAACATACTAAAATAATCTTTATGCAAAAATAAAATCACATTTATTCAAAAATTTAACTAAACATGAGCATTAAACACAAAACATGAATTATGAGATTCTAATGCAAACCATGTTCATTTCGAAGTATCAAAACACATTTCATAAAACCCACAGTTAAATCATGCCATTCGAAACAAATAGAATCTCAATAGCCAGAGGCTAAAGAGAAATCACATCACAAGGCTAGCTAGCTCAAATATATGGATATCCATTCACATCCTCTTCTACTGGCACACCTCAACACTTCTCCAGAGAATGAATCAAAATTCGAAACTAATTACCCCCACTAGTCGTGCTAGTGAGGTGTTCAAATATATGGTCATGACACTGTGGTTTCAAAACTTATCTTAACAATTTGCTAAACATTGTCATTTCAAATATACACAATAACTTTCACAGTTTAAATCAAAACATCATAAATAATGTCACAAATAAACTTTCAACAATTCTAAAGCACAAGTAAAATACATATTTCGTTCACTTTATCAATGAATTTTAAAGCATGGAGATGTTGTGCACAAACCTCAAGCGAGTCGCCTCTGGGCCTTGACTCGGTTCCTCGGGTTTTTTCTCGGTATTCTTTTCAACTGAAACACACAATTTTACAATGTTTCAGTACTAGAACTTAACATAAATTCCAAAATAAATTTAGCTTCACATTTACCTAGTTCTAACGTGTTAAATTCGACGTTCTCAAAATTTTTGTGTTTCGGGTTACTATTCACTATACTATTCAAGTCAAATAGTTGACTTTCTAAGGCTTAATAGGTATGGGAACTCCAACTTCACCCACATACCACATTTTGGTCATTAAATTTGTTGGTTTTGGTCATTTTCTCAAAGCTTAAATCCTTTTGGCCAAATTGTCAAATTTTCAGTTTTGGTGCTCCAAGTTGCACTGTTCCATTGGCCCTTTTACTGTTAGAATTTGGAAAAACTTCCTTCATAGAAAATGTTCCTTATTGTCTTAAGTATATTCTCATTTTTGGATCACCCCAATTGGAGTTTTGTAGCTCAAGTTATAGCTAAAATACAATTACTGTTTACGTGCACTGTTAATGCTGCAATTTAGGTTCTGACAGATTTTTGATCCAACTTCATTCAATAATTTGATCAAGTTAAGTCCATAATTTGGTCTAATTTCCTTCATACAAAATTTTCTACTACGTCTTAGGTTTCCATCGGTTCAAGAATCGCCTAAATCGGAGTTTTCTAGAGAGAGTTATAGCCATTGGAACTTTACTGTTCAAATGGAAATCTACAGTTTTGCAGGTTCAGTAGTTCAACTTTGCTCAATCATTTGATTAGGTTAATGGCATAATTTGGGTTGGTGTTCTTCATGAAAGTTTTAGATCTATATCTTATCTAATTACTGGTAAAATTTCAGGTCATTTTGACCTACCTAGCTCGAATTATGACCAAATGAACAATTACTGTTCATTTAGTCAGTTTGTGCAGTGGCAGCCTGCTCTCATTTCACTTTGGTCAATTGGTTCACTAAGTTTTGGTCAGTTTTTGGCCATGGTTCGTTAATGAAAATTGTGCTATTTTATGTCTATTTTCATCCCCAATTGGTGGCATATCAATTGGACTTGTAAAATTTCCGTTTTGGTCCTTCAAAGTTGGCTTGGTCATGCTGCCAGCAGTATGACCATTTGCCCTACGAATTTAACTTCCATTCTCACAATTTCCACACATGTCTTTTGGTCATTATTGACCATTTTTCATCTCACAATAGACCAAAGTCATCATTTAAGCATTTCTCCAAAATTTGGTTCACAAACCCTAACATTCAGACCCTAATCTCACTTAATTGTTATAATTAATCACATTTATGCATTTCCACCTTACTACCATACTCATGCAAGTTTACTAACACCTTTAATTCATTTAAAATACATCCACTCTCATACATCCATGGCTGGCCGAAAATTCCCTCTCTTCCTAATCATGCAATATTTTTCAATTTCTTCATATAATCTTATTCATTTCTACCCTAAATCCATCATATATACTAAAAGAAAAGTTGGATTAGCTTACCTTAAGTGAGCAGAATTTGTCTATCCAATTCTTCAAACTTTGCTTGATTTATTTACTCCCAACCTTCTTATCAAAGTTCAAGCACAAGTTTTAATTGTGGGATGTAGAGATTTCATGGCAAGATTTAGGGTTTAAAGGAAGCTTTAGGTGGCTTCAATGGAGGTTTTCATGAAGTAAATGGAAGGGATGGGAGAGAGAGTGGATGGCTTGAAGTTAAAGAAGAAGACAAAATTTTTTTTCTTTTCTCTTTTTGCTTTTTAATTGTTAGTAATTATCCCTTTTTGAAGACCAAAAATCCTAATTACTAAATTAATTAATTAATTTCTTTATGACATCATGTATGATGTCATCACCTTTGACTTTTCCATCTTCTTCTTCTCTTTTTTTTATTTATTTTTCTATTAGTTCTTTAATTTAATTCTCGATTCGAAAATTTTCTTTTCTCTGTTTTTATTTGACAGTTAAGTCAGAAGTCAGCTCTCGGGGTCAATTGACCAAATTGCCCCTCGCCGGTTCATCCCGGTTTGCAATTAATTTCATATTTCTTCTGGCTCCCTGACATAATTATTTGACTGGCTTAACAGTTCTTTTTCGTGATTTTCTCTTTTTCACTGTGTTCATAAGGGTCCTAAGGACCGCAGCGTCACTTTTTACGGTTCGAAATTTGAGTTTAAAATGACTTCGCAGTCATTCCCGAGAAGGTCACCCATCGCTGTGACTCTCGGCTCGATTAACTTCTTCTGTTCTGTTTTTCTTATTTATATTTAACTAATTGAACATTACTAATTATTCGTGTTTATGGCTTCTCTAGTTATCTTAAGTGTGGTTCTAATCCCCTTAATTGTCCGGACCGACACCGGTCACCAAAACAGTTAAATATACAAGGCTATACAAATAGGGGTGTTACAAAAGTTAGAATATCGAAAGGTTATAGTTATAAGATAGCTAGAGTCATTGACTCAGTTATCTAACCTGAACTATGATATGTCAGGAATTATTATAAGACTAAAGATTTCAGTATAGTCATAAATTAAAGATAACACTGATAGGGCAAGGTCATTCAATCTCGTATATGGGGTTATAATTATTTTGGTATTGTTACGGCTTTTTCACGTAAAGTCTAGTGAAAAAAAAGCTATAGAATATCGATTGATAAAAGAAAGGTGTAAATGAAAATTGGAATAATTTGCTCAAATATAATAAAGAAATGTTACGAATATTAGTAAAAGTGTTGACTAGAATAGTCAGAGGACCAAATCAAAGTAATATTAAAGTATAGCGGATTTACTAGGGATGATAAGAGGTGCTAAATCATGAGTTGACAGTTAAGTTAAAGAAGAAGATAAGATTGAGGAACAAAATAATTAAAGTTAAGTTTTGGAATGGAAAAAGAAACAAATAGAATAGTAAGAAATGAGTTAAACAAAAGCAAACAAGATGGTGTAAAATGACACATAGATCGAGATTCGAAATAAAGTTGGCAAGATAACAGTTATGAATCTATGGCCGATGACTAGATAAGTAATTCTAATATGACCACTATGGTCATTCAATAAGGAAACATGAGTCAAAATATTAAATAGAACAATAGTAAGAGAAGATTAGTGTTATATACAAAAATTAAATGTTGTAGTAGATATTTAAAAGTCTTACATAGACTCAAAGAAAAGAAGATTATAAGAGAAAAAAAAAAACTGAGTTCTCACTTCATAGGATTATATGAGGTTTGAGAAAGAATGGATCCATTAGCACACAGATTTGCTTACCTATAGAATTGAAATAAATTCAAATTTAACTTATGACAGAAGCTCATAAGGAACTTGCCACTTGAGGTGAGCAATCGATATGTAAATATTATTTGCTAAAATGCTATGGACCATCATTCAGATTATGAGGCTACATGAAAATGTGAGAGAGACATGAGAAAACGACACATACTGATGATTAAGGACTGACAGTGGGCAAAATTTCGAGCTCGAAATTTCTTTTAAGGGGGGGAGAATTGTAACACCCCTATATGCATAGTCCTGTGCAAATCACTGTTCCGTTGACCGGTGTTTGTCCGGACAATTAAGAGGATTAGAATCATATTTAAGTCACCTAGAAAAGCTCTGAATAGAAATTAGTAGTGATTATCAAAAGGTTAAATACAGATTAGAAAAATAGAACATAAAAGGTTAAATGAGCAGGGGGTCACAGCGATGGGTGACCGCACTAAGAAGTGACTGCGAGATCAATCAAAACCCTAAATTCGTACGGGGCATTGTGACACAGCATGCCTAAGAAAAATTGCAAAGCTAAGGGAAATGTGAAAATCACAGGAAAAGGTAGAGAAGTAGATCAAATAATTAGATCACGGTTCTGGAAGAAACACAGTATTATTGGCAAACCGGATCAGACCGGTGAGAGGTAAATTGGTCAATTCACCCCTAGAGGTGACTCATGACCTAACTGTCCACTAAAATCTGAGAAATGAAAATTTTGAAATATAGAATTAAACTTAAGAAATATGGAGAAAAAGAAAGGAAAAGAAAAAGAAAAGAGAATAGGATTATTACATCATGGTGCCATCACCTACATGACCTCAAAATTAATTTTCCATTCGATTAAGAATTTGACCAAGTCAATTTTAAGGATAAATACTCATAAAAAGAAAAAAAAAAGTTTTCTTCAACCTCCTTAGCTGTCCCTCTCTCCTCTCCCAATTCTCTCTTTAATTTTCTCCATGGAAGCTTGTTACCAAGCTTTCTAAACCCAAATTAAGCCATAAATTCTTGGTGAAAAACAATAGAAACTTCAAATGAAACCTCAAGAGGAAGATTAGAAGGTTAAGAATTGAAAGAAATTGAAGAAAAGAGGGGATAAAATTCTGATCACAAGTAGGTTTTTCTTTATATCTTGATTTGTTAAATTATCTTTAAATTAATATAGTTAGTGAGGTTTAAAATGGTTAAATGGTATAATTTAGAATGTGTTTGAATGGTGAGAAGTTAAGTCAAATTCATATTGGTGAGGGTCACTACTGGACAGCTTGACCTAGGTCCCTTTTAGGGACCAAAACTATAATTCTGCCAGTCCAATTGGTGTGAGGCCAATTGGAATGATAATAGACACATAATGACACATTTTTCATATTGAAACCATGCCCAGAAAGTGATTCTAAGTTAATGAACGATTAGGTCCAACCCGGAATTGGTACACTACCACTATAGAAAAATAACCAAATGGTGTTATTCATTTGACCATAACTTGGTCTAGGAAGGTCCAAATGACCTGATTTTTGTGGCATTGGAAAGATATGACATAACACTACAACTTTTATGAAGAACACCAACCCAAATTATGCCCATAACCAAGTTGAATTGTCACCCAAATTTGGGTCACCAAAACTGCCAGAACCAGAAATTGCCGAGAATTTCTGGGTTTAAACCAATCCGGCTAGCCTTAGAAAAATAGGAATAACTTGAGCTACATAACTTCAAATGGAGTGATTCAAAAATGGAATTAAAGCTAAGACAATAAGGAACAACTTTGGTGAAGGACATTTAGCCAAATTTTCAAAGTAACGAGACCAATAGAACAGTAGAATACAGTGACCCAAAATTGAAAATTTACATATTCTCTTAGGAGACTTAAAAATTGAATTGGCAATCAATGCCAATAAAATTAACACCCAAAATGTGGTATATGAGTGTAATTAGAATTAATAAATCTATTAAGTATGAAAAAGTCAACATTTTGACTTAAATAGTGCCATGAATAGTACCACTATACACAAAAATTTGAAAGACCCAAAATTATAAACCGTAATAGGTAGGATAAGTCTGCAAAGAAATTGTTGGAATTTAAGTATTAGAAATGGATATTGAAGCACTTTAAATTTATGTGTTTCAGTTAAAAAGGGAATCTTCGAAGGAGAAACGAAAGGTGGAGTAAATTAGTCAACAGAGAGGTTTGTGCACAATTAGTTTTACATTGTTAAAGTTTCGCATATTTTATTTGGTTAAAGGATTTTAGTTTCTTTATGTATTATGTTTAGCAATTATTGAATTTATCCCAATGATTATTGAAATGTGTTATGGTATAAATGAGTTTAGTTGTGAGAAAATGATTAAGTTATGATTTTATTTTTGATATGGATTGAATGAATCTAGTTTCATAAATTTGTGATTGAAATGGGATTTGCATGGAAAAAAAATACAAATTGATGTTTTGAATTGTGATGGGTATAAAAATTATTGGATATTGGAATTGACATTGAATTGAATTGTGTTGTGATTTATGCTCACAAAAAGGATAAAGAGATTCATTATATTGTTTTATATCTCACTATAGATGCTTGACTAGGTTATTACCCGTCTCTTTTATTTGTTGAGGAGATAATGGAGTTAGTTTTGTTTTGATTACCATGGTACATGCACAGGCTTAGATTCTCCTCTTATTAGAGGTTAGATCTAAGTTTTTCATTGGCCCTTTCAGAAGTTACATTATTGTGGTGTGTACTGTGCACGATGATTCGACCTCCCCTACCATAGGGTGTTAGAATCCCAATTCGATCTCCCCGACCATAGGGAGTTAGAATCACCCCGAAGATGGCCCTTACGGATTAGTCTTGCATAGTTAGTGAGATGAAGAATGGGTTATGAATAGTAAGAATTATGATTTCAAATGGGAGTTATGCATAATTAATTTTATTGAAATTAAGATTTGTTTCCATAAATTACTGAAATTACTTTAAATGTTTAGTTATGATTTGATAAATTGAAATTCTTGAGCAGAGTCTTTTTAACAAATGATTTATTTTATTGGCAATGAATATTTTGATTTTTGGAATTTTGATTGAATTTCAAGATTTTCAAATTCTTTGCTAAAATTTTGGCAAGTTATTGTATATTATATTTTAAATTATAGTTGTGCACTACTGAGTTCACCACTCAGCGATAGCTTTGTATGCTATTGCAGGTGAAAGTAAAGATAGAGAAGTAGAGTGAGATTTTCGATAGCTACGCCTTGAAGACTCATTGGGATTAGCTTCGGGTATATTAGAGGTATACCCTTGTACATTAGAGTTTGATGTATGCATGTAATTATATGTATGTAAATTGTTTGAGTAGTTGTACAAAAACTCTTATAATATTATTTTGGTATGTAATGAAATCAAATTATTGTAATCTTAATTTGAGAATTTCTTTACTTGTATATTGTTGTAATATTAATTTTATTATCCTAATGAGTATGATATTCAAATTTCCTCTTGAGTTTTGAACCCTTGTATGGCTTGAAAATTGAATTGAGTTGATTGTGTTGAATTGGGATATGAAAATGATTTGTATTGGAGTTGTGGTTGAGAAAACATATTGGAAGTGTTTTCCTTTCAGGTTTGAAGAAGTGTTTTCTCAAAATACAGCCGGCACTCTTCCGAAATTTAGAAAAATTTTTGTAACACTAGATTTCAATTGAGAATTTGATTAATGACTTAGTGTCAATTAAAGGTTTTTAATACTTGATAAAAATTACCCACCAACTTATAAATAAAAAAAATATATTTTAAAATCCCTTATAGTACATTTAATGGATTATCGGTAGGCAAAGTATGGTAATTCATTAGGTGTACTGCGAGATCATGTTATGCCTTATGGAGGAGTATGGTGTGACAAGATAGTTAGGGCTTATATGCCCATTTCAAATAGAATTCATGATACCTTAGTAATACAATTGGAAATATGAAATTGTAATTAGCATAAGTGAATTATTAAATGTATAAATGAAATGAAGTCAACATGAGGAATTATGTTTCATTGTAATTAGAACAATAATAATATCCTACCCAATAAGTGGTACATGAGAGGAATTAAGGTGAATTATGGATACTTGTTCTCATCATGGGGAAAAAGAGAAATTAAAATTAATACATAAATAAGTTTGTATCTCAACTACATTGCTAGAGAAAATTTAATTTTCAGTTCTGGACCTCATAATATATTCATAATACAACTGGGAATATACAATGTGAATTATATATATATAGACTGTTAAATGTGAAAATGAGGCGAAATTATCAATAAGGCTTATGCCTCTTTTGTAACTAGAAACTAATACCTTACATAATTAATGACATATGAGAAATAAAAAGAATGTTTTGAGTACAATGGTACATGAGAACCATTGTTGTGAATTGTGATCAACACCAATGATATAATAAATGAATGTATAAATTATGATAAATGCATAATTTATGTAAAATTGTATTCTAAAAATTTATATTTCTATTATGAATAGAATTGAAATGTTATAAATTATAATTGAAATTTATTGTGTAATAATGAAATAATAAAAAAAACATATTAACACTTAATGGTACTTTTGTGCCAATGTATTGCCTAGACACGTGTGTCAGATTGGATAGATTGACATGCCAATAGGGTATTGTTTTAGCAGTACTGCGTAAGGTTTTATGCCTGGATTGATGGCTTTACGCCCACACTCATGGCTTGTATGCCGATTATCTATTATCATGGCTTTTAGCCATACTGTTATCATGGCTTTTTGTTATATTGATTGCATACATGGTTGACGTACTAAGCCCGAGACGCTACGGTGTCTAGTGCCAATAACTCGTTATTCAGTTTAGTCAGCCTGTCACAGGTTACTTGGGCAGTGTAATTTATTGAAATAAATTAGGAGTATTAGTAATTAAAAATATTAAAAATCAAATAAATGAGTTAAAAAAAGACTTGAAAATAATTAGTTAGAATTATGAAATGATCCAAACCACATAAAAATTGTTAAGTAAAATGATCAAAGAGTTGCAAAAATTGGTATAACTTAATTAAATATTACAAATGTACCTTCTATTGCCATATGAAAATAAACTGAGTATTTTTATTAATTCAGTATATTGTACATTATTACTATGAATTTAGGTATTAAATGCTTCCAAAGCGGAACAAATTAGAAAAAAAGATAATTAATATTAGACACATTGTATTAAATTAAATTGATTCTTAAATATTCAAATTATGATTCGTTCTTTCTTTATTTGTATATATTATTTTCTTTGTTATAATATTGCACCACTAAGCAGCAATGCTTAGTGCAATGGATTGTTTCCTTTGCGCAGGTACTGAAGCTAAAGCCCAGTGGTCATTTGACTAGGATTTTTGGAGTCCAGATCTGCTGAAGTGTCTGAAGTATTCAAGGTTGTCACCTCCTCAGCAATGCATGTAGATAGGGCCCATATAGGTCATATTTTGTATTTTATATAAAATGCTTAGTTATTGTATTATAATGTAGATTATGAAAAGGTAATTAATAGAAATGTGATGTAAATTAATAAATTAGCTTTTTCATATGTAATTAATTTATATATCATGTAAATTACGAAATTATGTAATTATTTTATAAATTATATAATTGGAGCATGAATGAGATTGCATGGGTTTGAAGACAGAATTGAAATATATAGATGATGCATGAAATGATGAGATGATTATGAGAATTATTGATGAGATTTTTATTGTAAAATATTATTGAAAATTTCAAGCAGGTGAATAGTGAATCACATGAAAAGTAAATAAAATAGGGGAAACTCCATTAGTTTCTCCATAGAATATGAATTATTTTAAAATATAATGAGTTCAAAATTATTAAAAAATAAAGTAAGATAAGTTAGGGTGCTCCAGCATCGAGTGTGACATGCCTTGCTTGGCTACACTGTAGACGAGTGAGAGGTGTCACATTTATTGGTATTAGAGCACGGTTTAGGCGTGTAACTGTCTCCCACCAACTATATGCATCCTCTTGAAGTAGTGACAGAGCACACTCCAACTGCTGCTCTAGGGTGCAATGTAACTGCTGTAACACCCTCTCTGTCCTCTCCAGCCAATACTCTACTACGGTTGGATCATCCTCCTTCTTACCCTTAAAATCAACTGCCCCATATTTTCATAATCTCTCTAATGGGGACCTCTGCACTAACTGTGGCTGTGGAGGTGGTGATGGTGGCTGTGCAAGTGGTGATGGCGGTGGCTGTGGCTGTGGAAGTGGAGGTCACTGTGGCTAAGGTATAGCTCAGGTGACCTGGCGAAGTAGCTGTGTCATCTATTCCAAGAAGGCCTACTGTGCCCTACCCATAGCACCTCGAGATAACTCTGCTCTACTATTACTTTGCCCTCGACTAGGAACAGGAGCGGGTGCATGACTCTCTACTTCTTCCTCTATCAGTTCAGGAGATCTGTGCTCTAAAGGATCAGATTTCATCGATCCTATAAAACTGACAACGAACAGATCTGCATTAGTGCCACCTCGACTCTATTTAAAGGCCAATGCATGTGATGCACTCTATCTATTTTTAACTATCTAGGTCTAGGACCGCCTAAACCTCTACTTTGATATCACTAAATGTGATGCCTCTTACTCGTCTACTGTATAGCCGAGCAAGAAGTGCCACTTTGGGTGCCGGAGCACCCTATCTTGTCTTATCATGTCCATTGTAAATTTTTAATATCATTTAAAAATAGGTAATCCAGGTGTAGAAATTTTTTTTTTTCAAAACTTGTTTCTGTGGAGACCCGAGCAAAGCCTCCTTTGTTTTGTTAGCATCTGGCGGGTTTCACTAATTACCTGTTAACATGTTCATGTTCATTTCATATTTTTCCATATCATATTTTATTGTATCATATCATTCACAATTATTTAAGAGATCTCACAAGGGTATCGTCCATTGCATTCATATAGAAATTCATAAATAATAATTTACAAGTTTATGTACAATCTCAAAATTTAATTACAATCCAAAATGAAATACATCATGTGTTTATGTACAATGAATAAAAAGACAAAATCTAGACATACATGGGCCCTACCAACAAAATTACAACTGTCGAGGTGACTAATATACACTAGCAAATTTGATCGGCCTCTGTATGAGCACTACTGCTGCTGCTACTGTGGCTGCTGGGACTGGTCTCCCGAACCTACGCGATGGAAAACCAATGAGCTAAGCATAACGTTTAGTGGTGCATAATTTATAATAACAATAACTAAACAATTGAAATAATAATTCTATATGGCGGTTCATAATTTCTAGGTCTTTTATATTTTTATTGCACTTTGTAGACAATTGAAATTATCGGGATATTTTCTTTTTTTTCTTATTGTATATTAAATCTTAATTAATCCTTATCAATGCCTAAGTAACCTGTAACAAATTATAAAAGCTAGATACACAGGAGTATACTAGTTAGACAGTTATATGTCTATCCAGTATACGTCGGTCATATCAGGCATGAAGCCTGCGGGCAGGCATTTAAGCCAGATATAATATTAGGCACAATGGCCAACGGGTAGGCATAAGGCCTTTAGAACAATTATGTCAGATAGATTTTATCTGTTAATAATTATTCTTATGGACAGTACTGCTATCTGTAGTCCCTAATTGGTATACCAATTGATCCAAATTAAATAATTAAGTCTAGGTAAACTATGGGCAATTTAACTTTATTATTTATTTATTAGAAATGTTCATGTCACTTTATAGTGGGAAAATAGGTCTCACATACCTCTTTCATGTGATTTAGTGTTTAACGGCTTAATAGGGTTAAATTCCTACCATAAGATAATTTATCTCATGAACCTTTCTTTAGGTTCAGTTTTTGTGTCTTACTTTTACCTATCCATTTGATTAGTTTGTAGCCACTGTTTGGCCACACTTCCTTCATGGAAGTTGTTCTTCTATGTCTTGTCTTTATTTTTCCTTTTGAATCATGTCAATTAGTGTAACACCCTCCCTGTAGCAACTCCGTACATTCTACTGTTCCGGTGACCAGTGTCAGTCCGGACGGCCAGAACATCCGAAAAAAATATTTAAACTAAAGTGAGGAACCATAATTAACTCAAATATTAGTAAGAAAAATTTAGAAAAAATTTTAGAAATAAAATACAACCAAGTAAAATGAGCCGATGCCCAAGCGATGGGTAACTTAGTGGGAAGTTGCGGTTCTCGCAACTAGGAGCCCTAGACCCGAGAGAAAATTCATAAAATAATTTTTGGGACTCCAGAGAAGGGTCATTGAGGTTCCTATGGCATTAGAATTCCAAGAAAATATTTAGAAAAATTTTTCAATCGGTATAGACAATTTGGTCATTTCGCCTTCAGAGGTGATTTTTGGTCATTTCGCCTTCAGAGGTGATTTTTGGCCGACTTGTCCAGTTAAGTAAATAATTATTATAATATAAAATGTGAATAAATAATGCTAAAAATTAAATTGAAAATGAGTAGAGAAGAGAAGAAAAAAAATGGAAGAAAATACCAATTATGACATCATATGATGTCATTAAACACTTACCCACCAATCATATTTAATCAACACTTAAATTAACTAATAAAGTGTGGATAGAATACAGCAAAAAACTCATAAAAATCCAGCAGCCCATCACCTTCCCGTATCCCTCAAACTCCATAACCATTCCACCATTGAAAGCTTACCAAAGCTTTATAACCCACCCAAATCTCACTTAAAACCCTAAGTCCACTTCAATAAAATTTGTCTCTACATCTTAATCAAGTGTTGGCTGCCAAGAAAGCTAAAGAAAGTGAAGAATTAACAAGAGAAAATTCTGCCCTACTAAGGTTAGTGCCATATACTTTGCTTTTATACCTTTCTAATCATGAATTTGAGCTAAGTTAAGTTGAAAATTTGATGAAAATTGAATTAATGAAGCATGGTTATATTTCATGAAATTTTGGCAGCCTTGACATGAGTTAGAGTTAGGAGAATTCTTTGGTTAAAGTGACATATTAGCTGCCCCTCTTATAAATTACATGATTAGTATAGCAAATTAGGAGTGAGATGCATGAATTGGAGGCTTGGACAATTAGGGTTAGGGTTTTGAAATTTAATTTTGGTGGTGGATGGAAATGGACACAAACTAAAGTTTTAATGGTCAATTAGTGACCATTTGAGGTAATTTTACCATAACTTGGAGTGAATTGTAGCATTAGAAAACTGATTTGGTATGCTGCCTAGTGAGACTTACAGGGTGGCTGTGAGTCCAGCCTGTTTGGACAGCCATAACTTGGGCTGTGTAAGTTCAATTGGTGTTTGGCCAATTGGAAATGAAACTAGACACATAATGTCACAACTTTGGTGAAGAAACCATGCCCATAAGACCAAACCAAGTGGACCAAAAACTTGCCCCAAACCGGGTGTCCTGCAACCAGTTTCTGCAGAATGACCAAATGAACAGTGCCATAACTCATTGTAGAATGGCCCAATTGACCTGAAATTTTTCCAGCAACAAGCTAAGATATAGACCAACAACTTTCATGAAGAACCTACCCCAAATTATGACCAGAACCTATCCAACAATTGAGTTGTAATCACTATTCACTACACTGTAGATATGGTCAGCCCTGAAAATTTTCAATCCGGCCAGTTGTGGTTTTTGGACCATAACTTGAGTTACAAAACTCCAAATGGAGTGATTCAAAATAAGAAATTTAACTAGACAAAATAAGGAACAACTTTCATGTTTATCATTTTTCCAAATTCCCACTGCAACAGCAACTAATGGAACAGTAAAGATAGGGTATGAAAACTGAAAATTCTGCTCCATTAATTTTAAGCTTAGAAATGGTATTGTTAACCAATACCAACAAATTTTGAATGTAAAATGTGGTATGTTGGGAGTGTTAAAACCAATGTACCTATTTTCTATGCAAAAGTCAATATTTTTGTTGACTAATAAAGGGAATAGTAACATCAAAACTTGAAATTCAAAAATTGTAAAATTCAAAAGTATCAAATGCCCTAGTATACCTAACAAGATTAGTTTGGATAGTTTGGCATGCCAATAGGGTTCAGTTAGCAGTACTGCACATGGCATTATGCCATTCTGTGATTTTATGGCTTTTAGCCATTGTGACATTGTGTTGATATTTGGCCTTGTGCCTATTGTTATTACAGCTTATTAGCTGTTCTGTTGCACACCGGGAGATGCATATATGACCGATGGTGTGACGGCCCGAGGTACTAGATACCCAGTGCCAATTTACCCGTTTATCCAGTCCAGTCGTCCAGTATAGGTTACTTGGGCAACCAAAAATGAAAGTGGATAAATTTAATGAAATAATGAATATAACAAGTACAAAATAAGTAAGACTACAAATACTCATTGAAAATTTATTTGCAATAAGACACCAATACATTCACTGCATATTTACTTCCTGTTATTTCTTTTTATTTTATTATTGGCACCACTAAGCATTATTGCTTAGCGCGTTGCTTTTGCCACGCGTAGGTTCTGGAGATACTGACCGAGAGCCAAGTAGACCATAGGATGGGTGAGACCTCCTGCAGTTCTGCATAGTGTCCGTGTCACCTCACCATCTTCAGTGCATTGGTAGGACACTAGGTTTCATTTTGGTATTTTGTAACTAACTTTTATTTCCTTTTGTGTAATTGAAACTTATGTAATGTATTTTGATGTTCATGTAAATAATGGAAATTGTGTTTGTGAATGGAAAAGTGAATATTTATTTATGACTTTTACATGATTATTACATGAGATGAATGATTGAGAAATGGAAATGTTGTTGAAAAACATATTAAGATTTTGATATTGGAGTTTGAGAATGATTGAATATGATTATTGGAAGTGTTTTTCACAGGTTCCGAAGAACTGTTTTCTCCATTTTTAGCCAGATCACGGATTTTCTATAAAATTTTCGAAACCTCAAATAAATTATAATTTCAATAAATGACTTAAATGAATTATATTTCATAAATTATATTCAAAACTATGATAAAAGTAAATTAAGGAAGAATAAAAATGATTGAGATAAAGTAGAGTGTTTCGGTACACCGTGTGACATATCTTACTCGGATATACTATAGACGGGTAAGGGATGTCACAATTAGGTTTTAAGAACTCAAGTTATGGATAGATAACCATAACTGATTCATTTCCTAATTCTGGTTCCTTAACTAGGCAGCTTTTGGACTTAAATTTTACCTAATTAATGGAACATGTTGTAGTCACTTTTAGGCATAGTGATCTTCATATAAATTATTGCCCTATGTCTTATGATCATTGAGAAATTTGAATCACAATTTTTCAAGTTTTGTGGAATTAATTAGAGCCAATTAATTGGCCTAGACTCATGTACCCTATGCCAACAGGATTTCAGTTTAGGTCAGTGACTGCAAGTTAACTTTTAAGGTTCTTACATTCATTATTTGAGGAAGGTTTCAAAAATAAAGTTGGAACCCTGTTTCTTAGGCTTCCAGAATAGTATGGCTCATCCTAATTGGATTTTTCTAATGGGAGATATGACTAAAAGACTGTTCTGGGGTCAAATAAAGTTTGGTCAGATTCTAGGTTTTGATGTATTGATTTGCTCTAGCAATTTCCTAGTTCTCTTAATTTCTGGGTTTTGGTCAAAATACCAATTTTGTAGATCTATGTCTTGTGGAAAGTTTTCCACTGGTTTCATTACATTTGAATTCTTATAGACCAAGTTATGGCCATTTTTCTAAGACTGGTTAGGTAAGTTTATATCCAACAATTTCTGGGACAACCTAGTTCTAGACAGTTTTGTGACCCAAATTGGGCCAGCAATTTCGTTTAGTTTAAGGTATTCTAGGTTCTATGGTCTTCATGAAAGTTGTAGTCCTATGTCTAAGCTTTCCTATGGTATAAAATTCAAGTCATTTAGACTAGTATAGAGGGAGTTATGACCAAATGAATGCATATTGTTCATTTGGTTATTTTCTGAGTTCTGTGTATGGTCATCCAGATTGGGATAGTGTTTAGGTCAAGTTTTGGATAGAATTTGGGCATGGTTTCTTCATGGAAAATGGAGTGTTTTGGGTCTAGTTTCACCTCCAATTGGCCTCATACCAATTGGAGCAACACAAATTGAGTTATGGCTCAAAACTCAAGCTGGACTCAATGAGTCCCAAACCTGCAGAGAAAAGCACTCCCAATTTTTCAATTTCCTCCAACTCCCTTACTTCAATTGGCATACAAAGCACTATAAGCAACAATTTCATCTCAATTAAGTCAATTTCAAGCAACTACACAAAATCCCCAATTCATGTACACAAACCATAATTTTAATTATCCAATTTATATAAACTTAACTCATTCAAATTTCTAATCATATCAACTTATGAAACATCCTCAAGGAACCAATTTTCATCATTCAAAAGCATCAAACCCCAAGGAGTTTTATGGCTGCCAAAAATAGGGTTCTTAAATTTCTTATCATTTGTGTTTAATTTCATGTTATACTTACTCATTTCATCATGCTTACAAGATTTAAAGAAGAGAGGGAGTGGTATCTTGCACTTACCTCTTGTGACTCAACTTCAAGTTTCCCAAACGTCAAATTTCCTTCTTCTTATGGGTACCTAGAGCTTCCTTATGGTGTGGGGATGATTTTTAGTGAAGAGGGTTTAAGGTTTTATGGGGAGGAAGCTTAGGAAATAAAGCCTTGAGAAAGAAAAAAAATAAAGGGAGAGAGAGCTTGAGATTTTCAGCCATGGAGGAGAGAGAAGAAGAAGAAGGCTTTGGGTAGGTGGGTTTTGTCTATATATATATATATATATATATATATATATATATATATATATATATATATATATATATATATATATATATATATATATATATATAATTATTGTACTTAATTTTTTTTATAATGTCACAAGTCTATTTCTTTTCTTTTCTTTTCTCTTCTTCTCCTTTCTTTTCTCATTTTCATAAATCAATTTATACTTTTAATTTATGTTAATTATTTTATTCGCTCTTATTTTTATTTATTTTAATTATTTTAATTTCTCTCATTTTTAATTGACATTTAGGTCAAAATTCATCTCTGGGGCTGAAATGACCAAAATGTCCTTCATTGTGCTTATTGGCGTATTTTTGTCTGTACTGATTAATAAATTCTCTTAAATTTTCTTTGACATCTTTAATGTCATTTTTACCTAAATAAACCTTTAATTAAGTCCCAAAATTATTCCTATATTTTCCTAACATTTATTCCATTCATTTATGTCTCATCACTATAGTTTAAGTGTAGTTCCAGACATTCTAACTGTCCGAACAGACATTAGTTGTCAGAACAGTAGAACGTACGGACTATCTACGGTGGGGGCGTTACAGTGGTGATCACTTTTGATGAAGGAAGCCTTTGTTTTCATGGTGTGAATGAAGAGTTTGGAAGTTTTTCATGTGAGGCGGCCAATGAAGTTTTGGGAGAAAGCTCAATTCGGCCAAGAAGATTTGATGAAGAAGATGAATGAATGAAGTGGTTAATCCTTGTCCTTGTGTGCTTTTATATGTCCACTAATTGATATTAAACATTATAATAATCCAAGGTTTTCATAATTGAAATTAATCCCCCACATTTCCCTAAATTTCATTACATATATAATTACATTTTTTATGGGGTTTCCAAAATTTAATACTACATATTTTTAATGAAAATTTAGATCAAAAGTCAACTTTAGATGTCAAATGACCAAAATGCCCCTCTTCGAGTTATATTTCGAATTTTTTGTTAACACCGATTTTATCCCTGATCCATCGATTTCTTTAATTTTTGTTTTCGTCTGTACCGATTGACTAAATTTTTTTTTTACATTTTCAATATCAATTGTACCTTAATAGACCTTTAATTATGTCCCGAAAATATTTCCTACACGGTCCAGGGGTCAACAACTGTCTTCGCCGTAACTTCTCGGTATGGTCGCTCATCGCTACAATTCCGACTCATTTAACCTAATTTCATTTCGTGTCTTTTATTTTTCCTAAACTTTTTTTGCAATTTTCTTATCATGTATTTTATCATTTTATGTCTCCTTACTATCATTTAAATGTAGTTCCCTACATTCTGACTATTCGAATAGACATTAGTCATCGGAACAGTAGAATGTACGGACTACCTATGGTGAGGGCATTGCAATTCTTTCCCTCTAAATAAAATTTCGTCCTCGAAATTTATCCAGTGTAAATAATCGAGGAACCGCTATCTCCTTGTCTTTCTACTTCTCTGTATTGTAATAATTCACTTTCTCTTTAGTCTGTCTTACTCGACCTAGTTTTGCAATCTTATCCTCATCTCGATTTATTATCGGAAATACGTAGCTCTGCACAATAGTCCCAAGTCGGTACTGTAATCTGCAGCTTACAGCACAAACATCGAGAACATTGAGTAGTTACCATGGTATATCCCAATAGATCAGATTTTTCCTATACTTATCCTTAATTAGTTCTGTACTCATCCTCTTTTATCTCATATCTAGTCTCTTTCTTATTTCCATCCATTATCTTTAATACAATCCTTTTCGATTGATAATCTATCATCACCTTATGACCTAAAGAGTTGGTGACAAGTATGTCATCTTCTAACCCATCTATCGGTCTAGGAGACCCGTGCTCTGAAGGATCAGATGCCATCGATCCTATAAAATAGACAAAGAATAGATCTACATTAATATCACCTCGACTCTATCTAAAGGCCCATGCATGTGATGCAACTATTTCTTTCTATGTATCTAGGTCTAGAATCGCCTAAACTTTTGCTCTGATACCACTAAATGTGACGCCCCTCACCCGTCCACAGTAAAGCCGAGTAAAGCATGCCACATTCGGTGTCGGAGCACCCTATCTTATCTTGTTGTGTCCATTGATAATTTTAAACTTATTAGAAAACATGTGAAATTTTTTTTTTATCACAATTTATTCTTGTGGAAACTCGGGTAGAACCTCTTCTGTTTTATTAGCATCTGGTGGGTTCCACTAGTTACCTTTTAAAAACTATTTCATATCTATCTCATATTTCCATATTCTTGTGTATCATCATACATTCATATATTCATATCATATCATTTCAAGAAATGAAATTCATTTCATACGTGTGAAAATTATATACAAAAATTCTCAAACTTATTTACAATCCCAAAATATAAATTATATTTATTTACAATGTTCAAAATTAATACCCATTTGATTGTACATGATCAAAATGCAAAACCCTAATTACATTGGGCCCTACCAAAATAAACACTACTGAGGTGAGCTCTAGACTGTTGTAGATCTGTACAATTATAATCAGGGTACTACTATGGTGACTGCTGCTATAGCGGCTGTTGTGTTTGGTCTCCAGTCCCTACGCGATGGAAAATCCAACGCGCTAAGCAAATTGCTTAGTGGTGCATAATCTTAAAGAAATTTAACTAAATAATTATAAATACTAATTCTTGAAGGAGCAGAAGCATGAAAATTATTAGATTAGAACATTGAATTCAAAATTTTTCTTCTAGGGTCTCATGCATCATGCAAGATTCATTATATACCTAATTAATTTCAATGTTCAATTGCATATTAAAACCCTTTTAATATGTATTAGGATCTACATTTTTTATTTAAGATTTTAGAATTAAAAAATTAATT